>NC_091302.1:48153806-48241306 GCF_038502225.1 Cherax quadricarinatus | reverse complement strand
GCCAGACACACTTTACACTTAACACCTTCACCTCCCCCCCCTCAGCTGAAGCTGCTGCTGCTGCTGCTGCTAGTGCTGCTGCTGCTGCTGCTGCTGATACTGCTGCTGCTAGTGCTGCTGCTGCTGCTAGTGCTGCTGCTGCTGCTGATACTGCTGCTGCTAGTGCTGCTGCTGCTAGTGCTGCTGCTGCTGCTAGTGCTGCTGCTGCTGCTAGTGCTGCTGCTGCAACTGTTGCTGCTGTAACCTCCATCTTGCTCATCAAAGACACCTAACGTGAAGAATTAGACACTGATGTTACACATATGTCTAACTCTCCATCTTGTCGGTATTGTCTACCAACCATGTAGTGACACACTGGAACGTGGGGGAAAAAATAACTCGTTCTTACAAAATTGTTGCCCTTATATTGCATTTGTTGTTTATAAATATTCTCTTAGAGGCGGCAAGGTTATTGTGCACCTCATGTCCATCCGGCAGCTGGTAGCGCAGGATCTGCGGGATGCTGCGCGGGATGCTGCGCGGGATGCTGCGCGGGATGCTGCTCGGGATGCGCAGGAACTTGGTGCTCTGAAAACAGGTTTGAGAGAAAGTACGTCTGGATTTATCTCAATAATTTGTTATTGTTTTTGTATGGAGTTACCACACAGGCCCGTTCCTCGTTCCCTGGTACTGCCGTCGGTTCTTCCCGTTCCTCGTTCCCTGGTACTGCCGTCGGTTCTTCCCGTTCCTCGTTCCCTGGTACTGCCGTCGGTTCTTCCCGTTCCTCGTTCCCTGGTACTGCCGTCGGTTCTTCCTGTTCCTCGTTCCCAGGTACTGCCGTCGGTTCTTCCTGTTCCTCGTTCCCAGGTACTGCCGTCGGTTCTTCCCGTTCCTCGTTCCCTGGTACTGCCGTCGGTTCTTCCGGTTCCTCGTTCCCTGGTACTGCCGTCGGTTCTTCCGGTTCCTCGTTCCCTGGTACTGCCGTCGGTTCTTCCGGTTCCTCGTTCCCTGGTACTGCCGTCGGTTCTTCCCGTTCCTCGTTCCCTGGTACTGCCGTCGGTTCTTCCTGTTCCTCGTTCCCAGGTACTGCCGTCGGTTCTTCCTGTTCCTCGTTCCCAGGTACTGCCGTCGGTTCTTCCCGTTCCTCGTTCCCAGGTACTGCCTTCGGTTCTTCCGGTTCCTCGTTCCCTGGTACTGCCGTCGGTTCTTCCCGTTCCTCGTTCCCTGGTACTGCCGTCGGTTCTTCCGGTTCCTCGTTCCCTGGTACTGCCGTCGGTTCTTCCCGTTCCTCGTTCCCTGGTACTGCCGTCGGTTCTTCCCGTTCCTCGTTCCCTGGTACTGCCTTCGGTTCTTCCCATTCCTCGTTCCCTGGTACTGCCGTCGGTTCTTCCCGTTTCTCGTTCCCTGGTACTGCCGTCGGTTCTTCCCGTTCCTCGTTCCCTGGTACTGCCGTCAGTTCTTCCCGTTCCTCGTTCCCAGGTACTGCCGTCGGTTCTTCCCGTTTCTCGTTCCCTGGTACTGCCGTCGGTTCTTCCCGTTCCTCGTTCCCTGGTACTGCCGTCGGTTCTTCCCGTTCCTCGTTCCCTGGTACTGCCGTCGGTTCTTCCTGTTCCTCGTTCCCAGGTACTGCCGTCGGTTCTTCCCGTTCCTCGTTCCCTGGTACTGCCGTCGGTTCTTCCGGTTCCTCGTTCCCTGGTACTGCCGTCGGTTCTTCCCGTTCCTCGTTCCCTGGTACTGCCGTCGGTTCTTCCCGTTCCTCGTTCCCAGGTACTGCCGTCGGTTCTTCCCGTTCCTCGTTCCCTGGTACTGCCGTCGGTTCTTCCCGTTTCTCGTTCCCTGGTACTGCCGTCGGTTCTTCCCGTTCCTCGTTCCCTGGTACTGCCGTCGGTTCTTCCCGTTCCTCGTTCCCTGGTACTGCCGTCGGTTCTTCCCGTTCCTCGTTCCCTGGTACTGCCGTCGGTTCTTCCTGTTCCTCGTTCCCAGGTACTGCCGTCGGTTCTTCCCGTTCCTCGTTCCCTGGTACTGCCGTCGGTTCTTCCCGTTCCTCGTTCCCTGGTACTGCCTTCGGTTCTTCCCATTCCTCGTTCCCTGGTACTGCCGTCGGTTCTTCCCATTCCTCGTTCCCAGGTACTGCCGTCGGTTCTTCCCGTTCCTCGTTCCCTGGAACTGCCTTCGGTTCTTCCCGTTCCTCGTTCCCTGGTACTGCCGTCGGTTCTTCCCGTTCCTCGTTCCCTGGTACAGCCGTCGGTTCTTCCGGTTCCTCGTTCCCTGGTACTGCCGTCGGTTCTTCCCGTTCCTCGTTCCCTGGTACTGCCGTCGGTTCTTCCGGTTCCTCGTTCCCTGGTACTGCCGTCGGTTCTTCCCGTTCCTCGTTCCCTGGTACTGCCGTCGGTTCTTCCCGTTCCTTGTTCCCAGGTACTGCCGTCGGTTCTTCCCGTTCCTCGTTCCCTGGTACTGCCGTCGGTTCTTCCCGTTTCTCGTTCCCTTGTACTGCCGTCGGTTCTTCCCGTTCCTCGTTCCCTGGTACTGTCGTCGGTTCTTCCCGTTCCTCATTCCCTGGTACTGCCGTCGGTTCTTCCCGTTCCTCGTTCCCTGGTACTGCCGTCGGTTCTTCCGGTTCCTCGTTCCCTGGTACTGCCGTCGGTTCTTCCGGTTCCTCGTTCCCTGGTACTGCCGTCGGTTCTTCCCGTTCCTCGTTCCCTGGTACTGCCGTCGGTTCTTCCCGTTCCTCGTTCCCAGGTACTGCCGTCGGTTCTTCCCGTTCCTCGTTCCCTGGTACTGCCGTCGGTTCTTCCCGTTCCTCGTTCCCTGGTACTGCCGTCGATTCTTCCGGTTCCTCGTTCCCTGGTACTGCCGTCGGTTCTTCCCGTTCCTCGTTCCCTGGTACTGCCGTCGGTTCTTCCCGTTCCTCGTTCCCTGGTACTGCCGTCGGTTCTTCGGGCCCTCGTTCCCTGGTACTGCATTCGGTTCTTCCCGTTCCTCGTTCCCAGGTACTGTCTTCGGTTCTTCCCGTTCCTCGTTCCCAGGTACTGCCTTCGGTTCTTCCCGTTCCTCGTTCCCAGGTACTGTCTTCGGTTGTTCCCGTTCCTCGTTCCCAGGTACTGTCTTCGGTTCTTCCCGTTCCTCGTTCCCAGGTACTGTCTTCTGTTCTTCCCGTTCCTCATTCCCAGGTACTGCCTTCGGTTCTTCCCGTTCCTCGTTCCCAGGTACTGTCTTCGGTTCTTCCCGTTCCTCGTTCCCAGGTACTGCCTTCGGTTCTTCCCAGTACCTCGGACTTACACAGATGACAACAAGGAAATGAGTGAAATATTGAAATCCCAGTACGACTCAGTGTTTGGTGAACCATTAATCGGTCTGAGGATTGACGACCCAAATGATTTCTTCATGAATGAGCCTCAAAACTCCATAAATGTATGCCAGATTTCCGACATTACCCTAACTCCGATAGATTTCGAAAAAGCCATTGACAACATGCCCATGCACTCAGCCCCGGGTCCAGACTCGTGGAACTCTGTTTTCATTAAGAACTGCAAGAAACCCCTCTCGCGTGCCCTAAGTACACTATGGAGGAGGAGCTTGGACATGGGTGAAATTCCACAGTCACTTAAAACAACGGATATAGCCCCACTCCATAAAGGTGGCAGCAAAGCATTAGCTAAGAACTATAGACCAATAGCTCTGACGTCCCACTTCATAAAAATCTTTGAAAGAGTGCTAAGAAGCAGGATTGCAAATCTCCTGGATTCCCAAAATCTGCACAATCCAGGGCAACGTGGGTTCAGGGCAGGTCGCTCCTGACTCTCACAACTACTGGATCACTATGGCATGGCATTGGATGCACTGGAAGAAAATCAGAATGCAGATGTAATATACACAGACTCTGCAAAAGCATTTGACAAAAGCGATCATGGCGTAATAGCCCATAAAATACGTGCTAAAGGAATAACTGGGAAAGTGGGGAGATGGATCTTCAACTTCCTAACAAATCGAACACAAAGAGTAGTGGTCAACAGAGTTAAATCGGAGGCTGCCATAGTGAAGTGCTCTGTTCCACAAGGCACAGTACTCGCCCCCATCTTATTCCTTATCCTCATATCAGACATAGACAGAGATATACATCACAGCACCGTATCATCCTTTGTGGATGATACTAGGATCTGCATGAGGCTGTCATCTGCTGAGGACGCGGTTAACCTCCAAGAAGATATAAACAAAGTTTTCCAGTGGGCAACGGTAAACAATATGATGTTCAATGAGGACAAATTCCAACTACTCCGTTATGGAAAACTGGAGGAGATAATAACTAGAACAGAGTATACTACAAACTCTGGCCATACAATAGAGCCGAAAAATAATGTAAGGGACCTGGGAGTAGTAATGTCTGAGGATCTCACTTTCAAGGATCACAACAGTGCCACGATCGCACGTGCGAAGAAAATGATAGGATGGATAATGAGAACTTTCAAAACGAGAGATGCCAAGCAAATGATGATCCTTTTCAAATCACTTGTTCTCTCTAGGCTGGAATACTGCTGTACATGAACATCTCCATTCAAAGCAGGTGAATTCGCAGATCTAGAGAGTGTACATAGATCCTTTACTGCACGTATAAGTTCTGTCAAGCACCTTAACTACTGGGAACGCTTGGAAGCACTTGACTTGTACTCGTTGGAACGCAGGAGGGAGAGATATATCATAATCTACACTTGGAAAATCTTGGAAGGAATGGTCCCAAACCTGCACACAGAAATCACTCCCTACGAAAGTAAAAGACTGGGCAAGCGATGCAAAATGCCCCCAATAAAAAGTAGGGGCGCCATTGGTACACTAAGGGAAAACACCATAAGTGTTCGGGGCCCAAGACTGTTCAACAGCCTCCCATCAAGCATTAGGGGAATTACCAATAAACCCCTGGCTGCCTTCAAGAGAGAGCTGGACAGATACCTAAAGTCAGTGCCGGATCAGCCGGGCTGTGGCTCGTACGTTGGACTGCGTGCGGCCAGCAGTAACAGCCTAGTTGATCAGGCCCTGATTCATCGGGAGGCCTGGTCATGGACCGGGCCGCGGGGGCGTTGATCCCCGGAATAACCTCCAGGTAACCTCAACTTTGAGAACTGACTTCAAAATCTATTTAGTGGAAGTCAGTTAATGATAGCCGTCACCACAACACTGGTGTGTGATGACAGTCACGGAGGTGCTGTCTTTCATGGGGATCCCGTCACCACAACACTCGCAGTCAAGAATTCAGATTACTGACAGCTAGAAATCTGTCAGGCACCTTGATCTTATATTACGGCAACATGGCCTGGAGGTGGCCTGGAGGTGGCCTGGAGGTGGCCTGGAGGTGGCCTGGAGGTGGCCTGGATTTAGCCTGGAGGTGGCCTGGAGGTGGCCTGGAGGTGGCCTGGAGGTGGCCTGGAGGTGGCCTGGAGGTGGCCTGGAGGTGGCCTGGAGGTGGCCTGGAGGTGGCCTGGAGGTGGCCTGGAGGTGGCCTGGAGGTAGCCTGGAGGTGGCCTGGAGGTGGCCTGGAGGTGGCCTGGAGGTGGCCTGGAGGTGGCCTGGAGGTGGCCTGGAGGTGGCCTGGAGGTGGCCTGGAGGTGGCCTGGAGGTGGCCTGGAGGTGGCCTGGAGGTGGCCTGGAGGTGGCCTGGAGGTAGCCTGGAGGTGGCCTGGAGGTGGCCTGGAGGTGGCCTGGAGGTGGCCTGGAGGTAGCCTGGAGGTGGCCTGGAGGTGGCCTGGAGGTGGCCTGGAGGTGGCCTGGAGGTGGCCTGGAGGTGGCCTGGAGGTAGCCTGGAGGTGGCCTGGAGGTGGCCTGGAGGTGGCCTGGAGGTGGCCTGGAGGTGGCCTGGAGGTGGCCTGGAGGTGGCCTGGAGGTGGCCTGGAGGTGGCCTGGAGGTTTGTTTATAAAGTGAATGTAAGTAGATATTTGTAAGATTTTTACGTTATCTTAAGTGTTTATGGGAGAGAAAGATTTACGTGTCATCTTACGATGAGCAATGTCGCCAGAGTGCAAAACATTTATCGGGCTCCCATTGGACAGTCATACAACAGGCGGGTCACTCGCCAAGGGAGGATTCTGGACGATGATGAAGGGATCTTGATTCGAGGAACTAGACTTGTCCTCCGTTCCCTTGGAGACTGTCATCCACTGAGGATACGGTGACTCTGTCAGCGGCCAAGTGACTGTCAGCGGCCAAGTGACTCTGCCAGCGGCCAAGTGATTCTGTCAGCAGCCAAGTGACTCTGCCAGCGGCCAAGTGACTCTGCCAGCATGTCATGTAGGGGGGTAACGATTAAGAGAATAAGTGGGGAATATGGGAGTAGGGGAGGGAGTCAGTAGGTAGGGGACAGGCGAGGCAGTAGCAGGGATGTATGCGGAGGTAGGTAATGTGAAGGTGGAGGTAGGTAATGTGAGGTCACTGGTGACTACAACTTTACCTCTCATTACTCTACCCACCACACTCCACACTACTCACCCTCTCACTACTTTAACTGAAATAAACTAATGAATAAATAACGGGGACAGTGAATATTACTATTCTTACTCAAACACAGTTTATTATTAAGTCTTTGTACAGTAATATAATTGGGAACATTATATGTAACTTACAATATGTAACTTACAATATAGTACAGAGGACAGTTCACTACAGGAACTAAGCCACAGGTCCCAAGACCTACACAGCACGAGTACTGCTCCAAGCCAGTACTCTGCCCAATGTCTCCAACAGTCTCTCCTCCCGAGACTCTCCAGCTCAGCTCTGCTCCCAGGCCAGAGCTCTGCCCGAATCTGTCTGCTCAGCTGTTCCTTGGGCTTATATTGTCCAGAGAGCACCTCCCACAATGAGGTGTGCACACTTGGTGTTGATCTGATGCCGAGGTCTGACGCCGTCCAGAACAAAAGACCTCAGTCTTAAGCCGAAAAGGCGTGGCTCTGACAGACATTTGCCAAGGCAAGGTGTGACCATATAATTGGTTAAATTAGGTCTCCCCAGAGACCTCACAAGCCCAGCTGAACTACATCACAAGCGGCCAAATGAATGCCAGCCACCAAGTCTTCCAGTGAGTCACGGAAAACAGTGTGATGTTCGGTGGGGACAAATTTCAGTTACTCGGCTATGGAAAACTGGAGGATACAAGAGCTAGAAAGGAGTGTGAAACAAATTATGAACCACAAAATAGAGCGGGAAATCTAATGTGAAGGACCTGGGAGTAATCATGTTAGAGGATCTCACCTTCAAGGATCACAACAGTGTCACTATCACATCTGCGATAACAATGATAGGATAGATAATGAGAACCTTCAAAACAAGATATGCCAAGCCAATGATGATCCTCTTTATATATATATATATATATATATATATATATATATATATATATATATATATATATATATATATATATATATATATATATATATATATTCGGCACAACATATATATATATATATATATATATATATATATATATATATATATATATATATATATATATATATATATATATATATATATATATATATATATGTATGAGGCGACTAAAATGCCGGGAGCAATGGGCTAGTAACCCCTTCTCCTGTATACATTTACTAAAAAAGAGAAGAAGAAAAACTTTATAAAACTGGGTTGTTTAAATGTGCGTGGATGTAGTGCGGATGAAAAGAAACAGATGATTGCTGATGTTATGAATGAAAAGAAGTTGGATGTCCTGGCTCTAAGCGAAACAAAGCTGAAGGGGGTAGGAGAGTTTCAGTGGGGGGAAATAAATGGGATTAAATCTGGAGTATCTGAGAGAGTTAGAGCAAAGGAAGGGGTAGCAGTAATGTTAAATGATCAGTTATGGAAGGAGAAAAGAGAATATGAATGTGTAAATTCGAGAATTATGTGGATTAAAGTAAAGGTTGGATGCGAGAAGTGGGTCATAATAAGCGTGTATGCACCTGGAGAAGAGAGGAATGCAGAGGAGAGAGAGAGATTTTGGGAGATGTTAAGTGAATGTATAGGAGCCTTTGAACCAAGTGAGAGAGTAATTGTGGTAGGGGACCTGAATGCTAAAGTAGGAGAAACTTTTAGAGAGGGTGTGGTAGGTAAGTTTGGGGTGCCAGGTGTAAATGATAATGGCAGCCCTTTGATTGAACTTTGTATAGAAAGGGGTTTAGTTATAGGTAATACATATTTTAAGAAAAAGAGGATAAATAAGTATACACGATATGATGTAGGGCGAAATGACAGTAGTTTGTTGGATTATGTATTAGTAGATAAAAGACTGTTGAGTAGACTTCAGGATGTACATGTTTATAGAGGGGCCACAGATATATCAGATCACTTTCTAGTTGTAGCTACACTGAGAGTAAAAGGTAGATGGGATACAAGGAGAATAGAAGCATCAGGGAAGAGAGAGGTGAAGGTTTATAAACTAAAAGAGGAGGCAGTTAGGGTAAGATATAAACAGCTATTGGAGGATAGATGGGCTAATGAGAGCATAGGCAATGGGGTCGAAGAGGAATGGGGTAGGTTTAAAAATGTAGTGTTAGAGTGTTCAGCAGAAGTTTGTGGTTACAGGAAAGTGGGTGCAGGAGGGAAGAGGAGCGATTGGTGGAATGATGATGTAAAGAGAGTAGTAAGGGAGAAAAAGTTAGCATATGAGAAGTTTTTACAAAGTAGAAGTGATGCAAGGAGGGAAGAGTATATGGAGAAAAAGAGAGAGGTTAAGAGAGTGGTGAAGCAATGTAAAAAGAGAGCAAATGAGAGAGTGGGTGAGCTGTTATCAACAAATTTTGTTGAAAATAAGAAAAAGTTTTGGAGTGAGATTAACAAGTTAAGGAAGCCTAGAAAACAAATGGATTTGTCAGTTAAAAATAGGAGAGGAGAGTTATTAAATGGAGAGTTAGAGGTATTGGGAAGATGGAGGGAATATTTTGAGGAATTGTTAAATGTTGATGAAGATAGGGAAGCTGTGATTTCGTGTATAGGGCAAGGAGGAATAACATCTTGTAGGAGTGAGGAAGAGCCAGTTGTGAGTGTGGGGGAAGTTCGTGAGGCAGTAGGTAAAATGAAAGGGGGTAAGGCAGCCGGGATTGATGGGATAAAGATAGAAATGTTAAAAGCAGGTGGGGATATAGTTTTGGAGTGGTTGGTGCAATTATTTAATAAATGTATGGAAGAGGGTAAGGTACCTAGGGATTGGCAGAGAGCATGCATAGTTCCTTTGTATAAAGGCAAAGGGGATAAAAGAGAGTGCAAAAATTATAGGGGGATAAGTCTGTTGAGTGTACCTGGTAAAGTGTATGGTAGAGTTATAATTGAAAGAATTAAGAGTAAGACGGAGAATAGGATAGCAGATGAACAAGGAGGCTTTAGGAAAGGTAGGGGGTGTGTGGACCAGGTGTTTACAGTGAAACATATAAGTGAACAGTATTTAGATAAGGCTAAAGAGGTCTTTGTGGCATTTATGGATTTGGAAAAGGCGTATGACAGGGTGGATAGGGGGGCAATGTGGCAGATGTTGCAAGTGTATGGTGTAGGAGGTAGGTTACTGAAAGCAGTGAAGAGTTTTTACGAGGATAGTGAGGCTCAAGTTAGAGTATGTAGAAAAGAGGGAAATTTTTTCCCAGTAAAAGTAGGCCTTAGACAAGGATGTGTGATGTCACCGTGGTTGTTTAATATATTTATAGATGGGGTTGTAAGAGAAGTAAATGCGAGGGTCTTGGCAAGAGGCGTGGAGTTAAAAGATAAAGAATCACACACAGGGTGGGAGTTGTCACAGCTGCTCTTTGCTGATGACACTGTGCTCTTGGGAGATTCTGAAGAGAAGCTGCAGAGATTGGTGGATGAATTTGGTAGGGTGTGCAAAAGAAGAAAATTAAAGGTGAATACAGGAAAGAGTAAGGTTATGAGGATAACAAAAAGATTAGGTGATGAAAGATTGAATATCAGATTGGAGGGAGAGAGTATGGAGGAGGTGAACGTATTCAGATATTTGGGAGTGGACGTGTCAGCGGATGGGTCTATGAAAGATGAGGTGAATCATAGAATTGATGAGGGAAAAAGAGTGAGTGGTGCACTTAGGAGTCTGTGGAGACAGAGAACTTTGTCCTTGGAGGCAAAGAGGGGAATGTATGAGAGTATAGTTTTACCAACGCTCTTATATGGGTGTGAAGCATGGGTGATGAATGTTGCAGCGAGAAGGCTGGAGGCAGTGGAGATGTCATGTCTGAGGGCAATGTGTGGTGTGAATATAATGCAGAGAATTCGTAGTTTGGAAGTTAGGAGGAGGTGCGGGATTACCAAAACTGTTGTCCAGAGGGCTGAGGAAGGGTTGTTGAGGTGGTTCGGACATGTAGAGAGAATGGAGCGAAACAGAATAACTTCAAGAGTGTATCAGTCTGTAGTGGAAGGAAGGCGGGGTAGGGGTCGGCCTAGGAAGGGTTGGAGGGAGGGGGTAAAGGAGGTTTTGTGTGCGAGGGGCTTGGACTTCCAGCAGGCATGCGTGAGCGTGTTTGATAGGAGTGAATGGAGACAAATGGTTTTTAATACTTGACGTGCTGTTGGAGTGTGAGCAAAGTAACATTTATGAAGGGATTCAGGGAAACCGGCAGGCCGGACTTGAGTCCTGGAGATGGGAAGTACAGTGCCTGCACTCTGAAGGAGGGGTGTTAATGTTGCAGTTTAAAAACTGTAGTGTAAAGCACCCTTCTGGCAAGACAGTGATGGAGTGAATGATGGTGAAAGTTTTTCTTTTTCGGGCCACCCTGCCTTGGTGGGAATCGGCCAGTGTGATAATATAAAAAAATAATAATAATAATATATATATATATTTATATATATATATATATATATATATATATATATATATATATATATATATATATATATATATATATATGTTGTGCCGAATATGTAAAACTGGTCAATTAGCAAGAACTCATTTAAAATTAAGTCTTTTCTGAAATTTTCTCTTATACGTTTAAAGATATATTTTTTTCATTAATGTTAATGTAAAAATTTTTAATTTTGCACCAAAAGAATCTTAAAAAACTTACCTAACCTTATTATAACAAGATCAATTTATTTTAGCCTAACCCAACTAAATATATTTTAAATACGTTTACAATAATTTAATACTAAACAAACACAATCAAATATATTTTTCTCGTTAGGTTCAGAATGATTTTGGCGAAATTATTGCATACACAAATTTTCACTTGTCCTATATGGCAAGATGAGCGTTGCTATTTAAGCCAAGATCGCAAGTTCTGCCTATTCGGCACGACATATATATATATATATATATATATATATATATATATATATATATATATATATATATATATATATATATATATATATATATATATATATATATATATATATATATACGCAATAAGATCACAGTAAACAGGTGATTTCAGAATATGCAAAACAACCACTGTGAAAGAATAGAGAAATTCCAAGCGCTTTCGTGACTATTCACATTATCAAGGAACTATGATGATGTGAGTAGTCACGAAAGCGCTTGGAATTTCTCTATTCTTTCACAGTGGTTGTTTTGCATATATATATATATATATATATATATATATATATATATATATATATATATATATATATATATATATATATATGTATATATATATTTTATTTTTATTTTATTATCACACCGGCCGATTCCCACCAAGGCAGGGTGGCACACCAAGGCAGGGTGGCCCACCAAGGCAGGGTGGCCCACCAAGGCAGGGTGGCCCACCAAGGCAGGGTGGCCCGAAAAAGAAAAACTTTCACCATCATTCACTCCATCACTGTCTTGCCAGAAGGGTGCTTTACACTACAGTTTTTAAAATGCAACATTAACACCCCTCCTTCAGAGTGCAGGCACTGTACTTCCCATCTCCAGGACTCAAGTCCGGCCTGCCGGTTTCCCTGAATCCCTTCATAAATGTTACTTTGCTCACACTCCAACAGCACGTCAAGTATTAAAAACCATTTGTCTCCATTCACTCCTATCAAACACGCTCACGCATGCCTGCTGGAAGTCCAAGCCCCTCGCACACAAAACCTCCTTTACCCCCTCCCTCCAACCTTTCCTAGGCCGACCCCTACCCCGCCTTCCTTCCACTACAGACTAATACACTCTTGAAGTTATTCTGTTTCGCTCCATTCTCTCCACATGTCCGAACCACCTCAACAACCCTTCCTCAGCCCTCTGGACAACAGTTTTGGTAATCCCGCACCTCCTCCTAACTTCCAAACTACGAATTCTCTGCATTATATTCACACCACACATTGCTCTCAGACATGACATCTCCACTGCCTCCAGCCTTCTCCTCGCTGCAACATTCATCACCCATGCTTCACACCCATATAAGAGCGTTGGTAAAACTATACTCTCGTATATTCCCCTCTTTGCCTCCAAGGACAAAGTTCTTTGTCTCCACAGACTCCTAAGTGCACCACTCACCCTTTTCCCCTCATCAATTCTATGATTCACCTCATCTTTCATAGACCCATCCGCTGACACGTCCACTCCCAAATATCTGAATACATTCACCTCCTCCATACCCTCTCCCTCCAATCTGATATCCAATCTTTCATCACCTAATCTTTTTGTTATCCTCATAACCTTACTCTTTCCTGTATTCACTTTCCATTTTCTTCTTTTGCACACCCTACCAAATTCATCCACCAATCTCTGCAACTTCTCTTCAGAATCTCCCAAGAGCACAGTGTCATCAGCAAAGAGCAACTGTGACAACTCCCACTTTATGTGTGATTCTTTATCTTTTAACTCCACGCCTCTTGCCAAGACCCTCGCATTTACTTCTCTTACAACCCCATCTATAAATATATTAAACAACCACGGTGACATCACACATCCTTGTCTAAGGCCTACTTTTACTGGGAAATAATTTCCCTCTTTCCTACATACTCTAACTTGAGCCTCACTATCCTCGTAAAAACTCTTCACTGCTTTCAGTAACCTACCTCCTACACCATACACCTGCAACATCTGCCACATTGCCCCCCTATCCACCCTGTCATACGCCTTTTCCAAATCCATAAATGCCACAAAGACCTCTTTAGCCTTATCTAAATACTGTTCACTTATATGTTTCACTGTAAACACCTGGTCCACACACCCTCTACCTTTTCTAAAGCCTCCTTGTTCATCTGCTATCCTATTCTCCGTCTTACTCTTAATTCTTTCAATAATAACTCTACCATACACTTTACCAGGTATACTCAACAGACTTATCCCCCTATAATTTTTGCACTCTCTTTTATTCCCTTTGCCTTTATACAAAGGAACTATGCATGCTCTATGCCAATCCCTAGGTACCTTATCCTCTTCCATACATTTATTAAATAATTGCACCAACCACTCCAAAACTATATCCCCACCTGCTTTTAACATTTCTATCTTTATCCCATCAATCCCGGCTGCCTTACCCCCTTTCATTTTACCTACTGCCTCACGAACTTCCCCCACACTCACAACTGGCTCTTCCTCACTCCTACAAGATGTTATTCCTCCTTGCCCTATACACGGAATCACAGCTTCCCTATCTTCATCAACATTTAACAATTCCTCAAAATATTCCCTCCATCTTCCCAATACCTCTAACTCTCCATTTAATAACTCTCCTCTCCTATTTTTAACTGACAAATCCATTTGTTCTCTAGGCTTTCTTAACTTGTTAATCTCACTCCAAAACTTTTTCTTATTTTCAACAAAATTTGTTGATAACATCTCACCCACTCTCTCATTTGCTCTCTTTTTACATTGCTTCACCACTCTCTTAACCTCTCTCTTTTTCTCCATATACTCTTCCCTCCTTGCATCACTTCTACTTTGTAAAAACTTCTCATATGCTAACTTTTTCTCCCTTACTACTCTCTTTACATCATCATTCCACCAATCGCTCCTCTTCCCTCCCGCACCCACTTTCCTGTAACCACAAACTTCTGCTGAACACTCTAACACTACATTTTTAAACCTACCCCATACCTCTTCGACCCCATTGCCTATGCTCTCATTAGCCCATCTATCCTCCAATAGCTGTTTATATCTTACCCTAACTGCCTCCTCTTTTAGTTTATAAACCTTCACCTCTCTCTTCCCTGATGCTTCTATTCTCCTTGTATCCCATCTACCTTTTACTCTCAGTGTAGCTACAACTAGAAAGTGATCTGATATATCTGTGGCCCCTCTATAAACATGTACATCCTGAAGTCTACTCAACAGTCTTTTATCTACCAATACATAATCCAACAAACTACTGTCATTTCGCCCTACATCATATCTTGTATACTTATTTATCCTCTTTTTCTTAAAATATGTATTACCTATAACTAAACCCCTTTCTATACAAAGTTCAATCAAAGGGCTCCCATTATCATTTACACCTGGCACCCCAAACTTACCTACCACACCCTCTCTAAAAGTTTCTCCTACTTTAGCATTCAAGTCCCCTACCACAATTACTCTCTCACTTGGTTCAAAGGCTCCTATACATTCACTTAACATCTCCCAAAATCTCTCTCTCTCCTCTGCATTCCTCTCTTCTCCAGGTGCATACACGCTTATTATGACCCACTTCTCGCATCCAACCTTTACTTTAATCCACATAATTCTTGAATTTACACATTCATATTCATATATAATATATATATACATATATATATATATATATATATATATATATATATATATATATATATATATATATATATATATATACATATATATATATATACATATATATATATATACATATATATATATATATATATATATATATATATATATATATATATATATATATATATATATATATATATATATATATATATATATATATATATGTAGGGTGTTTCTATTACTTTTAGGCCTTCCATATTCTCATAGGTGTCGAAAGTGTTGGATAGTGGCTTGTGGGCAGTAGGCAATGGGTGGTACGTGGTGGGCGGTGGGTTGTGGGCGGTGGGTTGTGGGCGGTGGGTGGTGGGCGGTGGGTGGTGGGCGGTGGGTGGAGGGCGGTGAGTGGGGGTGGGGGTGTGGTCGGAGGTGGGCGGTATATATATTAGTTAAGAAATCAGGCTTCACCTTACCTTCCATCTCCTTCATGGGCGTCGTGTAGTGGGCGGTGTGGGCGGCCCAGTCATAGCAGCAGTCAGCTGGGCGGCCCACCAAGCCAGCGTGGCCGCCCATTCCGCCCATCATGGTCACTTCTCTCTCTTGGCCAGCCCCATATGTGTCACTCATCCCGCCCGCGTAGCACTGGGCGTCCATCCTGTCCCCTGGCGGGCGTACCTAGGCCGCTGCGGGCGTGCGTGCCTAGGCCACTGTCGACGTATGTAGGTGACCGTGGGCGTGCACAGGTCACTGTGGGCGTGTTTAGACAGTTACGGGTATTCGTAGGGCGTAGCGGGCACTCGTAGGCCGCTGTGGGCGTGCCCGGGCCACCGTGGGCGTGCCCAGACCGCTGTGGCCGCTCTTAAGCCGCTGCGGGGGTGCCTAGGCCGACCTGGGCTTGTCTAGACCGCTGTGGGCGCTCCTAGGCCGACGTGGGCGTGCCTAGTCCAATGTGGGCGTGCCTATACTACTGTGGGCATGCCTAGGCCGACGTGGGCGTGCCTAGACCGCCGTGGACGCACTTCCAATCAATTTTTCCAAGACACAAACAGTCACGTGGAGAGAAAAACTTGTGCTGAACACGGAGAGTGAGAAGAGAATGAGGGAAGAGTGAGTGATGGGAGAGTGAGCAAAGTGAGAGTGATGGCAGAGTGAGGAGAGAGTGAGTGAGTGAGTGAGAGGACTGGTGGTGACAGGAGGGCCTCGTCACCCCTCACTTGCCACAAGCTGAGGATTGACTGCTCACTTCCCCTCACTCTCCTCCTCCCAGTACCTCGCCTCCCCTCGCTCACATCTCCTACAAGACGGCAACACTCACACCCTTAAACTCCTCCCCTAACCTCTCCTTACCCTCTCCTTAACTCGCCCTTATACACACCCAACCCCATTAATTAACAAAACAATTACCCTCCTAATTGACCCCTAGTTCGACCCAGTTGGCAGAATTTACATAATTAAAAATATTAATACAAAATATATGGAAAGACGTCAATCGTCAGTAGTACCTCTGATTGGCTGCTGGCTGAGTGAGCTACCGGCACCGTGGCCTCTCACTGGCTCGCTCGGGTGAGTGGGCGGCACTCAGCGGCGCAGAGCTCCTCCTGTGGGCGGAGTCTGGACTCTAGGCTCCGCCCAGGTGTTGACGGGTTGCCCACTGAACGTCTCAACACATTCTCTCAGATTTTTAAGCAAATTCTTTTTAAATACGACTCGTTCCTTCGATCATCGCTGACTTTTTCAACGTTTCGCGCTGCTTTAAGGCTCGTTCAGGCATCTAACGCACGGAAGTGTGTTTCGCTAATCTCGTTAATTAAACGAAAACATAATGAGTGAGATATAATTCATTTTTTTATATATAATTTTACCCCCTCTCACTTGAGGGGAGTTTGAGCGATAGTTAAGGGAATTGAGCGACAGTGAGTGAAACAAGGTGAGGAGGTGGCAATTAGAAGTGGTAGTCATCACACCAGTCATCACACCAGTCATCACACAGTCATCACTGACACCATCCACAATTAACACCAATGTCACCACCTGCATCTCTCTCTCTCACTTCCTATCGTTTATTTGGGGAGAGATGATTAATCTTCAGCGTCTCCGCCTTGTTACACTCGGCTGAGGGGTCGTTGACAACACCTGAGAGGACGCTGACAACACCTGAGGGGTCGTTGACAACACGTGAGCTCTGATAGGTCGTTGAAGTAGTGTTTAGTGCATGGTACGATTGCTCTGTTTACCTCCAAGAAGATATAAACATTTTCTAAGGGGTAACGGAAAACAATATGATGTTCAATGAAGACAAATTCCAACTACTCCGTTATGGAAAACTGGAAGAAATAATAGCTAGGACTGAGTATACTACAAACTCTAATCACACAACAGAGCGGAAAAATAATGTGAAGGACCTGGGAGTGGTAATGCCGGAGGATCTCACCTTCAAGGACCACAACAATGCCACTATCACATCTGCGAGGAAACTGATAGGATGGATAATGAGAACATTCAAGACAAGAGATGCTAAGTCAGTGATGATCCTTTTTAAATCACTTATTCTCTCTAGGCTGGAATACTGCTGTACATTAACATCCACATTCAAGTCAGGTGAAACTGCAGATCTAGAGAATGTACAGAGAACCTTTACTGCACGGATAAGTTCCATTAAACACCTTAACTACTGGGAGCGCCTGGAAGCACTTGACTTGTACTCTCCGGAGCGCAGGAGAGAGATACAAAATAATCTACACCTGGAAAATAATAGAGGGACTGGTCCGTAATCTGCACACAGAAATCACTCCCTAAGAAAACGAAAGATTTGGCAGACGATGCAACATCCTCCCTCCCCCAATGAAAAGGGGGACTCCATGAGTACACTAAGAGAAAACACAATGAGTGTCCGGGGCCCAAAACTGTTCAACAGTCTCCAACCGCCATAAAGGGAATTACCAATAGATACCTGGTTGTCTTCATGAGGAAGTTGAACGGATATCTGAAGTTACCCGATCAGCCGGGCTGTTGTTCCTACGTTGGACTACGTGCGGCCAGTAGTAACAGCCTGGTTGATCAGTCCCTGATCCACGGGAAGCCTGGTCAAGGATTGGCTACGGGGATGTTGATCCCCGGAACACCCTCCAGGTAGATTCCAGTTAGGTAGATCTCTTGGAGACGCACACACACAACACACACACACAGGCCAGGAGCTTGGACTCGACCCCTGCAACCTCAACTAGGTGAGTACACACAGACACAGACAGAGGAACATAATAAGGACGTACAAAATACTTAGAGGAACTGGCAAGATAGACAGAGACAGAATGTTCTAATGATGGGACACCAACACGGGGTCAGACTGAAAGTTGAGAACTCAGATGAGTCACAGGCATGTTAGAAAGTATTTTTTCAGCTTCAGAGTTGTCAAGAAGTGGAACAATCTGCAGATTGATGTGTGAAAGGCAGAATCCATACATAGCTTGAAGAAGAGGTACGATAAAGCTCATGAAGCAGAGATAGAGAGGGGACCTAGTGGCGACCAGCAAAGAGGCTGGGCCAGAAACTATGAATCGACCCCTGCATGCCAGATCAGAGTGAATGTAGACAAGCGGTTCTCATGGTTTCACGTGCTGTTGGAGTGTGAGCAACGTAACATTTATGAAAGGATTCAGAGAAACCAGTGAGCCAGACTTGAGTCCTGAAGGTGACGAGTACAGTGACTGTACTCTCAAGGACGGGTCACGATGTTCCACTTCAGTGGGTGATTTATACTGCGATGTTAGCACACTTCCGGCCAGACGGTTATTGAATGAACGATGGTGGAAGCGTTTTCTTCTTTTAGTCATCCTATATCAGTGGAAGACGGCCATGTTAAATTATATTATTATTATTATTATTATTATTATTATTATTATTATTATTAGTGTTGTTGTTGTTGTTGTTGTTGTTGTTGTTGTTGTTGTTGTTGTTGTTGTTGTTGTTGTTGTTGTTGGTGGTGGTGGTGGTGGTGGCGGTGGTGGTGTTATTATTATTATTATTATTATTATTATTATTATTATTATTATTATTATTATTATTATTATTATTATTAACATTACATGAATTATCCAGCGCGTGGAGTAGTGAGGACTCGAGCCTCCGTCGATAAATCATGGGAGAGACAGGCTGATGATGACTTACCCAGCTTCTACTGTACCTCGACTGAGTCAAGAGACCCGTCTCCCCCAGATGAAGAGTGATCCTGGGATCGAAGCTCTGAGCTGTTGTGGCCCTCTATAGTGCCAACCACTGCGGCGCCATGATCACATTTGCGTTAGTAGGTGCCACCGACACTAACTCCAGCACTCATCTTTGTACGGCATTAGCACCTTGCTTAACTAGCACCTAGTATGACTAGCATCTTGTTTGACTAGCACCTTGTGTGACTAGCACTCCTGTCTTGCGCTTGGCTCTGCCAGAGGCAACAGCGTCGGCACCACTAAACGAGGCTTGGCACTGTTTAAGGATCAGTTTGTATTTGAGGAGCTTGTGGCAGTGATCTGCAGAGTTAATGCAGACGCCGGGAGTGATTGCATGAGCATCCAGGAAGTAATGGCGTCTCCTCTTTCAGTTTTTTCTCAACAGGAAACTACAGCGGTCTTTCCTCACCCGCCTTACGTGCTCAAGTAAGTTGATTTAGGTACAGGTATAAATAAATACAGTTACACAAATTATCATACATACTAAAGTATGTGTAAATTACGTAAGATGGCCCCAAGAAATGTCAAAGTGACTTATTTCCACTGGGGTCCTTGAAGACGGTGAAGAAAGGTGGATGCACTGACGCCGTCAGGATGGAACGAAAGATGTACCCTTGGGGAAGCTTGGTGGGAAAAAAAGCATTAAGACCTGTTGAAGCTTTTGACAAGCGAGGTATTGTGAGAGTGAAAGCTCACTTTGCGAAGTGTCGTGTGGTAAGACACTGGTTGCGTGGGTCTTCACTGCACGATGTTTCACCACAGACTGGCTGTGGTAAGACACTGGTTGCGGGGTCTTCACTGCACGACGTTTCACCACAGACTGGCTGTGGGTAAAACCTGGTAAAATAAAAACTCTTATGTGAATACTGTCTTATCAAACCTACTTTCAGTATTTCGTCATTTTTTCTACCTCCCAAAAATCTCGTTTACTCCTAGAGGAA
The DNA here is from genome assembly GCF_038502225.1 of Cherax quadricarinatus. Classification (NCBI taxonomy): domain Eukaryota; kingdom Metazoa; phylum Arthropoda; class Malacostraca; order Decapoda; family Parastacidae; genus Cherax; species Cherax quadricarinatus. The sequence continues at coordinate 48,221,527 of NC_091302.1, read as the reverse complement.
AGATAGGAAGGTCGATCCTTTTCGGATGGTTGTTTACGTATACCAGGAAGAGCAGTGGTCCCAACACTTGTCCTGTGGAGATTCAATTTGTAAACCTTGCCCATTCTACAGAGTGTTTCATTCGTAGGAGGCCCCGGGGTATCGTTTACTACAGACATAACATACAAGTGGGATGGATTGTAAAGGACCTGCCTAGTATGGGCCAACAGGCCTGCTGCAGTGATCCTCCTTTCTTATGTTCTTATGTTCAAACAAGACAGTTGCAACTACGGGAGTACCAACTCGGGGCCTCCTACGAGTGAAACACTCTGTACCACTACTTTGGTACTCTCTTTGTCCCTGTCTCCCAGTTACTCTTTGATCAACAAGAAAGCTAAAAACTAATGTGTAGAACTTGGGAGTAATAATGGCAGAGGATCTCGCCTTCAAGGATCACAACAGTGTCATTATTACATCTGCGTCTAAAATGATAGGATGGATAACAAGAACCTTCAAAACAAGGGATACCAAGCCAGGGATGAGCCTCTTTAAGTGACCTGTTCTCTCTAGGCTGGCATACTGCTGTATGCTAACAGCAACATGCAATGCAAATCTGGAGAATGTACAGAGAACCTCCACGGTACATATGTTCACTTAAGTACAGTAATTACTGGGAACACACACACACACAGCTGTACTCACCTAATTGTGGTTGCAGGAGTTGAGTCATAGCTCCTGACCCCGCCTCTTCACTGGTCGCCACTAGATCCACTCTCTCCCTGCTCCATGAGCTTTATCATACCTTTTCTTAAAACTATGTATGAATCCTGCCTCCACTACATCACTTCCCAGATTGTTCCACTTCTTGCCAACACTGTGCCTGAAAAAACATTTCCTAACATCCCTGTGATTCATCTGAGCCTTCACTTTCCAATTATGACCCCTTGTTGCTGTGCCCCATCTCTGGAACATTCTGTCTCTGTCCACCTTGTCGATTCCTCAGTGTGTGTGCATATGTGTGCATACTCACCTAGTTGTACTCACCTAGTTGAGATTGAAGGGGTCGAGTCCGAGCTCCTGGCCCCGCCTCTTCACTGATCGCTACTAGGTCACTCTCTCTGAACCGTGAGCTTTATCATACCTCTGCTTAAAGCTATGTATGGATCCTGCCTCCACTACATCGCTTCCCAAACTATTCCACTTACTGACTACTCTGTGGCTGAAGAAATACTTCCTAACATCCCTGTGATTCATCTGTGTCTTCAACTTCCAACTGTGTCCCCTTGTTACTGTGTACAATCTCTGGAACATCCTGTCTTTGTCCACCTTGTCAATTCCTCTCAGTATTTTGTATGTCGTTATCATGTCCCCCCTATCTCTCCTGTCCTCCAGTGTCGTCAGGTTGATTTCCCTTAACCTCTCCTCGTAGGACATACCTCTTAGCTCTGGGACTAGTCTTGTTGCAAACCTTTGCACTTTCTCTAGTTTCTTCACGTGCTTGGCTAGGTGTGGGTTCCAAACTGGTGCCGCATACTCCAATATGGGCCTAACATACACGGTGTACAGGGTCCTGAACGATTCCTTATTAAGATGTCGGAATGCTGTTCTGAGGTTTGCTAGGCGCCCATATGCTGCAGCAGTTATTTGATTGATGTGCGCTTCAGGAGATGTGTCTGGTGTTATACTCACCCCAAGATCTTTTTCCTTGAGTGAAGTTTGTAGTCTCTGGCCCCCTAGACTGTACTCCGTCTGCGGTCTTCTTTGCCCTTCCCCAATCTTCATGACTTTGCACTTGGTGGGATTGAACTCCAGGAGCCAATTGCTGGACCAGGTCTGCAGCCTGTCCAGATCCCTTTGTAGTTCTGCCTGGTCTTCGATCGAGTGAATTCTTCTCATCAACTTCACGTCATCTGCAAACAGGGACACCTCAGAGTCTATTCCTTCCGTCATGTCGTTCACATATACCAGAAACAGCACTGGTCCTAGGACTGACCCCTGTGGGACCCCGCTGGTCACAGGTGCCCACTCTGACACCTCGCCACGTACCATGACTCGCTGCTGTCTTCCTGACAAGTATTCCCTGATCCATTGTAGTGCCTTCCCTGTTATCCCTGCTTGGTCCTCCAGTTTTTGCACCAATCTCTTGTGTGGAACTGTGTCAAACGCCTTCTTGCAGTCCAAGAATATGCAATCCACCCACCCCTCTCTCTCTTGTCTTACTGCTGTCACCATGTCATAGAACTCCAGTAGGTTTGTGACACAGGATTTCCCGTCCCTGAAATCATGTTGGCTGCTGTTGATGAGATCATTCCTTTCTAGGTGTGTGTGTGTGTGTGTGTACTCACCTAATTGTACTCACCTAATTGTGGTTGCAGGGGTCGAGACTCAGCTCCTGGCTCCGCCTCTTCACTGAGTGCTACTAGGTCCTCTCTCCCCCTGCTCCACGAGCTTTATCATACCTCATCTTAAAGTTATGTATGGTTCCTGCCTCCACTACCTCACTTGCTAGGCTGTTCCACTTCCTGACAACTCTGTGGCTGAAGAAATACTTTCTAACATCCCTTTGACTCATCTGGGTTTTCAACTTTCAATTATGACCCCTTGTTTCTGTGTCCCCTCTCTGAAACATCCTGTCTCTGTCCACCTTGTCTATTCTACGCAATATTTTGTATGTCGTTATCATGTCTCCCTTATCCCTCCTGTCCTCCAGTGTCGTCAGGCCGATTTCCCTCAACTTTTCGTCATTGGACATTTCCCTTAGCTCTGGAACTAACCTTGTCGCAAACCTTTGCACTTTCTCTAATTTATTGACGTGTTTGATCAAGTGTGGGTTCCAAACTGGTGCTGCATACTCCAGTATGGGCCTGACGTACACGGTGTATAGTGTCTTGAATGATCCCTTACTAAGGCATCGGAGCGCTGTTCTCAGGTTTGCCAGGCGCCCATATGCTGCAGCAGTTATCTGGCTGATGTGTGCTTCCGGAGACATGCTCGGTGTTATACTCACCCCAAGATCTTTCTCCTTGAGCAAGGTTTGCAGTCTTTGGCCACCTAGCCTATACTCTGTCTGCTGTCTTCTCTGCCCTTCCCCGATCTTCATGACTTTGCATTTGGCGGGGTTAAACTCGAGAAGCCAGTTGTTGGAGCAGGTGTCCAGTCTGTCCAGGTCTCTTTGAAGTCCTACCTGATCCTCATCTGATTTAATTCTCCTCATTAACTTCACATCAACTGCGAACAGGGACACTTCTGAGTCTATCCCTTCCATCATGTCGTTCACATATACCAAAAATAGCACTGGTCCTAGGACCGACCCCTGTGGGACCCCGCTCGTCACAGGTGCCCACTGTGATACCTCATCACGTACCATGACTCGTTGTTGCCTCCCTGTCAGGTATTCTCTGATCCATTGCAGTGCCCTTCCTGTTATACGTGCCTGATTCTCCAGCTTCTGTGTATTCACCTACTTGTACTCACCTAGTTGAGGTGGCAGGGATCGATTCCAAGCTCCTGGCCCCGCCTCTTCACTGGTCGCTACTAGGTCACTCTCCCTGAGCCGTGAGCTTTATCATACCTCTGCTTAAAGCTATGTATGGATCCTGCCTCCACTACATCGCTTCTCAAACTGTTCCACTTCCTGACTACTCTGTGGCTGAAGAAATACTTCCTAACATCCCTGTGATTCATCTGTGTCTTCAACTTCCAACTGTGTCCCCTTGTTACTGTGTCCCATCTCTGGAGCATCCTGTCTTTGTCCACCTTGTCAATTCCTCTCAGTATTTTGTATGTCGTTATCATGTCCCCCCTATCTCTCCTGTCCTCCAGTGTCATCAGGTTGATTTCCCTTAACCTCTCCTCGTAGGACATACCTCTTAGCTCTGGGACTAGTCTTGTTGCAAACCTTTGCACTTTCTCTAGTTTCTTCACGTGCTTGGCTAGGTGTGGGTTCCAAACTGGTGCCGCATACTCCAATATGGGCCTAACATACACGGTGTACAGGGTCCTGAATGATGCGCGTGTGTGTGTACTCATCTATTTGTACTCACCTAATTGTGGTTGCAGGGGTCGATTCATAGCTCATGGCCCCACCTCCTCACTTGGTTACTCTCTCCCTGCTCCATGAGTTTTATCATACCTCTTCTTAAAGTTATGTATGGATCCTGCCTCCATTACATCACTTTCTAGACTATTTCACTTCTTGACAACTCTATGACTGAAGAAATACTTCCTAACATTCACGTGGCTCATCTGTGTGTGTGTGTATTCACCTATCTGTACTCACCTATTTGTGGTTGCAGGGGTCGATTCATAGCTCCTGGCCCCGCCTCTTCACTAATCGCTACTAGGTCACTCTCCCTGAGCCGTGAGCTTTATCATACCTCTGCTTAAAGCTATGTATGGATCACTACATCGCTTCCCAAACTATTCCACTTACTGACTACTCTGTGGCTAAAGAAATACTTCCTAACATCCCTGTGATTCATCTGTGTCTTCAGCTTCCAACTGTGTCCCCTTGTTACTGTGTCCAATCTCTGGAACATCCTATCTTTGGTGTGTGTGTGTGTGTGTGTGTGTGTGTGTGTGTGTGTGTGTGTGTGTGTGTGTGTGTGTTGTGTTTACAAACGTACCACAATTACTCCCCTTCACCTGCACCTTGTACCTAGCGTCCACCTGTCATCGCGCCACACCTGACTACAGCTCCTGTCGTCTCCATCTCTCATATACCCTCTTCTTGAAAACCAACTCACCACATTAAAAAAAAAAAAATATCCACAATCCACTTAAAAAAAATCCCGACTTTGAACACGGCCCAATTTGTTTCTTGGTCACCAAAATACGGCCTTCAAGAACCCGCAAAACAAACCAAACACGACCTCATTTACACTAACTTTAATGTTTTCTCTAAATATTATTCCTCTTTGCAAGGTGTATCAATTTCTCAAACTAAATGAACAATTACCTGCTCGTTAACTTCCTCAATAGTTCGGCCATTAAACACTTTTTGGCGCGCGGAATGGTCTTCGCGCGCTTTTCCCCTCTTGTTTTTATTTTGGCGGGAGCGGCCATGTCAGTCGTCACCCCGCTGGTGACGTCATAGCCCCGGGGACCAATAGCAGCCGCCGCTACTGTCAACAAACAGCTGGTATTTCCGGATCTCAGCTCAGCATTTTCACAGCATGAGGAAGTTGTGTTGCTGACACTATACTGATACCATCAGCACTATACTGATACCATCAGCACTATACTGATACCATCAGCACTATACTGATACCATCACCACTATACTGATACCATCACCACTATACTGATACCATCAGCACTATACTGATACCATCAGCACTATACTGATACCATCACCACTATACTGATACCATCAGCACTATACTGATACCATCAGCACTATACTGATACCATCAGCACTATACTGATACCATCAGCACTATACTGATACCATCAGCACTATACTGATACCATCAGCACTATACTGATACCATCAGCACTACACTGATACCATCACCACTATACTGATACCATCACCACTATACTGATACCATCACCACTATACTGATACCATCACCACTATACTGATACCATCACCACTATACTGATACCATCAGTACTATACTGATACCATCAGTACTATACTGATACCATCACCACTATACTGATACCATCAGCACTATACCGATACCATCACCACTATACTGATACCATCAGCACTATACTGATACCATCACCATTATACTGATACCATCACCACTATACTGATACCATCAGTACTATACTGATACCATCAGCACTATACTGATACCATCACCACTATACTGATACCATCACCACTATACTGATACCATCAGCACTATACTGATACCATCACCACTATACTGATACCATAACCACTATACTGATACCACCACTATACTGATACCATCAGCACTATACTGATACCATCACCATTATACTGATACCATCACCACTATACTGATACCATCACCATTATACTGATACCATCACCACTATACTGATACCATCAGTACTATACTGATACCATCAGCACTATACTGATACCATCACCACTATACTGATACCATCACTATACTGATACCATCAGCACTATACTGATACCATCACCACTATAATGATACCATCACCACTATACTGATACCATCACCACTATACTGATACCATCACCACTATACTGATACCATCACCACTATACTGATACCATCACCACTATACTGATACCATCACCACTATACTGATACCATCAGTACTATACTGATACCATCAGCACTATACTGATACCATCACCAATATACTGATACCATCACCACTATACTGATACCATCACCACTATACTGATACCATCACCACTATACTGATATCATCACTATACTGATACCATCACCACTATACTGATACCATCACCATTATACTGATACCATCACCACTATACTGATACCATCAGTACTATACTGATACCATCAGCACTATACTGATACCATCAGTACTACACTGATACCATCACCACTATACTGATACCATCAGTGCTACACTGATACCATCAGTGCTACACTGATACCATCAGTGCTACACTGATACCATCAGTGCTACACTGATACCATCAGCACTATACTGATACCATCAGCACTATACTGATACCATCAGTACTATACTGATACCATCAGTGCTATACTGATACCATCAGAACTATACTGATACCATCAGCACTATACTGATACCATCAGTACTATACTGATACCATCACTATACTGATACCACAAGTACTATACTAATACCATCACCACTATACTGATACCATCAGCACTATACTGATACCATCAGCAATATACTGATACCATCAGTGCTACACTGATACCATCAGCACTATACTGATACCATCAGTACTATACTGATACCATCAGCACTATACTGATACCATCAGTGCTACACTGATACCATCAGCACTATACTGATACCATCAGCACTATACTGATACCATCAGTACTATACTGATACCATCACTATACTGATACCACCAGTACTATACTGATACCATCAGCACTATACTGATACCATCAGCACTATACTGATACCATCAGCAATATACTGATACCATCAGTGCTACACTGATACCATCATTGCTATACTGATACCATCAGTACTATACTGATACTATCAGTACTATACTGATACGATTACTATACTGATACGATCACCACTATACTGATACCATCAGTACTATACTGATACCATCACCACTATACTGATACTATCAGTACTATACTGATGCCATCACCACTATACTGATACCATCAGTACTATACTGATGCCATCACCACTATACTGATACCATCACCACTATACTGATACCATCACCACTATACTGATACCATCAGTACTTTACTGATACCATCACTATACTGATACCATCAGTACTATACTGATACCATCACCACTATACTGATACCATCACTATACTGATACCATCACCACTATACTGATACCATCAGTACTATACTGGTACCATCACCACTATACTGATACAATCACCACTATACTGATACCATCAGTACTATACTGACACCATCATCACTATACTGATACCATCACCACTATACTGATACCATCAGTACTATGCTGATACCATCACCACCATACTGATACCATCACCACTATACTGATACCATCAGCACTATACTGATACCATCACCACTATACTGATACCATCAGCACTATACTGATACCATCACCACTATACTGATACCATCAGCACTATACTGATACCATCAGTGCTTCACTGATACCATCAGCACTATACTGATACCATCAGCACTATACTGATACAATCAGTGCTACACTGATACCATCAGCACTATACTGATAACATCAGCACTATACTGATACCATCTGCACTATACTGATACCATCACCACTATACTGATACCATCAGTGCTACACTGATACCATCAGCACTATACTGATACCATCAACACTATACTGATACCATCACCACTATACTGATACCATCAGTGTTACACTGATACCATCATCACTATACTGGTACCATCAGTACCATACTGATACCATCAGCACTATACTGATACCATCAGCACTATACTGATACCATCAGCACTGTACTGATACCATCAGCACTACACTGATACTATCAGCACTACACTGATACCATCAATGCTACACTGATACCATCAGCACTATAGTGATACCATCAGCACTATAGTGATACCATCAGCACTACACTGATACCATCAGCACTATACTGATACCATGAGTGCTACACTGATACCATCAGCACTATGCTGATACCATTAGCACTATTCTGATACCATCAGTGCTACAGTGATACCATCAGCACTATGCTGATACCATTAGCACTATTCTGATACCATCAGTGCTACAGTGATACCATCAGCACTACACTGACACCTTCAGCACTATACTGATACCATCGGCACTACACTGATACCATCAGCACTATACTTCTACCTTCAGTATTTCGCATCATGCACTAACACTCCAGTGCTTGCTTAATTAATACACTTGTGGGTCAACAAATAAGATAAGATTTGTTCCGATTTTGAACCCCGGAGGGTTAGCCCCCCAGCATAACCCAAAAAATTCTTTGTGGTTCTCAATCTTGTCCCCCAAGATGCCACCCACACCTGTCCACTAACACTCAAATACCTACTTGCCTGCTAGGTGAACAGGGACAGCAGGTGTCCATTAATTTTAATATTTAAAGGGGTGAACTGGTAAGCCAGCGGAAGGTCTCCGTTAGATGACCAAAAGTTTCAGTTGTGGGTCACCAAGACCCGCGTCAGGAAACACTTGTCCTGTTTCCTGACAAACCTAACCTAACCTAACCTGTGTGCTGGTCACTTGTAACCACATGTGTCTCTTATTTATCAGAAGTGAAACCCAAATGTTTGTTCCACACACATGTTGCACACACGTGTGTTATTCAGCAGGAGTCTACTAGCAGGGCTACAGCTGCTCTTGTTGTCATCTCCAGCAGGAGTCTACTAGCAGGGCTACAGCCGATCTTGTTGTCACCTCCAGCAGGAGTCTACTAGCAGGGCTACAGCCGATCTTGTTGTCACCTCCAGCAGGAGTCTACTAGCAGGGCTACAGCTGCTCTTGTTGTCACCTCCAGCAGGAGTCTACTAGCAGGGCTACAGCTGCTCTTGTTGTCACCTCCAGCAGGAGTCTACTAGCAGGGCTACAGCTGCTCTTGTTGTCACCTCCAGCAGGAGTCTACTAGCAGGGCTACAGCTGCTCTTGTTGTTGTCATCCAGCAGGAGTGTACACCTCTTGTTGTCAGCAGGAGTCGACTAGCAGGGCTACAGCTGCTCTTGTTGTCACAGGAGTCTCTAGCAGCAGGAGTCTACTAGCAGGGCTACAGCTGCTCTTGTTGTCACCTCCAGCAGGAGTCTACTAGCAGGGCTACAGCTGCTCTTGTTGTCACCTCCAGCAGGAGTCTACTAGCAGGGCTACAGCCGATCTTGTTGTCACCTCCAGCAGGAGTCTACTAGCAGGGCTACAGCTGCTCTTGTTGTCACCTCCAGCAGGAGTCTACTAGCAGGGCTACAGCTGCTTTTGTTGTCACCTCCAGCAAGAGTCTGGTAGCAGTCTACGGCTGCTCTTGTTGCCACCTTCCTAGTTAAGAACGATAGGAACTATGTAGAGTTAAGTTAAGCATAAGAATTAACAACAGGATGGATTTGAGGTGCACAGTAAACTAGCCACTACCATCCACAGGATGGATACAGAGTGCACAATATGCTAACTGCTTCGTCGACAAAATCTAAATCTATCCAGCTAGATAGAGTACTTACTGCCACTCGTAGTGAACGAGGCGATATATACATACAAGTTCTCGTTCTGTTATGAATGTATTTATGCCAGTGTGAAAATGGATTCGTGAAAGTCAATGTCTTACTGCAATCTTGCTTCAAGATGTTCCTTCTCTCCCCTGTACCAAGCCCTCCCCTCCCCAGCAACACTTGGGGAGGGAGAGAGCAATATTCTCCCCGTCTGTCAGTGGGCGGCACCTGGCCCTCCACTGATGAATCAATAAATTTTCCAAGTGTTTGTTCAGTCACCCCACTCCTTCCCCTCACTCCCCCTCGTGACCCCTCCCTCTTAACCACAGCGAGGGGAACCCTGGGGGTTAGCCACCCATCTCTCGTCTTGACCCCAAAGAGGGGAAACGAGGTGAGAGATGATGGTAGGAAGGAAGTTAGGGAATGAAGCAGTGAGTACTGTCCAATAAAGAAGAAGAAGAAGAAGAAGAAGAAGAAGAAGAAGAAGAAGAAGAAGAAGAAGAAGAAGAAGAAGAAGAAGAAGAAGAAGAAGAAGAAGAAGAAGAAGAAGAAGACAAACTTTTTAAAATCAAAATATCTCTGTAGTAGTATATAAAGCACCAGATACAACTTCCCAGGAACTTCATGACCCATCACAGACACCACTGAGAACTATCATCATGACCCATCACAGTCACCACTGAGAACTATCATCATGACCCATCACAGTCACCACTGAGAACTATCATCATGACCCATCACAACCACCACTGAGAACTATCATCATGACCCATCACAGTCACCACTGAGAACTATCATCATGACCCATCACAGCCACCACTGAGAACTATCATCATGACCCATCACAGTCACCACTGAGAACTATCATCATGACCCATCACAGTCACCACTGAGAACTATCATCATGACCCATCACAACCACCACTGAGAACTATCATCATGACCCATCACAGTCACCACTGAGAACTATCATCATGACTCATCACAGTCACCACTGAGAACTATCATCATGACCCATCACAACCACCACTGAGAACTATCATCATGACCCATCACAGTCACCACTGAGAACTATCATCATGACCCATCACAGTCACCACTGAGAACTATCATCATGACTCATCACAGTCACCACTGAGAATTATCATCATGACCCATCACAACCACCACTGAGAACTATCATCATGACCCATCACAGTCACCACTGAGAACTATCATCATGACCCATCACAGTCACCACTGAGAACTATCATCATGACCCATCACAACCACCACTGAGAACTATCATCATGACTCATCACAGTCACCACTGAGAACTATCATCATGACGCATCACAGTCACCACTGAGAACTATCATCATGACCCATCACAACCACCACTGAGAACTATCATCATGACCCATCACAGTCACCACTGAGAACTATCATCATGACCCATCACAGTCACCACTGAGAACTATCATCATGACTCATCACAACCACCACTGAGAACTATCATCATGACCCATCACAGTCACCACTGAGAACTATCATCATGACCCATCACAGTCACCACTGAGAACTATCATCATGACCCATAACAACCACCACTGAGAACTATCATCATGACCCATCACAGCCACCACTGAGAACTATCATCATGAACCATCACAGTCACCACTGAGAACTATCATCATGACTCATCACAGTCACCACTGAGAACTATCATCATGACCCATCACAGTCACCACTTAGAACTATCATCATGACCCATCACAGTCACCACTGAGAACTATCATCATGACTCATCACAGTCACCACTGAGAACTATCATCATGACCCATCACAGTCACCACTGAGAACTATCATCATGACCCATCACAGTCACCACTGAGAACTATCATCATGACTCATCACAGTCACCACTGAGAACTATCATCATGACTCATCACAGTCACCACTGAGAACTATCATCATGACTCATCACAGTCACCACTGAGAACTATCATCATGACTCATCACAGTCACCACTGAGAACTATCATCATGACTCATCACAGTCACCACTGAGAACTATCATCATGACTCATCACAGTCACCACTGAGAACTATCATCATGACCCATCACAGTCACCACTGAGAACTATCATCATGACCCATCACAGTCACCACTGAGAACTATCATCATGACTCATCACAGTCACCACTGAGAACTATCATCATGACCCATCACAGTCACCACTGAGAACTATCATCATGACCCATCACAGTCACCACTGAGAACTATCATCATGACTCATCACAGTCACCACTGAGAACTATCATCATGACTCATCACAGTCACCACTGAGAACTATCATCATGACTCATCACAGTCACCACTGAGAACTATCATCATGACTCATCACAGTCACCACTGAGAACTATCATCATGACTCATCACAGTCACCACTGAGAACTATCATCATGACTCATCACAGTCACCACTGAGAACTATCATCATGACCCATCACAGTCACCACTGAGAACTATCATCATGACTCATCACAGTCACCACTGAGAACTATCATCATGACTCATCACAGTCACCACTGAGAACTATCATCATGACTCATCACAGTCACCACTGAGAACTATCATCATGACTCATCACAGTCACCACTGAGAACTATCATCATGACCCATCACAGCCACCACTGAGAACTATCATCATGACTCATCACAGTCACCACTGAGAACTATCATCATGACTCATCACAGTCACCACTGAGAACTATCATCATGACTCATCACAGTCACCACTGGGAACTATCATCATGACCCATCACAGTCACCACTGAGAACTATCATCATGACCCATCACAGTCACCACTGAGAACTATCATCATGACTCATCACAGTCACCACTGAGAACTATCATCATGACCCATCACAGTCACCACTGAGAACTATCATCATGACTCATCACAGTCACCACTGAGAACTATCATCATGACTCATCACAGTCACCACTGAGAACTATCATCATGACTCATCACAGTCACCACTGAGAACTATCATCATGACCCATCACAGTCACCACTGAGAACTATCATCATGACTCATCACAGTCACCACTGAGAACTATCATCATGACTCATCACAGTCACCACTGAGAACTATCATCATGACTCATCACAGTCACCACTGAGAACTATCATCATGACCCATCACAGTCACCACTGAGAACTATCATCATGACTCATCACAGTCACCACTGAGAACTATCATCATGACCCATCACAGTCACCACTGAGAACTATCATCATGACTCATCACAGTCACCACTGAGAACTATCATCATGACCCATCACAGTCACCACTGAGAACTATCATCATGACTCATCACAGTCACCACTGAGAACTATCATCATGACCCATCACAGTCACCACTGAGAACTATCATCATGACTCATCACAGTCACCACTGAGAACTCTCATCATGACTCATCACAGTCACCACTGAGAACTATCATCATGACCCATCACAGTCACCACTGAGAACTATCATCATGACTCATCACAGTCACCACTGAGAACTATCATCATGACCCATCACAGTCACCACTGAGAACTATCATCATGACTCATCACAGTCACCACTGAGAACTATCATCATGACTCATCACAGTCACCACTGAGAACTATCATCATGACTCATCACAACCACCACTGAGAACTATCATCATGACTCATCACAACCACCACTGAGAACTATCATCATGACCCATCACAGTCACCACTGAGAACTATCATCATGACTCATCACAGTCACCACTGAGAACTATCATCATGACTCATCACAGTCACCACTGAGAACTATCATCATGACTCATCACAACCACCACTGAGAACTATCATCATGACTCATCACAACCACCACTGAGAACTATCATCATGACCCATCACAGTCACCACTGAGAACTATCATCATGACTCATCACAGTCACCACTGAGAACTATCATCATGACTCATCACAGTCACCACTGAGAACTATCATCATGACCCATCACAGTCACCACTGAGAACTATCATCATGACTCATCACAGTCACCACTGAGAACTATCATCATGACTCATCACAGTCACCACTGAGAACAATCATCATGACTCATCACAGTCACCACTGAGAACTATCATCATGACTCATCACAGTCACCACTGAGAACTATCATCATGACTCATCACAACCACCACTGAGAACTATCATCATGACTCATCACAGTCACCACTGAGAACTATCATCATGACTCATCACAGTCACAACTGAGAACTATCATCATGACCCATCACAGTCACCACTGAGAACTATCATCATGACCTATCACAGTCACCACTGAGAACTCTCATCATGACCCATCACAGTCACCACTGAGAACTATCATCATGACTCATCACAGTCACCACTGAGAACTATCATCATGACCCATCACAACCACCACTGAGAACTATCATCATGACCCATCACAGTCACCACTGAGAACTATCATCATGACCCATCACAGTCACCACTGAGAACTATCATCATGACCCATCACAACCACCACTGAGAACTATCATCATGACTCATCACAGTCACCACTGAGAACTATCATCATGACCCATCACAGTCACCACTGAGAACTATCATCATGACCCATCACAACCACCACTGAGAACTATCATCATGACCCATCACAGTCACCACTGAGAACTATCATCATGACCCATCACAGTCACCACTGAGAACTATCATCATGACTCATCACAACCACCACTGAGAACTATCATCATGACCCATCACAGTCACCACTGAGAACTATCATCATGACCCATCACAGTCACCACTGAGAACTATCATCATGACCCATAACAACCACCACTGAGAACTATCATCATGACCCATCACAGCCACCACTGAGAACTATCATCATGACCCATCACAGTCACCACTGAGAACTATCATCATGACTCATCACAGTCACCACTGAGAACTATCATCATGACCCATCACAGTCACCACTTAGAACTATCATCATGACCCATCACAGTCACCACTGAGAACTATCATCATGACTCATCACAGTCACCACTGAGAACTATCATCATGACCCATCACAGTCACCACTGAGAACTATCATCATGACCCATCACAGTCACCACTGAGAACTATCATCATGACTCATCACAGTCACCACTGAGAACTATCATCATGACTCATCACAGTCACCACTGAGAACTATCATCATGACTCATCACAGTCACCACTGAGAACTATCATCATGACTCATCACAGTCACCACTGAGAACTATCATCATGACTCATCACAGTCACCACTGAGAACTATCATCATGACTCATCACAGTCACCACTGAGAACTATCATCATGACCCATCACAGTCACCACTGAGAACTATCATCATGACCCATCACAGTCACCACTGAGAACTATCATCATGACTCATCACAGTCACCACTGAGAACTATCATCATGACCCATCACAGTCACCACTGAGAACTATCATCATGACCCATCACAGTCACCACTGAGAACTATCATCATGACTCATCACAGTCACCACTGAGAACTATCATCATGACTCATCACAGTCACCACTGAGAACTATCATCATGACTCATCACAGTCACCACTGAGAACTATCATCATGACTCATCACAGTCACCACTGAGAACTATCATCATGACTCATCACAGTCACCACTGAGAACTATCATCATGACTCATCACAGTCACCACTGAGAACTATCATCATGACCCATCACAGTCACCACTGAGAACTATCATCATGACTCATCACAGTCACCACTGAGAACTATCATCATGACTCATCACAGTCACCACTGAGAACTATCATCATGACTCATCACAGTCACCACTGAGAACTATCATCATGACTCATCACAGTCACCACTGAGAACTATCATCATGACCCATCACAGCCACCACTGAGAACTATCATCATGACTCATCACAGTCACCACTGAGAACTATCATCATGACTCATCACAGTCACCACTGAGAACTATCATCATGACTCATCACAGTCACCACTGGGAACTATCATCATGACTCATCACAGTCACCACTGAGAACTATCATCATGACCCATCACAGTCACCACTGAGAACTATCATCATGACTCATCACAGTCACCACTGAGAACTATCATCATGACTCATCACAGTCACCACTGAGAACTATCATCATGACTCATCACAGTCACCACTGAGAACTATCATCATGACCCATCACAGTCACCACTGAGAACTATCATCATGACTCATCACAGTCACCACTGAGAACTATCATCATGACTCATCACAGTCACCACTGAGAACTATCATCATGACTCATCACAGTCACCACTGAGAACTATCATCATGACCCATCACAGTCACCACTGAGAACTATCATCATGACTCATCACAGTCACCACTGAGAACTATCATCATGACCCATCACAGTCACCACTGAGAACTATCATCATGACTCATCACAGTCACCACTGAGAACTATCATCATGACCCATCACAGTCACCACTGAGAACTATCATCATGACTCATGACAGTCACCACTGAGAACTATCATCATGACCCATCACAGTCACCACTGAGAACTATCATCATGACTCATCACAGTCACCACTGAGAACTCTCATCATGACTCATCACAGTCACCACTGAGAACTATCATCATGACCCATCACAGTCACCACTGAGAACTATCATCATGACTCATCACAGTCACCACTGAGAACTATCATCATGACCCATCACAGTCACCACTGAGAACTATCATCATGACTCATCACAGTCACCACTGAGAACTATCATCATGACTCATCACAGTCACCACTGAGAACTATCATCATGACTCATCACAACCACCACTGAGAACTATCATCATGACTCATCACAACCACCACTGAGAACTATCATCATGACCCATCACAGTCACCACTGAGAACTATCATCATGACTCATCACAGTCACCACTGAGAACTATCATCATGACTCATCACAGTCACCACTGAGAACTATCATCATGACTCATCACAACCACCACTGAGAACTATCATCATGACTCATCACAACCACCACTGAGAACTATCATCATGACCCATCACAGTCACCACTGAGAACTATCATCATGACTCATCACAGTCACCACTGAGAACTATCATCATGACTCATCACAGTCACCACTGAGAACTATCATCATGACCCATCACAGTCACCACTGAGAACTATCATCATGACTCATCACAGTCACCACTGAGAACTATCATCATGACTCATCACAGTCACCACTGAGAACAATCATCATGACTCATCACAGTCACCACTGAGAACTATCATCATGACTCATCACAGTCACCACTGAGAACTATCATCATGACTCATCACAACCACCACTGAGAACTATCATCATGACTCATCACAGTCACCACTGAGAACTATCATCATGACTCATCACAGTCACAACTGAGAACTATCATCATGACCCATCACAGTCACCACTGAGAACTATCATCATGACCTATCACAGTCACCACTGAGAACTCTCATCATGACCCATCACAGTCACCACTGAGAACTATCATCATGACTCATCACAGTCACCACTGAGAACTATCATCATGACCCATCACAGTCACCACTGAGAACTATCATCATGACCCATCACAGTCACCACTGAGAACTATCATCATGACCCATCACAGTCACCACTGAGAACTATCATCATGACTCATCACAGTCACCACTGAGAACTATCATCATGACTCATCACAGTCACCACTGAGAACTATCATCATGACTCATCACAGTCACCACTGAGAACTATCATCATGACCCATCACAGTCACCACTGAGAACTATCATCATGACCCATCACAGTCACGACTGAGAACTATCATCATGACTCATCACAGTCACCACTGAGAACTATCATCATGACTCATCACAGTCACCACTGAGAACTATCATCATGACCCATCACAGTCACCACTGAGAACTATCATCATGACTCATCACAGTCACCACTGAGAACTATCATCATGACTCATCACAGTGACCACTGAGAACTATCATCATGACTCATCACAGTCACCACTGAGAACTATCATCATGACTCATCACAGTCACCACTTAGAACTATCATCATGACCCATCACAGTCACCACTGAGAACTATCATCATGACCCATCACAGTCACCACTGAGAACTATCATCATGACCCATCACAGTCACCACTGAGAACTATCATCATGACTCATCACAGCCACCACTGAGAACTATCATCATGACCCATCACAGTCACCACTGAGAACTATCATCATGACCCATCACAGTCACCACTGAGAACTATCATCATGACCCATCACAGTCACCACTGAGAACTATCATCATGACCCATCACAGTCACCACTGAGAACTATCATCATGACCCATCACAGTCACCACTGAGAACTATCATCATGACCCATCACAGTCACCACTGAGAACTATCATCATGACCCATCACAGTCACCACTGAGAACTATCATCATGACTCATCACAGTCACCACTGAGAACTATCATCATGACCCATCACAGTCACCACTGAGAACTATCATCATGACCCATCACAGTCACCACTGAGAACTATCATCATGACCCATCACAGTCACCACTGAGAACTATCATCATGACCCATCACAGTCACCACTGAGAACTATCATCATGACCCATCACAGTCACCACTGAGAACTATCATCATGACCCATCACAGTCACCACTGAGAACTATCATCATGACCCATCACAGTCACCACTGAGAACTATCATCATGACCCATCACAGTCACCACTGAGAACTATCATCATGACCCATCACAGTCACCACTGAGAACTATCATCATGACCCATCACAGTCACCACTGAGAACTATCATCATGACCCATCACAGTCACCACTGAGAACTATCATAATGACTCATCACAGTCACCACTGAGAACTATCATCATGACCCATCACAGCCACCACTGAGAACTATCATCATGACTCATCACAGCCACCACTGAGAACTATCATAATGACTCATCACAGTCACCACTGAGAACTATCATCATGACCCATCACAGCCACCACTGAGAACTATCATCATGACTCATCACAGCCACCACTGAGAACTATCATCATGACCCTTCACAGTCACCACTGAGAACTATCATCATGACTCGTCACAGTCACCACTGAGAACTATCATCATGACTCATCACAGTCACCACTGAGAACTATCATCATGACTCATCACAGTCACCACTGAGAACTATCATCATGACTCATCACAGTCACCACTGAGAACAATCATCATGACTCATCACAGTCACCACTGAGAACTATCATCATGACTCATCACAGTCACCACTGAGAACTATCATCATGACCCATCACAGTCACCACTGAGAACTATCATCATGTCTCATCACAGTCACCACTGAGAACTATCATCATGACTCATCACAGTCACCACTGAGAACTATCATCATGACTCATCACAGTCACCACTGAGAACTATCATCATGACTCATCACAGTCACCACTGAGAACTATCATCATGACTCATCACAGTCACCACTGAGAACTATCATCATGACCCATCACAGTCACCACTGAGAACTATCATCATGACTCATCACAGTCACCACTGAGAACTATCATCATGACTCATCACAGTCACCACTGAGAACTATCATGACCCATCACAGCCACCACTGAGAACTATCATCATGACCCATCACAGTCACCACTGAGAACTATCATCATGACTCATCACAGTCACCACTGAGAACTATCATCATGACCCATCACAGCCACCACTGAGAACTATCATCATGACTCATCACAGTCACCACTGAGAACTATCATCATGACCCATCACAGTCACCACTGAGAACTTTCATCATGACTCATCACAGTCACCACTGAGAACTATCATCATGACCCATCACAGCCACCACTGAGAACTATCATCATGACCCATCACAACCACCAATGAGAACTATCATCATGACCCATCACAGTCACCACTGAGAACTATCATCATGACATATCACAGCCACCACTGAGAACTATCATCATGACCCATCACAGTCACCACTGAGAACTATCATCATGACCCATCACAGTCACCACTGAGAACTATCATCATGACTCATCACAGTCACCACTGAGAACTATCATCATGACCCATCACAGTCACCACTGAGAACTATCATCATGACCCATCACAGTCACCACTGAGAACTATCATCATGACTCATCACAGTCACCACTGAGAACTATCATCATGACCCATCACAGCCACCACTGAGAACTATCATCATGACTCATCACAGTCACCACTGAGAACTATCATCATGACCCATCACAGCCACCACTGAGAACTATCATCATGACCCATCACAGTCACCACTGAGAACTATCATCATGACTCATCACAGTCACCACTGAGAACTATCATCATGACCCATCACAGCCACCACTGAGAACTATCATCATGACCCATCACAACCACCAATGAGAACTATCATCATGACCCATCACAGTCACCACTGAGAACAATCATCATGACCCATCACAGTCACCACTGAGAACTATCATCATGACCCATCACAGTCACCACTGAGAACTATCATCATGACCCATCACAGTCACCACTGAGAACTATCATCATGACTCATCACAGTCACCACTGAGAACTATCATCATGACCCATCACAGTCACCACTGAGAACTATCATCATGACCCATCACAGTCACCACTGAGAACTATCATCATGACCCATCACAGCCACCACTGAGAACTATCATCATGACTCATCACAGTCACCACTGAGAACTATCATCATGACCCATCACAGTCACCACTGAGAACTATCATCATGACCCATCACAGCCACCACTGAGAACTATCATCATGACCCATCACAGTCACCACTGAGAACTATCATCATGACCCATCACAGCCACCACTGAGAACTATCATCATGACCCATCACAGTCACCACTGAGAACTATCATCATGACCCATCACAGCCACCACTGAGAACTATCATGATGACCCATCACAGCCACCACTGAGAACTATCATCATGACCCATCACAGCCACCACTGAGAACTATCATCATGACTCATCACAGTCACCACTGAGAACTATCATCCTGACCCATCACAGCCACCACTGAGAACTATCATCATGACCCATCACAGTCACCACTGAGAACTATCATCATGACCCATCACAGTCACCACTGAGAACTATCATCATGACTCATCACAACCACCACTGAGAACTATCATCATGACCCATCACAGTCACCACTGAGAACTATCATCATGACCCATCACAGTCACCACTGAGAACTATCATCATGACCCATCACAGTCACCACTGAGAACTATCATCATGACCCATCACAACCACCACTGAGAACTATCATCATGACTCATCACAGTCACCACTGAGAACTATCATCATGACCCATCACAGTCACCACTGAGAACTATCATCATGACCCATCACAGTCACCACTGAGAACTATCATCATGACCCATCACAGTCACCACTGAGAACTATCATCATGACCCATCACAACCACCACTGAGAACTATCATCATGACTCATCACAGTCACCACTGAGAACTATCATCATGACCCATCACAACCACCACTGAGAACTATCATCATGACCCATCACAACCACCACTGAGAACTATCATCATGACCCATCACAACCACCACTGAGAACTATCATCATGACCCATCACAACCACCACTGAGAACTATCATCATGACTCATCACAGTCACCACTGAGAACTATCATCATGACTCATCACAGTCACCACTGAGAACTATCATCATGACCCATCACAGCCACCACTGAGAACTATCATCATGACCCATCACAACCACCACTGAGAACTATCATCATGACCCATCACAGCCACCACTGAGAACTATCATCATGACTCATCACAGTCACCACTGAGAACTATCATCATGACTCATCACAGTCACCACTGAGAACTATCATCATGACCCATCACAGCCACCACTGAGAACTATCATCATGACTCATCACAGTCACCACTGAGAACTACCATCATGACCCATCACAACCACCACTGAGAACTATCATCATGACCCATCACAACCACCACTGAGAACTATCATCATGACCCATCACAGCCACCACTGAGAACTATCATCATGACTCATCACAGTCACCACTGAGAACTATCATCATGACTCATCACAGTCACCACTGAGAACTATCATCATGACCCATCACAGCCACCACTGAGAACTATCATCATGACTCATCACAGTCACCACTGAGAACTATCATCATGACCCATCACAGTCACCACTGAGAACTATCATCATGACCCATCACAGTCACCACTGAGAACTATCATCATGACCCATCACAGTCACCACTGAGAACTATCATCATGACCCATCACAGTCACAACTGAGAACTATCATCATGACCCATCACAACCACCACTGAGAACTATCATCATGACTCATCACAGTCACCACTGAGAACTATCATCATGACCCATCACAGTCACCACTGAGAACTATCATCATGACCCATCACAATCACCACTGAGAACTATCATCATGACCCATCACAACCACCACTGAGAACTATCATCATGACCCATCACAGTCACCACTGAGAACTATCATCATGACCCATCACAGTCACCACTGAGAACTATCATCATGACCCATCACAGTCACCACTGAGAACTATCATCATGACCCATCACAGCCACCACTGAGAACTATCATCATGACCCATCACAGTCACCACTGAGAACTATCATCATGACTCATCACAGTCACCACTGAGAACTATCATCATGACCCATCACAGCCACCACTGAGAACTATCATCATGACCCATCACAGCCACCACTGAGAACTATCATCATGACCCATTACAGTCACCACTGAGAACTATCATCATGACCCATCACAGCCACCATTGAGAACTATCATCATGACCCATCACAGTCACCACTGAGAACTATCATCATGACTCATCACAGTCACCACTGAGAACTATCATCATGACCCATCACAGCCACCACTGAGAACTATCATCATGACCCATCACAGCCACCACTGAGAACTATCATCATGACCCATCACAGCCACCACTGAGAACTATCATCATGACCCATCACAGTCACCACTGAGAACTATCATCATGACTCATCACAGTCACCACTGAGAACTATCATCATGACCCATCACAGCCACCACTGAGAACTATCATCATGACCCATCACAGCCTCCACTGAGAACTATCATCATGACCCATCACAGCCACCACTGAGAACTATCATCATGACCCATCACAGCCACCACTGAGAACTATCATCATGACCCATCACAGTCACCACTGAGAACTATCATCATGACTCATCACAGTCACCACTGAGAACTATCATCATGACCCATCACAGCCACCACTGAGAACTATCATCATGACCCATCACAGCCACCACTGAGAACTATCATCATGACCCATCACAGTCACCACTGAGGACTATCATCATGACTCATCACAGTCACCACTGAGAACTATCATCATGACCCATCACAGCCACCACTGAGAACTATCATCATGACCCATCACAGCCACCACTGAGAACTATCATCATGACCCATCACAGCCACCACTGAGAACTATCATCATGACCCATCACAGCCACCACTGAGAACTATCATCATGACCCATCACAGTCACCACTGAGAACTATCATCATGACTCATCACAGTCACCACTGAGAACTATCATCATGACCCATCACAGCCACCACTGAGAACTATCATCATGACCCATCACAGCCACCACTGAGAACTATCATCATGACCCATCACAGTCACCACTGAGGACTATCATCATGACTCATCACAGTCACCACTGAGAACTATCATCATGACCCATCACAGCCACCACTGAGAACTATCATCATGACCCATCACAGCCACCACTGAGAACTATCATCATGACCCATCACAGTCACCACTGAGAACTATCATCATGACTCATCACAGTCACCACTGAGAACTATCATCATGACCCATCACAGCCACCACTGAGAACTATCATCATGACCCATCACAGCCACCACTGAGAACTATCATCATGACCCATCACAGTCACCACTGAGGACTATCATCATGACTCATCACAGTCACCACTGAGAACTATCATCATGACCCATCACAGCCACCACTGAGAACTATCATCATGACCCATCACAGCCACCACTGAGAACTATCATCATGACCCATCACAGCCACCACTGAGAACTATCATCATGACCCATCACAGCCACCACTGAGAACTATCATCATGACCCATCACAGTCACCACTGAGAACTATCATCATGACTCATCACAGTCACCACTGAGAACTATCATCATGACCCATCACAGCCACCACTGAGAACTATCATCATGACCCATCACAGCCACCACTGAGAACTATCATCATGACCCATCACAGTCACCACTGAGGACTATCATCATGACTCATCACAGTCACCACTGAGAACTATCATCATGACCCATCACAGCCACCACTGAGAACTATCATCATGACCCATCACAGCCACCACTGAGAACTATCATCATGACCCATCACAGCCACCACTGAGAACTATCATCATGACCCATCACAGCCACCACTGAGAACTATCATCATGACCCATCACAGCCACCACTGAGAACTATCATCATGACCCATCACAGCCACCACTGAGAACTATCATCATGACCCATCACAACCACCACTGAGAACTATCATCATGACCCATCACAGCCACCACTGAGAACTATCATCATGACCCATCACAGCCACCACTGAGAACTATCATCATGACCCATCACAGCCACCACTGAGAACTATCATCATGACCCATCACAACCACCACTGAGAACTATCATGACCCATCACAATCACCACTGAGAACTATCATCATGACCCATCACAACCACCACTGAGAACTATCATCATGACCCATCACAGTCACCACTGAGAACTATCTTCATGACCCATCACAACCACCACTGAGAACTGTCATCATGACCCATCACAGCCACCACTGAGAACTATCATCATGACCCATCACAGTCACCACTGAGAACTATCTTCATGACCCATCACAGCCACCACTGAGAACTATCATCATGACCCATCACAGCCACCACTGAGAACTATCATCATAACCCATCACAGCCACCAGTGAGAACTATCATCATGACCCATCACAGTCACCACTGAGAACTATCTTCATGACCCATCACAGCCACCACTGAGAACTATCATCATGACCCATCACAGCCACCACTGAGAACTATCATCATGACCCATACAGCCACCACTGAGAACTATCATCATGACTCATCACAGTCACCACTGAGAACTATCATCATGACCCATCACAACCACCACTGAGAACTATCATCATGACCCATCACAGTCACCACTGAGAACTATCATCATGACCCATCACAGCCACCACTGAGAACTATCATCATGACTCATCACAGTCACCACTGAGAACTATCATCATGACCCATCACAGTCACCACTGAGAACTATCATCATGACCCATCACAGCCACCACTGAGAACTATCATCATGACCCATCACAACCACCACTGAGAACTATCATCATGACTCATCACAGCCACCACTGAGAACTATCATCATGACTCATCACAGCCACCACTGAGAACTATCATCATGACTCATCACAGCCACCACTGAGAACTATCTTCATGACCCATCACAGCCACCACTGAGAACTATCATCATGACCAATCACAGTCACCACTGAGAACTATCATCATGACCCATCACAGTCACCACTGAGAACTATCATCATGACCCATCACAGTCACCACTGAGAACTATCATAATGACCCATCACAACCACCACTGAGAACTATCATCATGACCCATCACAACCACCACTGAGAACTATCTTCATGACCCATCACAACCACCACTGAGAACTATCTTCATGACCCATCACAACCACCACTGAGAACTATCATCATGACCCATCACAGTCACCACTGAGAACTATCATCATGACCCATCACAGCCACCACTGAGAACTATCATCATGACCCATCACAGCCACCACTGAGAACTATCATCATGACCCATCACAGTCACCACTGAGAACTATCATCATGACCCATCACAGTCACCACTGAGAACTATCATCATGACCCATCACAGCCACCACTGATAACTATCATCATGACCCATCACAGTCACCACTGAGAACTATCATCATGACCCATCACAGCCACCACTGAGAACTATCATCATGACCCATCACAGCCACCACTGAGAACTATCATCATGACCCATCACAGTCACCACTGAGAACTATCATCATGACCCATCACAGCCACCACTGAGAACTATCATCATGACCCATCACAGCCACCACTGAGACCTATCATCATGACCCATCGCAGCCACCACTGAGAACTATCATCATGACCCATCACAGCGACCACTGAGAACTATCATCATGACTCATCACAGCCACCACTGAGAACTATCATCATGACTCATCACAGCCACCACTGAGAACTATCATCATGACCCATCACAGCCACCACTGAGAACTATCATCATGACCCATCACAGCCACCACTGAGAACTATCATCATGACCCATCACAGCCACCACTGAGAACTATCATCATGACCCATCACAGCCACCACTGAGAACTATCATCATGACTCATCACAGCCACCACTGAGAACTATCATCATGACCCATCACAGTCACCACTGAGAACTATCATCATGACCCATCACAGTCACCACTGAGAACTATCATCATGACCCATCACAACCACCACTGAGAACTATCATCATGACTCATCACAACCACCACTGAGAACTATCATCATGACCCATCACAGCCACCACTGAGAACTATCATCATGACCCATCACAGTCACCACTGAGAACTATCATCATGACCCATCACAGTCACCACTGAGAACTATCATCATGACCCATCACAACCACCACTGAGAACTATCATCATGACCCATCACAGTCACCACTGAGAACTATCATCATGACCCATCACAACCACCACTGAGAACTATCATCATGACTCATCACAGTCACCACTGAGAACTATCATCATGACCCATCACAACCACCACTGAGAACTATCATCATGACTCATCACAGCCACCACTGAGAACTATCATCATGACCCATCATAGCCACCACTGAGAACTATCATCATGACTCATCACAACCACCACTGAGAACTATCATCATGACCTATCACAGTCACCACTGAGAACTATCATCATGACTCATCACAGTCACCACCTAATATACTATTGCTCGAAGACGTCAACTTAAGATACTAAAATATGGATCTCATATTCCATCGTATCATTTTCCTCATTAACATTTCTCTGAGGAAAATGATAGAATGAATAACGAGAACCTTCAAAACAAGGGTTACCAAGCAGGTGATGATCCTCTTTAAGTCACTTGTTCTCTCTAGACTGGAGCACTGCTGTACAGCGCCATTCAAGAAAGGCGAAATTGCAGAGCTGGAGAATGTACAGAGAGCCTTTACTGCATATATAAGTTCAGTCAAACACCTTAATTACTGGAAGTGTTTGAAATCTCTTAACTTGTACTTTTTGAAACGCAGGAGAGAAAGATACACGATAATTTACACCTGGAAAATCCTAAAGGTGCTGGTCCCATATCTACATATAGAAATCACTCTCTAAGAAAGCAAAAGACTTGGAAGTCGGTGCAACATTTCCCCAATGAAAAGCAGGGGTGCCATGAGTACACTAAGAGAAAACACAATAAATGTTAGGGGCCCAAGACTGTTAAGCAACCTCCCATCATGCATAAGGAGGATTATCATTAGACTGCTGGCCATCTTCAAGAGGGAACTGGATAACTACTATAAAATCAATGCCTGACCCGCCAGGCTGTGCTTCACACACTACATGTTGCCAGCAGTAGTTGCCTATTTGATTAGGTCTTGTTTCGCCTATCATGGGGCAGGACTGCGGGGGCGTTGTCTCCCAGAATACCCTCCAGGTAGATTCCAGGTAGTAGGTATGAAGCAAAGGTTGTAATAACAGAGAGATTCCCAAGAGCCAGTTCTGATAAACAATCTCTTTCAAAAGAGTTACTAAGACCGCAACTAATATGTCATAGACCAGCAAACAGCAGAACCGATCATACTAGGAAATACCTGACCTTATTTACACAAATAATAGTGTTGAAAACGGTAAGGTTAGACTGCAACATAATATAAATTCAGACATGTATATTCAGTGGTACTAGTCAACACAACTGACTCAGTCATGAGAGAATGCTTAACAAATTTAACTTTAACACGAGGAACTTCAACTGGGAGCTAATTAAGTCGTGGCATTACTGAAAAAAAAATGTGCTGGGAAGACAACCTGATAAACAAGAACCTGAACAAGTACTTTGAGAGAATAAGCTCAATGACATTAAAATTATTCTTATTACATGTATCTTTACGAAGGAAGAGGCGTGGCAGCCTGGAAATAAAGAGACGTGGTATCCTGGAAAGGAAGAGACGTGGCATCCTGGAAAGGAAGAGACGTGGCAGCCTGGAAAGGAAGAGACGTGGCAGCCTGGAAAGAAAGAGACATGGCAGCCTGGAAATAAAGAGACGTGGCAGCCTGGAAAGGAAGAGACATGGCAGCCTGGAAATAAAGAGACGTGGCAGCCTGGAAAGGAAGAGACATGGCAGCCTGGAAATAAAGAGACGTGGCAGCATGGAAAGGAAGAGACGTGGCCTCTATAGGTGAAGGTGACTGATAACACAGCTCCTCAGATACAACAGTAGACTATTGAGTCTGCTGGTGGGTCTGATATAGGGCTCCATCCTTCTTAAGTGGTGACTGATGTTGCACTATGAGTAGGTGACTTGGACCTGTCTAGCACGAGCCAGCAGGTCTTCTGCAGTGCTCTTTCTTTCTTATGTTCTTGTGTTAAAACTAATTGTGGCTTCTTGAGAACTGGAATATGTTGAGTCAAATTAATTGCTTCATACAGAACTAAAGAAAGACAGAAAGAAATCCAAGAAACTTATTATCTCACGTAAAATTCATAGCAAGAACATCTAGAATCAGGTCTTTGATTAGAAGAGATGGAACACACACTGACAACAAAAGAATGAAATACTTAAATCTCAATATGTCTCAGTGTTCAGTGAACCACTAATAGACCTAAAGACTGATAACCCAAATGAGTTCTTCATGATCAAGACTCATGCTACTACAAACATCTCATAATATCTGATGTAACTCTAACCCCGTTTGACTTCGAAGAAGCCACTGACTGCATGCACATGCACTCCTCTCCAGGTCCAGACCCGAGCTACAACATTCTATGAAGCCTAGACAGTGAAGTCATCCCACAGTCATAAAAAAAAAAACACTGATAAAACCCCGCTCCACAAAGGTGGCAACAAAATAATTACAAAACAGTATAGACTGATAGTGCTGACGTCCCACATTATCAAGATTGTTGACAGGGCTTTAAGAAACAAAACTGTCAGTCACATGGAATTGCAACGGCTAAATGCAGCTAAATACAGACGAAGTGTACGATAATTCTGAAGTCTTTGATAAGTGCAACCATTACGAAATAGTTCACAAAATATGTGCAAAAGAAATAACTGGAAAAGTAGGCAAATGTATGTTTAACTTCCTAATTTGCAGAACCAGTACAGTAATAATAATAATAATAATAATAAATATAGTACAATCAAAGGATGTAACAGTGAAAAGTTGTGTCTCCACAAGGAACAGTGCTGGTCCCACTTCTTTTTCTCATTCTCATGTCTGACATTGACAGGGACTTAAACCATAGCAGTGTATCATCCTTTGCAGAGGATTCTAGGATCTGTATGAGAGTGACATCCACAGAAGACACAGTGGGCTTCCAAGCTTTCAGTGGACCACTGACAACGATATGATGTACAATGAGGACAAATTCCAGTTACTACGCTGTGGAAGAACTGAGGAAATGAAAGGTCAGAGTACAAGACAAACTTATACCACTCAATAAAATGTAAGTCAAATGTGAGAGACCCGGGAGTGATAATGTTAAGTCACTCGTTCAGGAAGCACAACAATGTTGTTATTGCAATTGCAAGAAAAATGATAGGTTGGATAACTAGAACCTTCAAAATAAGAAATGCCAAGCCAACGATGATGCTCTTCAGGTGACTCGTTCTCTTTTGGTTGGAGTATTCTTGTGTATTAAGGATCTCCTTCAAGCTGGAAAATGTACAGAAAACTTTCACAGATCGTATAAACTTAGTCACGAACCTAAATTACTGAAGTCCCTAGAACTGTACTCCTTAGAATGTATGCGAGAAAGATACAGCATAATCTACACCTGAAAGATACTGGAGGGATTGATCCCAAACCAGCACACTGAAATTCTTACTTGTGAACTCAAGAAGCTTGACAGATGGTGCAAGATGCCTTCAGTGGAAATCAGGGGAGCGACGAGTACACTGAGAGAGAACTTAATAAATGTAAAGGGACCACGACTCTTGAACACTCTTCCCTTCATGTTTAAGGGCGATTACCAACAAACCTATGGTTGTCTTCAGGAGAGAACTCGACAGATTCCTTAAATCAGTTCTTGATCAGCCAGGTTGTGGTGGATACGTTGGACTGCGAGCGGAGGGTACCAACAACCTGATTGATCAGGTCAGCAACCAGGAGGCCTGAACTGGGACCTGTCTGCAGGGTCGCTGTCCTCCAGGTTAGAGTAGTTAATGTGCAGAACTAACTGTAAGTTAACTAACAATATTGGGTAGATATTGGCTAGTGAACCAACAGAAGGGGTAGATAAGGGCTAGTGAACAACAGAAGGGGTAGATAAGGACTAGTAAACCAACAGAAGGGGTAGGTAAGGGCTAGTGAACCAACAGAAGGGGTAGATAAGGGCTAGTGAACCAACAGAAGGGGTAGATAAGGGCTAGTGAACCAACAGAAGGGGTAGATAAGGGCCAGTGAACCAACAGAAGGGGTAGATAAGGGCTAGTGAACCAACAGAAGCGGTAGATATTGGCTAGTGAACCAACAGAAGGGGTAGATAAAGACTAGTGAACCAACAGAAGGGGTAGATAAGGGCTAGTAAACAACAGAAGGGGTAGATAAGGACTAGTGAACCAACAGAAGGGGTAGATAAGGGCTAGTGAACAACAGAAGGGGTAGATAAGAGCTAGTGAACCAACATAAGGGGTAGATAAGGGCTAATTAACCAACAGAAGGGGTAGATAGGGGCTAGTGAACCAACAGAAGGAGTAGATAAGGGCTAGTGAACAACAGAAGGAGTAGGTAAGGGCTACTGAACCAACAGAAGGGGTGGATAAGGACTAGTGAATCAACAGAAGGGGTAGATAAGGGCTAGTGAACTAATAGAAGGGGTAGATAAAAGCTAGTGAACCAACAAGAGGGGTAGATAATGGCTAGTGAACCAACAGAAGGGGTAGATATGGGCTAGTGAAACAACAGAAGGGGAAGATAAAGACTACTGAACCAACAGAAAGGGTAGATAAGGGCTAGTGAACAACAGAAAGGGTAGATAAGGGATAGTAAAACAACAGAAGGGGTAGATAAGGACTAGTGAACAACAGAAGGGTAGATAAGGGCTAATGAACCAACAGAAGGGGTAGGTAAGGGCTAGTGAACCAACAGAAGGGGCAGATAAGGGCTAGTGAACCAACAGAAGGGGTAGATATGGGCTAGTGAACCAACAGAAGGGGTAAATAAGGGCTAGTGAACCAACGGAAAGGGTAGATAGGGGCTAGTGAACCAACAGAAGGAGTAGATAAGGGCTAGTGAACCAACAAAAGGGGTAGATAAGCGCTAATGAACCAACAGAAGGGGTAGATAGGGCTAGTGAACAACAGAAGGAGTAGGTAAGGGCTACTGAACCAACAGAAGGGGTGGATAAGGACTAGTGAATCAACAGAAGGGGTAGATAAGGGCTAGTGAACTAATAGAAGGGGTAGATAAAAGCTAGTGAACCAACAAGAGGGGTAGATAAGGGCTAGTGAACCAACAGAAGGGGTAGATATGGGCTAGTGAAACAACAGAAGGGGAAGATAAAGACTAGTGAGCCAACAGAAGGGGTAGATAAGGGCTAGTGAGCAACAGAAGGGATAGATAAGACTAGTGAACCAACAGAAGGGGTAGATAAGGGCCAGTGAACCAACAGAAGGGTAGATAAGGGCTAATGAACCAACAGAAGGGGTAGGTAAGGGGTAGATAAGGGCTAGTGAGCAACAGAAGGGATAGATAAGACTAGTGAACCAACAGAAGGGGTAGATAAGGGCCAGTGAACCAACAGAAGGGGTAGATAAGGGCTAGTGAACCAACAGAAGGGGTAGATATGGGCTAGTGAACCAACAGAAGGGGTAGATAAAGACTAGTGAGCCAACAGAAGGGGTAGATAAGGGCTAGTGAACAACCGAAGGGTAGATAAGGACTAGTGAGCCAACAGAAGGGGTAGATAAGGGCTAGTGAACAACAGCAGGGGTAGATAAGAGCTAGCAAACCAACATAAGGGGTAGATAAGGGCTAATGAACCAACAAAAGGGGTAGATAAGGGCTAGTGAATCAACGGAAGGGGTAGATAAGGGCTAGTGAACCAACAGAAGGGTAGATAAGAGTTAGTGAACCAATAGAAGGGGTAGATAAAAGCTAGTGAACGAACAGGAGGGGTAGATAAGGGCTAGTGAACCAACAGAAGGGGTAGATAAGGGCTAGCGAACCAACAGAATGGGTAGATAAGGGCTAGTGAACCAACAGAAGGGGTAGATAAGGGCTAGTGAACCAACAGAAGGGGTAGATAAGGGCTAGTGAACCAACAGCAGGGGTAGATACAAGGGCTAGTGAACCAACAGAAGGGGTAGATAAGGGCTAGTGAACCAACAGCAGGGGTAGATACAAGGGCTAGTGAACCAACAGGAGAGAAGATACAAGGGCTGGCGAGCCAACAGGTAACGGGCGACACACCCAGGGTGTGAGGGAGCTGTCAACAGTAGCAGTTTGCCAACCATCCTTCCTAAGGTGTTGACAGCCCCTCTCCCTCCTTTCCACCCCCTCACCACCCCTCCATTAAAACCCCCTCCTGTATGCTCACCACTACCCCTCTTTCATTGGTTCCACCTCTTTAAGCCGTCCTCTCAACTCTGCACTGGCAACCTACCCCTCTCCTCTCTTCCCCTCTCTCCCCTCGTTCCCACTATCTCTCCCCTCTCCAATATGAAGTCATTCTCCAGTGCATATCTCTCTTGAGAGATAATGACTATATGAGAGACTGACGATGTGTCTTGATTCAGAGGAGAGACACCTGTGATCAAGTGTCCTAACATCTGTGATTAAGTGTCCTAACACCTGTGATCAAGTGCCCTAACACCTGTGATCAAGTGTCCTAACATCTGTGATTAAGTGTCCTAACACCTGTGATCAAGTGTCCTAACACCTGTGATTAAGTGTCCTAACACCTGTGATCAAGTGCCCTAACACCTGTGATCAAGTGTCCTAACACCTGTGATCAAGTGTCCCAACATCTGTGATTAAGTGTCCTAACACCTGTGATCAAGTGCCCTAACACCTGTGATCAAGTGTCCTAACACCTGTGATCAAGTGTTCTAACACCTGTGATCAAGTGTCCTAACATCTGTGATTAAGTGTCCTAACACCTGTGATCAAGTGTCCTAACACCTGTGATTAAGTGTCCTAACACCTGTGATCAAGTGCCCTAACACCTGTGATCAAGTGTCCTAACACCTGTGATCAAGTGTCCTAACACCTGTGATCAAGTGTTCTAACACCTGTGATTAAGTGTCCTAACACCTGTGATCAAGTACTCACCTAGTTGTACTCACCTAGTTGAGGTTGCGGGGGTCGAGTCCGAGCTCCTGGCCCCGCCTCTTCACTGATCGCTACTATGTCACTCTCCCTGAGCCGTGAGCTTTATCATACCTCTGCTTAAAGCTATGTATGGATCCTGCCTCCACTACATCGCTTCCCAAACTATTCCACTTACTGACTACTCTGTGGCTGAAGAAATACTTCCTAACATCCCTGTGATTCATCTGTGTCTTCAGCTTCCAACTGTGTCCCCTTGTTACTGTGTCCAATCTCTGGAACATCCTGTCTTTGTCCACCTTGTCAATTCCTCTCAGTATTTTGTATGTCGTTATCATGTCCCCCCTATCTCTCCTGTCCTCCAGTGTCGTCAGGTTGATTTCCCTTAACCTCTCCTCGTAGGACATACCTCTTAGCTCTGGGACTAGTCTTGTTGCAAACCTTTGCACTTTCTCTAGTTTCTTCACGTGCTTGGCTAGGTGTGGGTTCCAAACTGGTGCCGCATACTCCAATATGGGCCTAACGTACGCGGTGTACAGGGTCCTGAATGATTCCTTATTAAGATGTCGGAATGCTGTTCTGAGGTTTTCCAGGCGCCCATATGCTGCAGCAGTTATTTGGTTGATGTGCGCTTCAGGAGATGTGCCTGGTGTTATACTCACCCCAAGATCTTTTTCCTTGAGTGAGGTTTGTAGTCTCTGACCCCCTAGACTGTACTCCGTCTGCGGTCTTCTTTGCCCTTCCCCAATCTTCATGACTTTGCACTTGGTGGGATTGAACTCCAGGAGCCAATTGATGGACCAGGTCTGCAGCCTGTCCAGATCCCTTTGTAGTTCTGCCTGGTCTTCGATCGAGTGAATTCTTCTCATCAACTTCACGTCATCTGCAAACAGGGACACCTCAGAGTCTATTCCTTCCGTCATGTCGTTCACAAATACCAGAAACAGCACTGGTCCTAGGACTGACCCCTGTGGGACCCCGCTGGTCACAGGTGCCCACTCTGACACCTCGCCACGTACCATGACTCGCTGCTGTCTTCCGGACAAGTATTCCCTGATCCATTGTAGTGCCTTCCCTGTTATCCCTGCTTGGTCCTCCAGTTTTTGCACCAATCTCTTGTGTGGAACTGTGTCAAACGCCTTCTTACAGTCCAAGAAAATGCAATCCACCCACCCCTCTCTCTCTTGTCTTACTGCTGTCACCATGTCACAGAACTCCAGTAGGTTTGTGACACAGGATTTCCCGTCCCTGAAACCATGTTGGCTGCTGTTGATGAGATCGTTCCTTTCTAGGTGTTCCACCACTCTTCTCCTGATAATCTCCATGATTTTGCATACTATACATGTCAGTGACACTGGTCTGTAGTTTAATGCTTCATGTCTGTCTCCTTTTTTAAAGATTGGGACTACATTTGCTGTCTTCCATGCCTCAGGCAATCTCCCTGTTTCGATAGATGTATTGAATATTGTTGTTAGGGGTACACATAGCGCCTCTGCTCCCTCTCTCAATACCCATGGGGAGATGTTATCTGGCCCCATTGCCTTTGAGGTATCTAGCTCACTCAGAAGCCTCTTCACTTCTTCCTCGGTGGTGTGCACTGTGTCCAGCACTTGGTGGTGTGCCCCACCTCTCCGTCTTTCTGGAGCCCCTTCTGTCTCCTCTGTGAACACTTCTTTGAATCTCTTGTTGAGTTCCTCACATACTTCACGGTCATTTCTTGTAGACTCTCCTCCTACCTTCCTTAGCCTGATTACCTGGTCCTTGACTGTTGTTTTCCTCCTGATGTGGTTGTACAACAGTTTCGGGTCAGATTTGGCTTTTGCTGCTATGTCATTTTCATAATGTCTTTTGGCCTCCCTTCTTATCTGTGCATATTCGTTTCTGGCTCTACGACTGTTCTCCTTATTCTCCTGGGTCCTTTGCCTTCTATTTTTCTTCCATTCCCTAGCGTCCTAACACCTGTGATCAAGTGTCTTAACACCTGTGATCAAGTGTCCTAACACCTGTGATCAAGTGTCTTAACACCTGTGATCAAGTGTCCTAACACCTGTGATCAAGTGTCTTAACACCTGTGATCAAGTGTCTTAACACCTGTGATCAAGTGTCCTAACACCTGTGATCAAGTGTCTTAACACCTGTGATCAAGTGTCCTAACACCTGTGATCAAGTGTCCTAACACCTGTGATCAAGTGTCCTAACACCTGTGATCAAGTGTCCTAACACCTGTGATCAAGTGTCTTAACACCTGTGATCAAGTGTCCTAACACCTGTGATCAAGTGTCTTAACACCTGTGATCAAGTGTCTTAACACCTGTGATCAAGTGTCCTAACACCTGTGATCAAGTGTCTTAACACCTGTGATCAAGTGTCCTAACACCTGTGATCAAGTGTCCTAACACCTGTGATCAAGTGTCCTAACACCTGTGATCAAGTGTCCTAACACCTGTGATCAAGTGTCCTAACACCTGTAATCGAGTGTCCTAACACCTGTAATCGAGTGTCCTAACACCTGTGATCAAGTGTCCTAACACCTGTGATCAAGTGTCTTAACACCTGTGATCAAGTGTCCTAACACCTGTGATCAAGTGTCTTAACACCTGTGATCAAGTGTCCTAACACCTGTGATCAAGTGTCCTAACACCTGTGATCAAGTGTCCTAACACCTGTAATCGAGTGTCCAAACACCTGTGATCAAGTGTCCTAACACCTGTGATCAAGTGTCCTAACACCTGTGATCAAGTGTCCTAACACCTGTGATCAAGTGTCCTAACACCTGTGATCAAGTGTTCTAACACCTGTGATCAAGTGTCCTAACACCTGTGATCGAGTGTCCTAACACCTGTGATTAAGTGTCCTAACACCTGTGATCAAGTGTCCTAACACCTGCGATCAAGTGTCCTAACACCTGTGATCAAGTGTCCTAACACCTGTGATCAAGTGTCCTAGCACCTGTGATCAAGTGTCCTAACACCTGTGATTGTCCTAACACCTGTGATTAAGTGTCCTAACACCTGCGATCAAGTGTCCTAACACCTGTGATCAAGTGTCCTAACACCTGTGATTAAGTGTCCTAACACCTGTGATCAAGTGTCCTAACACCTGTGATTAAGTGTCCTAACACCTGTGATCAAGTGTCCTAACACCTGTGATTAAGTGTCCTAACACCTGTGATCAAGTGTCCTAACACCTGTGATCAAGTGTCCTAACACCTGTGATCAAGTGTCCTAACACCTGTGATCAAGTGTCCTAACACCTGTGGTTAAGTGTCCTAACACCTGTGATCAAGTGTCCTAACACCTGTGATCAAGTGTCCTAACACCTGTGATCAAGTGTTCTAACACCTGTGATCAAGTGTCCTAACACCTGTGATCGAGTGTCCTAACACCTGTGATTAAGTGTCCTAACACCTGTGATCAAGTGTCCTAACACCTGCGATCAAGTGTCCTAACACCTGTGATCAAGTGTCCTAACACCTGTGATCAAGTGTCCTAGCACCTGTGATCAAGTGTCCTAACACCTGTGATTGTCCTAACACCTGTGATTAAGTGTCCTAACACCTGCGATCAAGTGTCCTAACACCTGTGATCAAGTGTCCTAACACCTGTGATTAAGTGTCCTAACACCTGTGATCAAGTGTCCTAACACCTGTGATTAAGTGTCCTAACACCTGTGATCAAGTGTCCTAACACCTGTGATTAAGTGTCCTAACACCTGTGATCAAGTGTCCTAACACCTGTGATCAAGTGTCCTAACACCTGTGATCAAGTGTCCTAACACCTGTGATCAAGTGTCCTAACACCTGTGGCTAAGTGTCCTAACACCTGTGATCAAGTGTCCTAACACCTGTGATCAAGTGTCCTAACACTTGTGCTCAAGTGTCCTAACACCTGTGATCAAGTGTCCTAACACCTGTGATCAAGTGTCCTAACACTTGTGCTCAAGTGTCCTAACACCTGTGATCAAGTGTCCTAACACCTGTGATCAAGTGTCCTAACACTTGTGCTCAAGTGTCCTAACACCTGTGATCAAGTGTCCTAACACCTGTGATTAAGTGTCCTAACACCTGTGATCAAGTGTCCTAACACCTGTGATCAAGTGTCCTAACACTTGTGCTCAAGTGTCCTAACACCTGTGATCAAGTGTCCTAACACCTGTGATCAAGTGTCCTAACACCTGTGATCAAGTGTCCTAACACTTGTGATCAAGTATCCTAACACCTGTCACATCACAAGAGACAAGTGTGAACAAGTGTCAGAACATCTGTCACATTATTAACGACACAGTACCCACAAGTTAATAACTGAGACACAGGTTCAGCACTATGGTATCTTCCTTGATGAAGTATCTGGTCGGCACAACAACCTTCTTCAGAGGGGTGGACCGGTAAGCCAGTGGAAGGCCTCGGTCAGATGACCAAAAGCTCCAGCGGTGGGTCATCATATGACTAAGACCCGCGTCAGGAAACACTTGTCCTGTTTCCTAACGAATCTTAATTAAGTTAGTCAGTCCCTGAGTCTTGATAGAAAGTGGTCAGTCCCGCAGGCATGATAGTAGGTGGTCAGTCTCTCTTATCCTTGATAGAAAGTGGTCAGTTTCTCAGTCTTGACAGAAGGTGGTCGGTCCCTCAGTCTTGACAGAAGGTGGTCGGTCCCTCAGTCTTGACAGAAGGTGGTCGGTCCCTCAGTAATGACAGAAGGTGGTCGGTCCCTCAGTCTTGAGAGAAGGTGGTCATCATCACTATTACAGGAACCCTTACTAACGACCACTCCTAGAGGAACTCTTACTAACGACCACTCCTAGAGGAACTCTTACTAACGACCACTCCTAGAGGAACTCTTACTAACGACCACTCCTAGAGGAACTCTTACTAACGACCACTCCTAGAGGAACTCTTACTAACGACCACGCCTAGAGGAACTCTTACTAACGACCACTCCTAGAGGAACTCTTACTAACGACCACTCCTAGAGGAAAACTTACTAACGACCACTCCTAGAGGAACTCTTACTAACGACCACTCCTAGAGGAACTCTTACTAACGACCACTCCTAGAGGAACTCTTACTAACGACCACTCCTAGAGGAACTCTTACTAACGACCACTCCTAGAGGAACTCTTACTAACGACCACTCCTAGAGGAACTCTTACTAACGACCACTCCTAGAGGAACTCTTACTAACGACCACTCCTAGAGGAACTCTTACTAACGACCACTCCTAGAGGAACTCTTACTAACGACCACTCCTAGAGGAACTCTTACTAACGACCACTCCTTGAGGAACTCTTACTAACGACCACGCCTAGAGGAACTCTTACTAACGACCACTCCTAGAGGAACTCTTACTAACGACCACTCCTAGAGGAACTCTTACTAACGACCACTCCTAGAGGAACTCTTACTAACGACCACTCCTAGAGGAACTCTTACTAACGACCACTCCTAGAGGAACTCTTACTAACGACCACTCCTAGAGGAACTCTTACTAACGACCACTCCTAGAGGAACTCTTACTAACGACCACTCCTAGAGGAACTCTTACTAACGACCACTCCTAGAGGAACTCTTACTAACGACCACTCCTAGAGGAACTCTTACTAACGACCACTCCTAGAGGAACTCTTACTAACGACCACTCCTAGAGGAACTCTTACTAACGACCACTCCTAGAGGAACTCTTACTAACGACCACTCCTAGAGGAACTCTTACTAACGACCACTCCTAGAGGAACTCTTACTAACGACCACTCCTAGAGGAACTCTTACTAACGACCACTCCTAGAGGAACTCTTACTAACGACCACTCCTAGAGGAACTCTTACTAACGACCACTCCTAGAGGAACTCTTACTAACGACCACTCCTAGAGGAACTCTTACTAACGACCACTCCTAGAGGAACTCTTACTAACGACCACTCCTAGAGGAACTCTTACTAACGACCACTCCTAGAGGAACTCTTACTAACGACCACTCCTAGAGGAACTCTTACTAACGACCACTGCTAGAGGAACTCTTACTAACGACCACTCCTAGAGGAACTCTTACTAACGACCACTCCTAGAGGAACTCTTACTAACGACCACGCATAGAGGAACTCTTACTAACGACCACTCCTAGAGGAACTCTTACTAACGACCACGCCTAGAGGAACTCTTACTAACGACCACTCCTAGAGGAACTCTTACTAACGACCACGCCTAGAGGAACTCTTACTAACGACCACTCCTAGAGGAACTCTTACTAACGACCACTCCTAGAGGAACTCTTACTAACGACCACTCCTAGAGGAACTCTTACTAACGACCACGCCTAGAGGAATCGTGTTGACAATCTATGTATCTCTGATTGAGTATGCTTGCGTTCAGCATTTTGGCTGATATATATATATATATATATATATATATATATATATATGTACAAATATATATAATTATTGTAACCACGAACGAGTGGTATTGATCAAAAAGAACACTGCGCTAGCCAAGGATTCGAACCGATGTTGTACTGGCCTGCCTCATGGTAAGCGAGAACCACATGACGCTTTAAACCACAGGACCACCCAACCCTACAAGAATGGCGCAGCCAGCACACAGCTAGCTGTTGGGCCGCCATCCGAAGGCATACGGAGGTGTGGGAGCTTCTAGGCTAATTTCATTCTCATCCCTGTTTGGTGTACTAGCCTCACGAGCAGTATTTATATATTATTGTAACCACGAACGAGTGATATTGATCAATAACAACACTGCGCTTGCCATATATATATATATATATATATATATATATATATATATATATATATATATATATATATATATATATATATATATATATATATATATATATATATATATATATATTGCTGCATTGACATCCACAGGCCTGTTGATACTCATTGGTATATATTGGGATTTATTCTAGTATCAGAGAGGATATGGAAGCATCAGAGAGTGGCCGCC
Source organism: Cherax quadricarinatus (assembly GCF_038502225.1). Taxonomy (NCBI): domain Eukaryota; kingdom Metazoa; phylum Arthropoda; class Malacostraca; order Decapoda; family Parastacidae; genus Cherax; species Cherax quadricarinatus. Next base: position 48,180,703 of record NC_091302.1, on the reverse strand, counting down.
TGTGGCTAGCATTACCTCCGGTGTTTGTAACACCTCGTAACATCTGTTACTCTTGTAAGCGACCACTGTGAAAGACGTGAAAGACCTCACTGGTAACAAGAGCTCACTGGTATGACATCTGTAGCAACTGTACCAGATCACCATCCAAAGTTTTTTTCTTTTTTCCAAAGCGTATTGGGTGAGGAAGGGAAGTTGAGGACACCAGCCCACGCCAGGGACACCAGCCCACGTCTGGGAAACCAGCCCACCCCTGGGACACCAGCCCACGCCTGGGACACCAGCTCATGCCTGGGACACCACCCCACCTCCACCCACTGACCATCACCTCTGATGAAGGGTGGGCAGGTAGGAGTGCCAGTCTGCACCACCACTGAGACACCACTGAGACACCACTGAGACACCACTGAGACGAGTGTAAACAGTATGGTAGTCTTGTCGGTGCAGTTATCACCCTACTAGTACCTGTTTACGACCTGGCAAGGGAGATAAACCCAAGTACCCTGGTGTTGGCCCCGCTCCGTCCGGCCTGTCTTGATCTCTCTCAGGTGCTGAGGAGAACCTTGGATTATGCCGAGGACCGCTGAGAACACAACCACGAGAGGATTTTTTTTATTATTTAACAAAACTGGATACATTAGCAGCGTGCTGCTACCTGGGAGACGTCGGTAGTGTCAGCCTGAACTGGGAGACGTCGGTAGTGTCAGCCTGAGCTGGGAGACGTTGGTAGTGTCAGCCTGAGCTGGGAGACATCAGTAGCGTCAGCCTGAGCTGGGAGACGTCGGTAGTGTCAGCCTGAGCTGGGAGACATCGGTAGTGTCACCCTGAGCTGGAAGACGTTGGTAGTGTCAACCTGAGCTGGGAGACGTCAGTAGTGTCAGCCTGAGCAGGGAGACGTCGGTAGTGTCAGCCTGAGCTGGGAGACATCGGTAGTGTCAGCCTAAGCTGGAAGACGTTGGTAGTGTCAGCCTGAACTGGGAGACGTTGGTAGTGTCAGCTTGAGCTGGGAGACATCAGTAGCGTCAGCCTGAGGTGGGAGACATCAGTAGTGTCAGCCTGAGCTGGGAGACATCAGTAGTATCAGCCTGAGCTGGGGGACATCGGTAGTGTCAGCCTGAGCTGGAAGACGTTGGTAGTGTCAGCCTGAGCTGGGAGACGCCAGTAGTGTCAGCCTGAGCTGGGAGACATCGGTAGTGTCAGCCTGAGCTGGGAGACGTCAGTAGTGTCAGCCTGAACTGGGAGACGTTGGTAGTGTCAGCCTGAGCTGGGAGACGTCAGTAGTGTCAACCTGAGCTGGGAGACATCGGTAGTATCAGCCTGAGCTGGGAGACATCGGTAGCATCAGCCTGAGCTGGGAGACATCGGTAGTGTCAGCCTGAGCTGGGAGACATCGGTAGTGTCAGCCTGAGCTGGGAGACGTCGGTAGTGTCAGCCTGAACTGGGAGACGTTGGTAGCGTCAGCCTGAGCTGGGAGACATCAGTAATGTCAGCCTGAGCTGGGAGACATCAGTAGTGTCAGCCTGAGCTGGGAGACGTCAGTAGTGTCAGCCTGAGCTGGGAGACGTCGGTAGTGTCAGCCTGAGCTGGGAGACATCGGTAGTGTCAGCCTGAGCTGGGAGACGTCGGTAGTGTCAGCCTGAACTGGGAGACGTTGGTAGTGTCAGCCTGAGCTGGGAGACATCAGTAGCGTCAGCCTGAGCTGGGAGACATCAGTAGTGTCAGCCTGAGCTGGGAGACGTCGGTAGTGTCAGCCTGAACTGGGAGACATCAGTAACGTCAACATGAGTTGGGAGAATTCAGTAACGTCAATATGAGCTGGGAGACGTCAGTAACGTCAACATGAGCTGGGAGACATCAGTAACGTCAACATGAGTTGGGAGACGTCAGTAACGTCAACATGAGCTGGGAGACATCAGTAACGTCAACATGAGTTGGGAGACGTCAGTAACGTCAACATGAGCTGGGAGACGTCAGTAACGTCAACATGAGTTGGAAGACGTCAGTAACGTCAGCATGAGCTGGAAGACGTCAGTAACGTCAACATGAGCTGGGAGACGTCAGTAACGTCAACATGAGCTGGGAGACATCAGTAACGTCAACATGAGTTGGGAGACGTCAGTAACGTCAACATGAGCTGGGAGACGTCAGTAACGTCAACATGAGTTGGAAGACGTCAGTAACGTCAACATGAGCTGGAAGACGTCAGTAACGTCAACATGAGCTGGGAGACGTCAGTAACGTCAACATGAGTTGGAAGACGTCAGTAACGTCAACATGAGCTGGGAGACATCAGTAACGTCAACATGAGTTGGAAGACGTCAGTAACGTCAACATGAGCTGGAAGACGTCAGTAACGTCAACATGAGCTGGGAGACGTCAGTAACGTCAACATGAGTTGGAAGACGTCAGTAACGTCAACATGAGCTGGGAGACATCAGTAACGTCAACATGAGTTGGGAGACGTCAGTAACGTCAACATGAGCTGGGAGACGTCAGTAACGTCAACATGAGCTGGAAGACGTCAGTAACGTCAGCCTGAGCTGGGAGACGTCAGTAACGTCAACATGAGCTGGAAGACGTCAGTAACGTCAGCCTGAGCTGGGAGACGTCAGTAACGTCAACATGAGCTGGGAGACGTCAGTAACGTCAACATGAGCTGGGAGACGTCAGTAACGTCAACATGAGCTGGGAGACGTCAGTAACGTCAACATGAGCTGGGAGACGTCAGTAACGTCAACATGAGCTGGGAGACGTCAGTAACGTCAATATGAGCTGGGAGACGTCAGTAATACACTGAAGATGTCATCCAGTATTTCATTAAAGGTTCATCAGGTAAGACAGTTTCAAAGATTTCCTTCCAGCAGAACTGGAGTTATTATCACTTGATGATCCAGGAAGTCCTCAATGGAACGGAATCAGCAAGACATCCTATTGGGCAAGTGTTCCACAAGGAAACGTGCTGGGACCATTGTTATGGAATGTCTATTTCAACGACCTTCTTCATCTCATCCCAGAATCACATGCATATGCAGACGACTGTACACTGACATTCACTTATCCAAGAGAAGAAATGCCAGCTGCTCTAAGCTACATCAATCACCAGCTGAGAGCTATATCAGCTTGGGGAAATAGATGGCAAGTAACATTTGCACCTGAGAAAACGCAAATGATGATCGTCTCTAGGCACCATGATGGTAATGCTGGTGCAGTAGTAAGGATGAATGGGAGGGTGTTGGCACCTGGAGAAGAAGTTGATATCCTTGGGGTGAAATTTGACTCCAAACTAACCATGAAGAACCATGTTGTAAATCTTGCAAACAAGGCAGCCAGGAAGCTTACAGCACTTCGCCGTATCTCGCATCTGCTTGACAGTAGGGGTTGCAAGATTCTGTACGAGGCGCAAGTACGCTCGCACCTTGAGTATGCTCCACTTTCTTGGTTTGCCTGCCCCCCCCTCTCATCTGCGACTGCTTGACAGAGTAGAGAACAGAGCAAGACATCTCATCTATCGCCTGGACCCATCCTGGATAGATCTGTCATTTCAGCAGAGCCTTCAACATAGGAGGGATGTGGGTGGCCTTACTGTTATGTACAAGGCCAATATTGTCAAAATACCACACTTGGATCCACTTCGAGGACAGCGTGAAACAAGCTTTTATGCCACAAGACGGGCAGAAAGCAGCAACTTCACTCTGGCTGTACCCTTCTCCAGAACTTCACTCCATCTGAGATCATACATACCCAGGATGACTCGAGTATGGAACACATTCGTACAGCATAATGATGTCAACGAGATAAAGTCAGTTGATCAAATGAAAATGCTGGCCCACAGATGGCTCCAACTTCATCCTGTTCCCTACTTGTATGTCTCATAACAATAAAAATGCTTTCAAATGAGCTGATGTAGGTAACAGCTCTTAGCTTGCCAATAAAGTTAGGAATCCTTAACATGTAAATAGCTTGTCAATAAAGCTAGGGATCCTTAACCTTGTCAAACCCTGTGTAAAAAAAAAAAAAAAAAAAAAAAAAGAGAGAGAAAGTGAGTCTACTGAGGCCCAGTTCTCCACAATGTATGGATGAACGCCAGAGTCTTGCAATACGTTACGTTCAGAAGACTAACTAACAGTAAATGTTAGAATAATTGTTAAAGTAACAGTAATTGTTACAGTAATTGTTCAAGTAACAGTAATTGCTACAGTAATTGTTAAAGTAACAGTTACAGTGATTGTTACTAATAAAACGGAACTCACCTGAATAAATTGATTAAACTGAGTAAATCGGGTACTCGAAAATGACTCACATGAGTATCTAAGAGAAAAAATCTGGTCAATATAAGTTACATGAATATTAACTATATTGACTACTGAGGATATGGCAGTAACCCCATCCTGTGTGATGGAACGGGTCAGTAACCCCATCCTGTGTGATGGAACGTGTGAGTAACCCCATCCTGTGTGATGGAAAGTGTCAGTAACCCCATCCTGTGTGATGGAACGTGTGAGTAACCCCATCCTGTGTGATGGAACGGGTCAGTAACCCCATCCTGTGTGATGGAACGTGTCAGTAACCCCATCCTGTGTGATGGAAAGTGTCAGTAACCCCATCCTGTGTGATGGAACGTGTCAGTAACCCCATCCTGTGTGACGGAACGTGTCAGTAACCCCATCCTGTGTGATGGAACGTGTCAGTAACCCCATCCTGTGTGATGGAACGTGTCAGTAACCCCATCCTGTGTGATGGAACGTGTCAGTAACCCCATCCTGTGTGATGGAAAGTGTCAGTAACCCCATCCTGTGTGATGGAAAGTGTCAGTAACCCCATCCTGTGTGATGGAACGTGTCAGTAACCCCATCCTGTGTGATGGAACGTGTCAGTAACCCCATCCTGTGTGATGGAACGTGTCAGTAACCCCATCTTGTGTGATGGAAAGTGTCAGTAACCTCATCCTGTGTGATGGAACGTGTCAGTAACCCCATCCTGTGTGATGGAACGTGTCAGTAACCCCATCCTGTGTGATGGAGCGTGTCAGTAACCCCATCCTGTGTGATGGAAAGTGTCAGTAACCCCATCCTGTGTGATGGAACGCGTCAGTAACCCCATCCTGTGTGATGGAATGTGTCAGTAATCCCATCCTGTGTGATGGAACGTGTCAGTAACCCCATCCTGTGTGATGGAACGTGTCAGTAACCCCATCCTGTGTGATGGAACGTATCAGTAACCCCATCCTGTGTGATGGAATGTGTCAGTAACCCCATCCTGTGTGATGGAAAGTGTCAATAACCCCATCCTGTGTGATGGAACGTGTCAGTAACCCCATCCTGTGTGATGGAATGTGTCAGTAACCCCATCCTGTGTGATGGAAAGTGTCAGTAACCCCATTCTGTGTGATGGAACGTGTCAGTAACCCCATCCTGTGTGATGGAACGTGTCAGTAACCCCATCCTGTGTGATGGAATGTGTCAGTAACCCCATCCTGTGTGATGGAACGTGTTAGTAACCCCATCCAGTGTGATGGAACGTGTCAGTAACCCCATCCTGTGTGATGGAACGTTTCAGTAACCCCATCCTGTGTGATGGAACGTGTCAGTAACCCCATCCTGTGTGATGGAAAGCGTCAGTAACCCCATCCTGTGTGATGGAACGTGAGAGTAACCCCATCCTGTGTGATGGAATGTGTCAGTAACCCCATCCTGTGTGATATAAAGTGTCAGTAACCCCATCCTGTGTGATGGAACGTGTCAGTAACCCCATCCTGTGTGATGGAACGTATCAGTAACCCCATCCTGTGTGATGGAATGTGTCAGTAACCCCATCCTGTGTGATGGAAAGTGTCAGTAACCCCATCCTGTGTGATGGAACGAGTCAGTAACCCCATCCTGTGTGATGGAATGTGTCAGTAACCCCATCCTGTGTGATGGAAAGTGTCAGTAACCCCATTCTGTGTGATGGAACGTGTCAGTAACCCCATCCTGTGTGATGGAACGTGTCAGTAACCCCATCCTGTGTGATGGAATGTGTCAGTAACCCCATCCTGTGTGATGGAACGTGTTAGTAACCCCATCCTGTGTGATGGAACGTGTCAGTAACCCCATCCTGTGTGATGGAACGTTTCAGTAACCCCATTCTGTGTGATGGAACGTGTCAGTAACCCCATCCTGTGTGATGGAAAGTGTCAGTAACCCCATCCTGTGTGATGGAACGTGAGAGTAACCCCATCCTGTGTGATGGAATGTGTCAGTAACCCCATCCTGTGTGATGGAAAGTGTCAGTAACCCCATCCTGTGTGATGGAACGTGTCAGTAACCCCATCCTGTGTGGTGGAACGTGCCAGTAACCCCATCCTGTGTGATGGAACGTGTCAGTAACCATATCCTGTGTGATGGAACGTGTCAGTAACCCCATCCTGTGTGATCGAACGTGTCAGTAACCCCATCCTGTGTGATGGAACGTGTCAGTAACCCCATCCTGTGTGACGGAACGTGTGAGTAACCCCACCGTGTGTGAAGGAATGTGTCAGTAGCCCCATCCTTTGTGATGGAATGTGTCAGTAACCCCATCCTGTGTGACGGATTGTGTCAGTAACCCCATCCTGTGTGATGGAATGTGTCAGTAACCCCATCCAGTGTGATGGAAAGTGTCAGTAACCCCATCCTGTGTGATGGAATGTGTCAGTAACCCCATCCTGTGTGATGGAATGTGACAGTAACCCCATCCTGTGTGATGGAACGTGTCAGTAACCCCATCCAGTGTGGTGGAACGTGTGAGTAACTCCATCCTGTGTGATGGAACGTGTGAGTAACCCCATCCAGTGCGATGGAACGTGTGAGTAACCCTATCCTGTGTGATGGAATGTGTCAGTAACCCCATCCTGTGTGATGGAACGTGTCAGTAACCCCATCCTGTGTGATGGAATGTATCAGTAACCCCATCCTGTGTGATGGAACGTGTCAGTAACCCCATCCTGTGTGATGAAACGTGTGAGTAACCCTATCCTGTGTGATGGAATGTGTCAGTAACCCCATCCTGTGTGATGGAACGTGTCAGTAACCCCATCCAGTGTGATGGAACGTGTGAGTAACCCCATCCTTTGTGATGGAATGTGTCAGTAACCCCATCCTGTGTGATGGAACGTGTGAGTAACCCCATCCTGTGCGATGGAACGTGTGAGTAACCCCATCCTGTGTGATGGAACGTGTCAGTAGCCCCATCCTGTGTGATGGAACGTGTCAGTAACCTCATCCTGTGTGATGGAACGTGTGAGTAACCCCATCCTGTGCGATGGAACGTGTGAGTAACCCCATCCTGTGTGATGGAACGTGTCGGTAACCCAATCCTGTGTGATGGAACGTGTCAGTAACCACATCTTGTGCGATGGAACGTGTCAATAATCACATCCTGTGTGATGGAACGTGTCAGTAACCCCATCCTATGTGATGGAACGTGTCAGTAACTCCATCCTGTTTGATGGAAAGTGTCAGTAACCCCATCCTGTGTGATGGAACGTGTCAGTAATCTCATCCTGTGTGGTGGAACGTGTCAGTAACCCCATCCTGTGTGATGGAAAGTGTCAGTAACCCCATCCTGTGTGATGGAACGTGTCAGTAACCCCATCCTGTGTGATGGAACGTGTCAGTAATCTCATCCTGTGTGATGGAAAGTGTCAGTAACCCCATTCTGTGTGATGGAACGTGTCAGTAACCCCATCCTGTGTGATGGAACGTGTCAGTAACCCCATCCTGTGTGATGGAATGTGTCAGTAACCCCATCCTGTGTGATGGAACGTGTTAGTAACCCCATCCTGTGTGATGGAACGTGTCAGTAACCCCATCCTGTGTGATGGAACGTTTCAGTAACCCCATCCTGTGTGATGGAACGTGTCAGTAACCCCATCCTGTGTGATGGAAAGTGTCAGTAACCCCATCCTGTGTGATGGAACGTGAGAGTAACCCCATCCTGTGTGATGGAATGTGTCAGTAACCCCATCCTGTGTGATGGAAAGTGTCAGTAACCCCATCCTGTGTGATGGAACGTGTCAGTAACCCCATCCTGTGTGGTGGAACGTGCCAGTAACCCCATCCTGTGTGATGGAACGTGTCAGTAACCACATCCTGTGTGATGGAACGTGTCAGTAACCCCATCGTGTGTGATCGAACGTGTCAGTAACCCCATCCTGTGTGATGGAACGTGTCAGTAACCCCATCCTGTGTGACGGAACGTGTGAGTAACCCCACCGTGTGTGAAGGAATGTGTCAGTAGCCCCATCCTTTGTGATGGAATGTGTCAGTAACCCCATCCTGTGTGATGGATTGTGTCAGTAACCCCATCCTGTGTGATGGAATGTGTCAGTAACCCCATCCAGTGTGATGGAAAGTGTCAGTAACCCCATCCTGTGTGATGGAATGTGTCAGTAACCCCATCCTGTGTGATGGAATGTGACAGTAACCCCATCCTGTGTGATGGAACGTGTCAGTAACCCCATCCAGTGTGGTGGAACGTGTGAGTAACCCCATCCTGTGTGATGGAACGTGTCAGTAACCCCATCCTGTGTGATGGAACGTGTGAGTAACCCCATCCAGTGCGATGGAACGTGTGAGTAACCCCATCCTGTGTGATGGAACGTGTCAGTAACCCCATCCTGTGTGATGGAACGTGTCAGTAACCCCATCCTGTGTGATGGATTGTGTCAGTAACCCCATCCTGTGTGATGGAACGTGTCAGTAACCCCCCCTGTGTGATGGAACGTGTGAGTAACCCCATCCTGTGTGATGGAATGTATCAGTAACCCCATCCTGTGTGATGGAACGTGTCAGTAACCCCATCCTGTGTGATGAAACGTGTGAGTAACCCTATCCTGTGTGATGGAATGTGTCAGTAACCCCAACCTGTGTGATGGAACGTGTCAGTAACCCCATCCAGTGTGATGGAACGTGTGAGTAACCCCATCCTTTGTGATGGAATGTGTCAGTAACCCCATCCTGTGTGATGGAACGTGTGAGTAACCCCATTCTGTGCGATGGAACGTGTGAGTAACCCCATCCTGTGTGATGGAACGTGTCAGTAACCCCATCCTGTGTGATGGAACGTGTCAGTAACCTCATCCTGTGTGATGGAACGTGTGAGTAACCCCATCCTGAGCGATGGAACGTGTGAGTAACCCCATCCTGTGTGATGGAACGTGTCGGTAACCCAATCCTGTGTGATGGAACGTGTCAGTAACCACATCTTGTGCGATGGAACGTGTCAATAATCACATCCTGTGTGATGGAACGTGTCAGTAACCCCATCCTATGTGATGGAACGTGTCAGTAACTCCATCCTGTTTGATGGAACGTGTCAGTAACCCCATCCTGTGTGATGGAACGTGTCAGTAATCTCATCCTGTGTGGTGGAACGTGTCAGTAACCCCATCCTGTGTGATGGAAAGTGTCAGTAACCCCATCCTGTGTGATGGAACGTGTCAGTAACCCCATCCTGTGTGATGGAACGTGTCAGTAATCTCATCCTGTGTGATGGAACGTGTCTGTAACCCCATCCTGTGTGATGGAAAGTGTTAGTAACCCCATCCTGTGTGATGGAACGTGTGAGTAACCCCATCCTGTGTGATTGAACGTGGGAGTAACCCCATCCTGTGTGATGGAATGTGTCAGTAACCCCATCCTGTGTGATGGAACGTGTCAGTAACATCATCCTGTGTGATGGAACGTGTGAGTAACCCCATCCTGTGTGATGGAACGTGTCAGTAATCTCATCCTGTGTGATGGAACGTGTCAGTAACTCCATCCTGTGTGATGGAACGTGTCAGTAACGTCATCCTCTGTGATGGAACGTGTGAGTAACCCCATCCTGTGTGATGGAACGTGGGAGTAACCCCATCCTGTGTGATGGAATGTGTCAGTAACCCCATCCTGTTTGATGGAACGTGTCAGTAACATCATCCTGTGTGATGGAAGGTGTGAGTAACCCCATCCCATGTGAAGGAACGTGTCAGTAACGCCATCCTGTGTGATGGAACGTGTCAATAACCCCATCCTGTGTGATAGAACGTGTCAGTAACCCCATCCTGTGTGATGGAACGTGTCAGTAACTTCATCATGTGTGATAGAACATGTGAGGAACCCCATCCTGTGTGATGGGACGTGTTAGTAATCCCATCGTGTGTGATGGAACGTGTCAGTAACCCCATCCTTTTTAATGGAACGTGTGAGTAACCCCATCCTGTGTGATGGAATGTGTGAGTAACCCCATCCTGTGTGATGGAACGTGTCGGTAACCCCATCCTGTGTGATGGAACGTGTCAGTAACCTCATCCTGTGTGATGGAACGTGTGAATAACCCCCTCCTGTGTGATGGAACGTGTCAGTAACGTCATCCTGTGTGATGGAACGTGTCAACCCATCCTGTGTGATGGAACGTGTCAACCCATCCTGTGTGATGGAACGTGTCAGTAACTCCATCCCGTGTGATGGAACGTGTCAGTAACGCCATCCTGTGTGATGGAACGTGTCAATAACCCCATCATGTGTGATGGAACGCGTCAGTAACCCCATCCTGTGTGATGGAACGTGTCAGTAACCCCATCCTGTGTGATGGAACGTGTGAGGAACCCCATCCTTTGTAATGGAACGTGTGAGTAACCCCATCCTGTGTGATGGAACGTGTCAGTAACCTTATCCTGTGTGCTGGAACGTGTCAGTAACCCCATCCTGTGTGATGGAGCATGTCAGTAACATCATCCTGTGTGATGGAACGTGTCAGTAACCCCATCCTGTGTGATGTAACGTGTCAGCAACCCCATCCTGTGTGATGGAACGTGTCAGTAACCCCATCCTGTGTGATGGAACGTGTCAGTAACCTCATCCTGTGTGATGGAACGTGTCAGTAACCGCATCCTGTGTGATGGAACATGTCAGTAACATCATCCTGTGTGATGGAACGTGTCAGTAACCCCATCCTGTGTGATGGAACGTGTCAGCAACCCCATCCTGTTTGATGGAACGTGTCAGTAACCCCATCCTGTGTGATGGAACGTGTCAGTAACCCCATCCTGTGTGATGGAACGTGTCAGTAACCACAACCTGAGTGATGGAACGTGACAATAAACCCATCCTGTGTGATGCAGTAGGACTATAACTCAATGCTGTGTAATGGAGTGGGACTGTAACCCAATCCTTTGTGATGGAGTGGGACTGTAACCCAATCTTCTGTGATGGAGTGGGACTGTAACCCAGTCTTGTGTGATGGAGTGGTAGTGTAACCCCCATCCTGTGTGATGGAGCGGGACTGTAACCCCATGCTGTTTGATTGAGTGGAACTGTAGCCCCATCCTGTGTGATGGAGCGGGACTGTAGCCCCATGCTGTTTGATGGAGTGGAACTGTAGCCCCATCCTGTGTGATGGAGTGGGACAGTAACCCCGTCCTATGTGACGGAGTGGTAATGTAACCCCATTCTCTGGATGGAGTGGGACTGTAACCCAATCCTGTGTGATGGAGTGGTACTTTAACCCCATCATTTGGATGGAGTGGGACTGTAACCCATCCTGTGTGATGGAGTGGGGCAGTAACCCTACCCTGTGTGATGGAGTGGGACCGTAACCCCATCCTGTGTGATGGAATGGGACAGTAACCCCATCCTGTGTGATGAAGTGGAACTGTAACCCCATCTTGTGTGATGGAGTGGGACTGTAACCCCATCCTGTGTGATGGAGTGTGTCAGAAAACCCATCCTGTGTGATGGAACGTGTCAGTAACCCCATCCTGTGTGATATAACGTGTCAGTAACCCCACGCTGTGTGATATAACGTGTCAGTAACCCCATAGTGTGATGGAGTGGGACAGTAACCCCATCCTGTGTGATGAGTATGACAATAACCCATCCTACATACGCAGGATTTGCTTCAATAACATTACTGTATCTCCCATTATGAGTATTATCAGAATATTACAACAGCAGAGTAGTTAATATCACCAGAGGAATATCCACACTGACACAACACTAGCGCCACAGTGGATTAACTTACCACCAGTTAATTTACACTATATAATTGTACTTTTGTGTGGTTCAATCCTCCTGTACGGCTGGACATGTTAGGACGTGTTTCCTTTAGACACCTGCTGTCCATGTTCATCTGTCAGTAAAATAGGTACCTGGGTGTTAGTCGACTAGTGTGGGTCGCATCTTGGGAACAAAATTGACTTAATTTGCCCGAAATGGTCTGCATAACAAGCAGCTTTCTATATAGTAGTATGTCGCCTATGACTGTATATGTGGAAAATTTCATTTATCTGTATGTAACTCATTATGTACATAATAGTAAATAGCAAAGATAATTATTATTTATCAATGTTAATAGACAAGTAGGAATTTGGGACACCTAGGTCGCAAAAAATGTCCCCCTTCGATACCTACCACTGTCATATCCACAAGTTGCTCTGGACCTATTAATTATTAATGAAATATACATACACCAAGAATGCTGGTAAATATATAAATTTGTGGACTGTATATTAAAATTAAAAAAGGATTATACCATACACACATTTATACAACAGAAGGAGAATATATCTTAATCATAACACTCACCAATTTGACTGGAAATTAATGTGTATCATACTCAGAAAACCTCACTGTCTATCTATGAAAATAACACTGGCCAGAGTTAAACATAACAGACTTATCTGAGGTTCCTGGAGCTGTCTTGTCCAGTCGCCTGATATCTCAGGTTATGCAGGACTGCACATCCAACAATTTCGCCTCCTATTTGAGAGGTGTCAACACAATTTTAACCTCTAGAGCATGAAAAATTCTTCCCCATTCACCAACGTTTCTAATACAAATTCAAAAACCAAGATGGCGAGTGTCTCCTGCCCAGACGCAGGCTTTCCGTTTTCTATGACAAATATTATTAAATACAGTATAGGCCATCTATTTACCTATAAATTACCGTATTTCCGGAAAATGTATACAGTATTTTCCACAGTATACATGTAGAAATTAAGATTCTTCTTCTTCTTCTTCTTCTTCTCCTTATTATTATTATTATTATTATTATTATTATTATTATTATTATTATTATTATTATTATTATTATCTGTGCCTAATAAGACAGACAATCCCTCGATGACGCACTGCCTTGTTTGGGTTATCCTGGGTGGCTAACCCTCCGGGGTTAATAATCCTAACAAAATGGTAATATAAACACAAATGCAGTATAATGTGATCCTTTATTGACTACGTTTCGCCCACACAGTGGGCTTTTTCAAGTCACAAACAGAACTACCTGGGGTGGAAGGAACGCGAGTATTTATAGTTCAGGCTGAGGTCAGGTGAAGAATGCTGCATCTGATGATCTACCAGTTGAGGTTATAGAGTCTTTGGGTAGCTAGGAAAGGAGACTGGACAAGTTTGTGAGCAGACCTTCTACAGTGTTCTTATGTGGGATAGCGATGAAGAAGTTTCTTGGCAAGTGGTTCAGCTATGTTATAGAAGCCATTGTTCTGGTTGAAATTGTTGGTTATAGAGATAAGCGATAATTCCAGGAATCTTCTCTATTGAGTGTTGTCTTCTGTGGCGATAAGTCTTGAGTTTCTGTAGTTAATTAAATGGTTGTGTGAATTACGGTGTTGTACACAGGCATTCCTTGTTTCCTCAGTCCTGCTTGCATATTGGTGTTCTGAAATACGTGTTTGGAGGTCCTTTGATGTTTCGCCCACGTATAATTTGTTGCGGTCATTACAAGGGATTATGTATACCCCTGCAGAGGATGGAAGCTTGTCCTATTTACTACTGGTGATGTCCTTGATGGTCGTGGTTGTAATAAAGTTGGTAGAATTACCGACAATATGTAAAGTAAAAGGACACAAGTGCAACTAATGTGACATTTATTGTGGCAACGTTTCGCTCTCCAGGAGCTTTATCAAGCCATTACAAACAATACATGGACACAGAGGGTATATAAAGGCTCAGAGTGAGGTGAATACTAGTGAGGTACCATTTCGATGTTCACTAGTGGTAGTAGTAGTAGTAGTAGTAGTGGTAGTGACAAAAGTAATACAATATGGTAGAGCAATTAATTCGTACATGAGTAAAAGGATATAAAAGCTATTACTTGGGTAACATAAAAATAGGTTGGACAAATATAAACTGGAATGAGGCAGCTTGTTTCAGTGTTCACTCTCTGTGCTTTGTGTAGTATAACAGGAGAGACTATGTGATGGCAGGGTTTACTGTTTTCAGGAGGATTCTTGCTAAGACTTCGGAGATGGTGAAGCTGCCGTTGTTTTGTTTAATTGTATTCGAAACAGCGATCAGTGCTGATTCAAGGCACTTGCGTGTGCGGAAATTAGTTTCTTTTATCACTAATTGGGCGTCTCTGAATTTCATAAGATGATTGGTGGAATTTCGGTGTTGTACACAGGCGTTGTTTAAGTTGTCGTTCCTACATGCGTATATGTGTTCATTGAGGCGGGTGTCGAGGTTTCTTGCTGTTTCACCTACGTAGATCTTGTCACAGCCTCCACAGGGTATAGTGTAAACTCCTGCATTGACTGGTTCGTGGTGCTTGGGTTTTGTCCTGGTTAGATCCTTTATTGAAGTGGTAGAAGCGATGGCGACTCTGGTGTTAGCTTGTGAAAGTACTTTTGAGACGTTTAGTGCAACCTGGCTGTTGGGAAGAATTATAACTTTGTTGGGAGCGGTGTTGATGCGTGGAGAATTGATGATCTGAAGAGCTCTTTTCTTGCAGTCTTTGATGAAAAAAGAAGGAAATTGTAACTCAGTGAATGTTTGGTGAATGTAAGTACATTCTTCGTCAAGAAACTCAGGACTACAAATTCGGTATGCTCTTAGGAAAAACCCGATGATGATGCCTCTTTTGGTCTTGGTATCTTGACTGGAATAGAAGTGTGTGAGATCATTTTTATTGGTGGGTTTCCGATAAACTTGAAATCTTAGGTTGTTGTCTACTTTGTGAATGAGGACGTCGAGGAAAGGTAGCTTGTCATTGGACTCTTCTTCTAGTGTAAACTGAATCGCTGGTTCAACTGCGTTGAGCCTTGCCTGAAGATCCCGTACATCAAAACGTTTTGGAGTTATTACGAGGACATCGTCCACGTAACGTAACCAAGTGACGCTTGAAGGGATGATGTTGGCGAAGTGTTCGGACTCTAGGTGTTCCATGTATAAGTTGGCTAGGACGGCACTTATTGGGGACCCCATTCCCATGCCGTAGGTTTGTTTGTAGAGCTTGTTATTGAAGGAAAAACAGTTGAAGTTAACACAGAGTTCAATCAAGTCAACAAAATCTCCGGGAGGTAAAGGAAGATTAAGGTCCTGGTTGACTTTACGTCGTAGAACCTCGATGGCTTTTTTGGTAGGTACTTTTGTGAAGAGGGAAGTCACATCCAAACTGCTTAGTTTCTTGTTACGGATGGAGAGGTTACGGATGCGGTTGAGAAGGTCGCCTGAGTGTTTAAGATGAGCGGGGCTGATGGTCCCCAGAAGGCAGGAAAGATGTTTGGCAAGAACTCCGGCTAGTTTGTGTGGAGCACTGCCTATTCCTGACGTGATTGGTCTGAGAGGAATATTGTGTTTATGGGTCTTGGGTAAACCATACATGTGTGCTGGTTTAGGGTTGCTTGGTAACAAGTACAGAAGTTTCTTCCCTTCTCTAGTGCGTTTGAGTATTTGTCAGCTACCCAAGCTTACTTAACTGAATGTGCCGAAGAACTTTCTAACATCGCTAAGGAAACCTTCGAAACTGCAAGGAATATGAGGGCCAATCTTCAGATTGACCAACACACTGCTGAGCATATTCTCAGCACAGTCACCACAGCTAACCTCCAACAGAAGATCAAACTCAATCGCAAACTTCAGTACCTCTGCACTAACAGTCGATGGAAGGAAATGGGACGCGAATCCCTGATAAACAACTTATCGTCACGCACCTTAACCGACTACGAGAAACAAGCACTGAGTCTGGGACTCAAATTTACCACCAACATACGCAAACCTAACTATCAACTCAATCTTGTTACCAGGAACCATAGACACAGTGACAGCAACTTCCAGAAGGGTTATATACAGGGCCTTCTCACTGCAGCTTTATGTGAACCTTCTTCTTCTAATCTTCCTAGAAGATACATCACTGCCCTTAAGGACCTCGCCAACGACCCCAACATTATCGTCACCACCGCCGACAAAGGAGGTGGAGTCGTCATACTCAACACCAGTGACTACAACACTAAAATGATGGACCTTTTGAATGATCAATCTACATACGAACCCATCAGCACTCAACAGTGGGAGACGCTCACCAAAGACTTTCTATACAAAACCAGACAAATACTCAAACGCACTAGAGAAGGGAAGAAACTTCTGTACTTGTTACCAAGCAACCCTAAACCAGCACACATGTATGGTTTACCCAAGACCCATAAACACAATATTCCTCTCAGACCAATCACGTCAGGAATAGGCAGTGCTCCACACAAACTAGCCGGAGTTCTTGCCAAACATCTTTCCTGCCTTCTGGGGACCATCAGCCCCGCTCATCTTAAACACTCAGGCGACCTTCTCAACCGCATCCGTAACCTCTCCATCCGTAACAAGAAACTAAGCAGTTTGGATGTGACTTCCCTCTTCACAAAAGTACCTACCAAAAAAGCCATCGAGGTTCTACGACGTAAAGTCAACCAGGACCTTAATCTTCCTTTACCTCCCGGAGATTTTGTTGACTTGATTGAACTCTGTGTTAACTTCAACTGTTTTTCCTTCAATAACAAGCTCTACAAACAAACCTACGGCATGGGAATGGGGTCCCCAATAAGTGCCGTCCTAGCCAACTTATACATGGAACACCTAGAGTCCGAACACTTCGCCAACATCATCCCTTCAAGCGTCACTTGGTTACGTTACGTGGACGATGTCCTCGTAATAACTCCAAAACGTTTTGATGTACGGGATCTTCAGGCAAGGCTCAACGCAGTTGAACCAGCGATTCAGTTTACACTAGAAGAAGAGTCCAATGACAAGCTACCTTTCCTCGACGTCCTCATTCACAAAGTAGACAACAACCTAAGATTTCAAGTTTATCGGAAACCCACCAATAAAAATGATCTCACACACTTCTATTCCAGTCAAGATACCAAGACCAAAAGAGGCATCATCATCGGGTTTTTCCTAAGAGCATACCGAATTTGTAGTCCTGAGTTTCTTGACGAAGAATGTACTTACATTCACCAAACATTCACTGAGTTACAATTTCCTTCTTTTTTCATCAAAGACTGCAAGAAAAGAGCTCTTCAGATCATCAATTCTCCACGCATCAACACCGCTCCCAACAAAGTTATAATTCTTCCCAACAGCCAGGTTGCACTAAACGTCTCAAAAGTACTTTCACAAGCTAACACCAGAGTCGCCATCGCTTCTACCACTTCAATAAAGGATCTAACCAGGACAAAACCCAAGCACCACGAACCAGTCAATGCAGGAGTTTACACTATACCCTGTGGAGGCTGTGACAAGATCTACGTAGGTGAAACAGCAAGAAACCTCGACACCCGCCTCAATGAACACATATACGCATGTAGGAACGACAACTTAAACAACGCCTGTGTACAACACCGAAATTCCACCAATCATCTTATGAAATTCAGAGACGCCCAATTAGTGATAAAAGAAACTAATTTCCGCACACGCAAGTGCCTTGAATCAGCACTGATCGCTGTTTCGAATACAATTAAACAAAACAACGGCAGCTTCACCATCTCCGAAGTCTTAGCAAGAATCCTCCTGAAAACAGTAAACCCTGCCATCACATAGTCTCTCCTGTTATACTACACAAAGCACAGAGAGTGAACACTGAAACAAGCTGCCTCATTCCAGTTTATATTTGTCCAACCTATTTTTATGTTACCCAAGTAATAGCTTTTATATCCTTTTACTCATGTACGAATTAATTGCTCTACCATATTGTATTACTTTTGTCACTACCACTACTACTACTACTACTACTACCACTACCACTAGTGAACATCGAAATGGTACCTCACTAGTATTCACCTCACTCTGAGCCTTTATATACCCTCTGTGTCCATGTATTGTTTGTAATGGCTTGATAAAGCTCCTGGAGAGCGAAACGTTGCCACAATAAATGTCACATTAGTTGCACTTGTGTCCTTTTACTTTACATGTGTTGAAGATGTTTAGTGCTCGCCGTCTGCAGTCTCTGATGAAGTGACGAGGATAGTGGAGTTTGGAAAATACCTGTTCAATTATAGTGCATTCTTCCTCAAGGAACTCGTTGCTGCAGATTCTGAGTGCACGCAGGAAGAAGCCTATAATTACACCACGTTTGGTTTTGGTGTCGTGGTGAGAGTAGAAGTGGAGAAGATCGTTTTGGTTGGTGGGTTTTCGATAGACTTTAAAACGAAGTTCGTGGTCAGCTTTGCAGAGTAGAACATCAAGGAAAGGAAGAGTGTTGTCGACCTCTTCTTCAAGTGTGAACTGGATTGAAGGCTCGACCTGGTTGAGCTTGTCTTGGAGAGCTTGAACGTTGAAGCGTTTAGGAGTTATGAGGAGAATGTCGTCAACATAACGGAGCCATCCTAACAAAATCTTATATCATGGCTCACAGACAGGAAGCAGAGAGTGTCCATAAATGGGGTTAAATCCAAGTGGGGATCTGTAACAAGTGGCCTTCCACAGGGATCAGTCTTGGGCCCGTTGTTGTTTATAATATATATCAATGACCTTGATGAGGGAATTACTAGTGATATGAGCAAATTCGCCCATGACACAAAGATAGGTAGGATAATTGATTCAAACGTAGATGTTAGGGAACTTCAGGAGGATTTAAACAAACTATATTCTTGGTCAGAAAAATGGCAGATGCAGTTCAATGTAGATAAATGCAAGGTTCTGAAGCTTGGGAGTGCCCATAACCCTAGTACTTATAAGTTAAATAATGTAGAACTTAGCCATACAGATTGCGAAAAGGACTTGGGGGTTATGGTGAGCAGCAACCTTAAACCAAGACAGCAATGCCTAAGCGTACGTAATAAGGCAAATAGATTACTGGGATTTATATCAAGAAGTGTAAGCAACAGAAGTCCAGAGGTCATACTGCAGCTTTATACATCATTAGTAAGGCCTCACCTAGATTATGCAGCTCAGTTCTGGTCTCCATATTACAGAATGGACATAAATTCGTTAGAAAACATTCAGCGTAGGATGACTAAATTAATACATAGCATTAGAAATCTTCCTTATGAAGAAAGATTGAAGACTCTTAAGTTACATTCACTTGTTAGACGAAGAATGAGGGGAGACCTGATCGAAGTGTATAAGTGGAAGATAGGTATTAATAAAGGGGATATTAACAAGGTCTTGAGGATGTCTCTCCAAGAGAGAACCCGCAGTAATGGATTTAAATTAGATAAGTTTAGATTTAGAAAGGACATAGGAAAGTATTGGTTTGGAAATAGGGTAGTAGATGAGTGGAACAGTCTACCTAGTTGGGTTATTGAGGCTGGGACTTTGGGTAGTTTCAAATTTAGGTTGGATAAGTACATGAGTGGGAGGGGTTGGATTTGAGTGGGACTTGCACATCGGAGCTTGTTTCTTGGGTGGCATTGAAAATTGGGTTGGTCAAATGTTTGTTAGTGGGATGAATTGCAAAGGACCTGCCTAGTATGGGCCAACAGGCCTGCTGCAGTGTTCCTCCTTTCTTATGTTCCTATGTTCTTATGGTTGTTGTTGCTTTATAGAGCAAGAGACGACCAACGCCGTATCGGTCTTATATTCCAGTCTACCATGAAGGCAAAGCCGTTTTCTTTGATGGCTGAGGAAACAACCAAACTTTCTGTCGACAGTTTTACTCTTGAAGGGGAAACTATTTAGAAAATTCTATTCGCCTTAAGCAAAGATTTTATTCGGATTTTTAACCTCGGAGGGTTAGCCACCCAGAATAACCCAAGAAAGACAGTATGTCATCGAGGAACTGTTTGTCTTATTTCTACTGGGGTCCTCAATCTTGTCTCCCAGGATGCGACTCACACCAGTCGACTAACACCCAGGCACCTACTTGCTTGCTAGGCGAACGGGGACAGTAGGTGTAAGGAAATACGCCTTATGTTTCCACCTTTGCCGGGGATCGAACCATGGACTAATCGAACCATGGACTGGCCTGTTTTTTTTTTCAATGGGATTCTTTGATCCTTTTCCCGAGGATGCGATCTGCGATAGTCGACTAACACCCTGACACCCACCTAGCTGTTGCCTGTAGGTGGACACAGGCAGCAGATACAATGAAACAACAAACCTAGCGCTGCCACTCGTGCCGGGGATCGAACCACAGTCCTTTATTGTGTGAAATGAGGTGGCTACCAGCTAAACCTCGAGATACCTAGGTAAGAAAGTATGTTTATTCAGGTATACACAAATACAGTCACACAGATTATCATACATAAGATAAGATTTCGTTCGGATTTTTAACCCCGGAGGGTTAGCCACCCAGGATAACCCAAGAAAGTCAGTGCGTCATCGAGGACTGTCTAACTTATTTCCATTAGGGTCCTTAATCTTGTCCCCCAGGATGCGACCCACACCCAGGTACCTATTTGCTGCTAGGTGAACAGGACAACAGGTGTAAGGAAACGTGTCGAAATGTTTCCACCCGCCGGGAATCGAACCCGGGCCCTCCGTGTGTGAAGCAGGAGCTTTAGCCACCAGGCCACCGGGCCAGCATATGTGTAGAGAACCTAGAATAACCCAAATAAATAAAGCAATTTAGTGAATACTTTATATTAAGGCTTTTTGTATGACACAAAAATGTCAGCCCTACCTGTACAAACAATGTAGTATCCTGAAATGAAGATTCTAATCTAATCTAATAAGTAAGTAATTTTTCTTTCTCTAATCTTGGTTAGTGATTGGTACAACTGGTCTTGTGCTGTGGTAAGCAGTTCACAGTCACTAGGGAGGACCACGGGTGAGTCTCTTCGTCTGTCACTACTCTTAATTGCTGGATGTCCTGTCTGTTCCAGTCTGTACCAGACCAGAGGGTCACTGTCTAAGACGAGTTGAAAGGTTCCTTCAACTGTCCCCCTCCATCATCCCCTCAGTCTCCACTCACTCTGATATAACTTCACTTTGGTTCCAAGGGTCTACCTTCCCTGAGCTTCTCTAAAATTACTGGAACACAGATACTGCTCTATGTCTGACGTAGGCTCTAATAATTGATCTAAGCTATGTCTAGAATTGGATGTAATAATCGTTCTAGACTATGCCTAAAACTGACTCTAATAATCGTTTCAAAAGAGCCATTCATTTATTCTGGGGGACTGACACCCAGCATTTAACCAGATTCAAAATCCTCCTACAAGTACTGCATTACATCTATCCCAAATCACTGTAAATGTTAGGACAGCAATAAATGGTGTAAATCGTAAATGTCTGTAGTTTTGTGGTGGACTAGCTTTCACTCGCGTCACTCGTGTCAACTAATACTCGCTTCTGTGTGACTAGTTGGTGATCCATGTCGAATCGAACCGCCGTCAGGGTATAGTGCCTCTTTATTCCTGCTCTATTGACACTTTAAGCAGAGTAAAAGAGAGGAGTTCCCGTCATGGGGGCAGGAAGGGAAGTTTGACAGGGAGACTTCGAAAGCCATGGTACAGTGTTATGGTGTTTTCAGCGAGGTGTGTGTACTCGCCTAATTGTGGTTGCATGGGTCGATTCATAGCTCCTGGCCCCGCCACTTTGCTGGTTGCTATTAGGCTACTCTCTCCCTGTTCCGTGAGCTTTATTATACCTCTTCTTAAAGCTATGTGTGTGAGTGTTAGCTGTGTTGACCAGATAACTTGGGTGAGAGGGGCTAAAAGCTTCAGATACAATGGAATCTTGTTGACCAATGACCTTTTTTTACACTTCAGTTTGCACGTTCAGAACTATTAACATAAGTTTAAATTACCGAGGAGAACCTGTACTCGTAAATATGTTCACGCCAAACACTGAGGACAGTCAACATCAGCTCTGCTTCCAGTCTCCTCCTCCTCGCTGCAACGTACAGAGACGTAGACTCACATCACATATTGTTGGCACCTAAACACCTAATTCATTTCGTCAACAAATCCGTATTCTTCCAACGACTCCTGACAAGTTGAAGATTGAGACACTTATGCAGCATATGGGAATCTTTATTCAGGAAACGTTTCGCCACACAGTGGTTTTTTCAGTCCAATACAAAGAGGAAGGCGTACGGAGAGGAGGAGAATGAGGTAATCAGTCCCTCAACCTGGAGTCGATTACCTGATTACCTCATTCTCCTCCTCTCCTTACGCCTTCCTCTTTGTATTGGACTGAAGAAGCCACTGTGTGGCGAAACGTTTCCTGAATAAAGATTCCCATATGCTGCATAAGTGTCTCAATCTTCAACTTGTCGGTTTTTCAAACCATTCATCACGACTCCTGACAACTGCTGCAGCTTGTAGGAGGCCCTGAGTTGGTGCTCAAGTAGTTGCACCGTCTTGCTTGTTTATTATTTCTGTTGTAAGCGGTAACTCGGGGCCTCCTACGAGTGAAACACCCTCTACTTCCCTCGTGTATTGTGTGGTTCACCTCCTCTGTCGTAGTTCTGTGTGCACTCAGGGGGAGTTCATGGTGAGTGAGGCATTCAGAGAGACTCATTACTCACTCACCAACAATAGATGTGCTGAGATAACAGCAGCAGCAGTAATAATAACAACAGCGTTTGCTTCAAGAACTGGTCATGGATCAGGCCGCGGGGTCGTTGACCCCCGGAACACCCTCCAGGTATATTTCAGGTACACTTCAGGTATACTTCAGGTATACCATCAACCTCAGTAGTTTTGGTGGAAATTCCATCACCCCTAACTCAGTCTCTCCCCATCCCCCATCTACCAACATTCCCACCCATTTACCAGTACTCTCCCCATCACCACCACGCCTCACCTTATTCCCAAGTAACAGTAACTCCAGTTCTGCTGGAATGATAACCTTGAAGTATGGTAGTTGAGAACCTTTAATGGAATACTTGACGATATTCTTATTGTTCTACTGAAATCTCCGAACTCAGGCTGACACATCTCAACGGTATATATGTGACCCATCCTGTGTGATGAAATATCGCCGGGAAACATAACTAGCTTTTGTTCCCACTGTGTAAATATCAATAGAATAGTGTAGCAGCACGCTGTTGATGTATCCAATCTTGATTAAAAAAATAACTGCTGATGGTAGTGGATGCTATCCATTCACTGTCACCAGCCATCCACTGGTCACCAGCCATCCACTGGTCACCAGCCATCCACTGGTCACCAGCCATCCACTGGTCACCAGCCATCCACTGGTCACCAGCCATCCACTGGTCACCAGCCATCCACTGGTCACCAGCCATCCACTGGTCACCAGCCATCCACTGGTCACCAGCCATCCACTGGTCACCAGCCATCCACTGGTCACCAGCCATCCACTGGTCACCAGCCATCCACTGGTCACCAGCCATCCACTGGTCACCAGCCATCCACTGGTCACCAGCCATCACTGGTCACCAGCCATCCACTGGTCACCAGCCATCCACTGGTCACCAGCCATCCACTGGTCACCAGCCATCCACTGGTCACCAGCCATCCACTGGTCACCAGCCATCCACTGGTCACCAGCCATCCACTGGTCACCAGCCATCACTGGTCACCAGCCATCCACTGGTCACCAGCCATCCACTGGTCACCAGCCATCCACTGGTCACCAGCCATCCACTGGTCATCAGCCATCCACTGGTCACCAGCCATCCACTGGTCATCAGCCATCCACTGGTCACCAGCCATCCACTGGTCAGCCATCCACTGGTCAGCCATCCACTCCTCACCAGCCGTCCAAGTTGATGTCGTGACACTAGTGTTGAAGTGGCTTTCCAATTGTTGCTATTACATTCCTGCAGGAAGGGGGCAACACCCCCCACACTAGTCTTTGTTATATGAAGAACCAGTCGCTGTCCTTGTTCCCGGTGTCACTAATACCAGCAACACTGACTGCTGGCTTCTCTGTCAACTCTCTTGAGTCTTCCTTTTCAATTTACAGCGTAAGTGTAGGGTAGCCAGGGCAAGTGTAGGGTAGCCAGGGCAAGAATAGGGTAGCCAGGGCAAGAATAGGGTAGCCACGGCAAGTGTGGGGTAGCCAGGGCAAGTGTAGGGTAGCCAGGGCAAGTGTAGGGTAGCCAGGGCAAGTGTAGGGTAGCCAGGGCAAGTGTAGGGTAGCCAGGGCAAGTGTAGGGTAGCCAGGGCAAGTGTAGGGTAGCCAGGGCAAGTGTAGGGTAGCCAGGGCAAGTGTAGGGTAGCCAGGGCAAGTGTAGGGTAGCCAGGGCAAGTGTAGGGTAGCCAGGGCAAGTGTAGGGTAGCCAGGGCAAGTGTAGGGTAGCCAGGGCAAGTGTAGGGTAGCCAGGGCAAGTGTAGGGTAGCCAGGGCAAGTGTAGGGTAGCCAGGGCAAGTGTAGGGTAGCCAGAGCAAGTGTAGGGTAGCCAGGGCAAGTGTAGGGTAGCCAGGGAAAGTGTAGGGTAGCCAGGGCAAGTGTGGGGTAGCCAGGGCAAGTGTAGGGTAGCCAGGGCAAGTGTAGGGTAGCCACGGCAATAAATCCAGGGCAAGTTTAGGGTAACCAGGGCAGGTGTAGGGTAGCCAGGGCAAGTGTAGGGTAGCCACGGGAATAAACCCAGGGCAAGTGTAGGGTAACCAGGGCAAGTGTAGGGTAGCCAGGGCAAGTGTAGGGTAGCCAGGGCAAGTGTAGGGTAGCCAGGGCAAATGTAGGGTAGCCAGGGCAAGTGTAACCAGGGCAGGTGTAGGGTAACCAGGGCAAGTGTAGGGTAGCCAGGGCAAGTGTAGGGTAACGAGGGCAAGTGTAGAGTAACCAGGGCAGGTGTAGGGTAACCAGGGCAAGTTTAGGGTAACCAGGGCAAGTGTAGGGTAACCAGGGCAAGTGTAGGGTAACCAGGGCAAATGTAGGGTAACCAGGGAAAGTTTAGGGTAACCAGGGCAAGTATAGGGTAACCAGAGCAAGTGTAGGGTAACCAGGGCAATTTTAGGGTAACCAGGGCAAGTTTAGGGTAACCAGGGCAAGTATAGGGTAACCAAGGCAAGTTTAGGGTAACCAGGGCAAGCTTAGGGTAACCAGGGCAAGTGTAGGGTAACCAGGGCAAATGTAGGGTAACCAGGACAAGTTTAGGGTAACCAGGGCAAGTATAGGGTATTCAGGGCAAGTTTAGGCTAACCAGGGCAAGTTTAGGGTAACCAGGGCAAATGTAGGGTAACCAGGGCAAATGTAGGGTAACCAGGGCAAGTTTAGGGTAACCAGGGCAAGTATAGGGTATCCAGGGCAAGTTTAGTCTAACCAGGGCAAGTTTAGGGTAACCAGGGCAAGTGTAGGGTAAACAGGGCAAATGTAGGGTAACCAGGGCAAGTTTAGGGTAACCAGGGCAAGTTTAGGGTAACCAGGGCAAGTTTAGGGTAACCAGGGAAAGCTTAGGGTAACCAGGGCAAGTGTAGGGTAACCAGGGCAAGTATAGGGTAACCAGGGGAAGTTTAGGGTAACCAGGGCAAGTTTAGGGTAACCAGGGCAAGTGTAGGGTAACCAGGGCAAGTGTAGGGTAACCAGGGCAAGTGTAAGGTAACCAGGGCAAGTGTAGGGTAACCAGGGCAAGTGTAGTTTAATCAGGACAAGCCCCACGCACTTATAAGCATGTGCAGGAGTCCTGTGACTAAAGTTGCATCATCCATTCATCCAGGTTCCTTGCACAGGTGCGATAACCTCCGAAAGCCTCCGCCGCTTAGCCTGTTCTAAAAATCAGATGTCTCCAAATTTAGTAAACTGAAGCCTTCAGCTACACACTTACCAAGATTGTGTATAAAAATGGAGTGAAATATTTTATTCCCGTAATATTAATTTCAATATATTTGAATTTACTCCCGAAAGCAACTCTTAGACTGGACGGGACTCGTTAAGTTGAGTTCGTCTGCTGCCAAATATATGAATTCTTGTGGTTACTGGAGAATACGTCTTCCTATCCCTGTTCCTCCTCTTCCTCTCTTCTCCTCTCCTTCCTCTTCTTCTCTTCTCCTCTCCTTCCTCATCTTCTCTTCTCCTCACCTTCCTCCTCCTCTACTTCCTCTCTCTGTCTTCTCTCCTGAGAGTGCAGTCAGGGTTCCTGACTGCCCTAATAACCTTTGCTACAAGACAGCGCCTGCCCCAATATTGCACCTAATTGCCCATCTAATGAAGGTAGTAAACAGGAGCTCTGCTGAAGGCTTCTCACTGCTGCTTTGTAACCTATTGAACAAACAGTACCTAAGTCTTACCAGAGGTACCCCAGTACCTGAGGCTTACAACAGGTACCTCAGCACCTGAGTCTTGCAACAGGTACCCCAGCACCTGAGTCTTACAACAGGTACCCCAGTACCTGAGTCTTCTCTCAGGTAAACCAGTACCCAAGGCTCACAAAACATAAAACCTGTGTGAGCGCATAACACATGTGTGCATATAATACCTGTGTGGACACATAACACCTGTGTGTGCACATAACACATGTGTGGGCACATAACACATGTGTGTGCACATAACACCTGTGTGTACACAGAACAAATGTGTTTGCACATAACGCCTGTGTGTGCACATAACGCATGTGTGTGCATATAACACTTGTGTGCACACAACACCTGTGTGTGCACATAACATATGTGTGTGCACATAACACCTGTTTGCGCACATAACACCTGTGTGTGAAAATAGCACCTGTGTGTGCACATAACACCTGTGTGTGCACATAACACCTGTGTGTGCACATAACACCTGTGTGTGCATATAACACCTGTGTGTGCACATAACACCTGTGTGTGC
>NC_091302.1:48146306-48148806 GCF_038502225.1 Cherax quadricarinatus | reverse complement strand
GTGTAGTGGTGAGCTTGTGTACTGGTGTAGTGGTGAGCTTGTGTACTGGTGTAGTGGTGAGCTTGTGTACTGGTGTAGTAGTGAGCTTGTGTACTGGTGTAGTGGTGAGCTTATGTACTGATGTAGTGGTGAGATTGTGTACTGGTATAGTGGTCAGCATGTGTAGTGATATAGTGGTGAGCTTGTGTGTGTACTGGTGTAGTGGTGAGCTTGTGTACTGGTGTAGCGTTGAGCTTGTGTACTGGTGTAGTGGTGAGCTTGTGTAGTGGTATAGTGGTGAGCTTGTGTAGTGGTATAGTGGTGAGCTTGTGTGTGTACTGGTGTAGTGGTGAGCTAGTGTACTGGTGTAGTGTTGAGCTTGTGTACTGGTGTAGTGGTGAGCTTGTGTACTGGTGTAGTGCTGAGCTTGTGTACTGGTGTAGTGCTGAGCTTGTGTACTGGTAAAGTGGTGAGTTTGTGTACTGGTGTAGTGGTGAGCTTGTGTACTGGTATAGAGGTGAGCTTGTGTACTGGCATAGTGGTGAGCTTGTGTACTGGTGAGCTTGTGTACTGCTATATTGGTAAGCTTGTGTAGTGGTGAGCTTATGTACTGGTGTAGTGGTGAGCTTGTGTACTGGTAAAGTGGTGAGTTTGTGTACTGGTGTAGCGTTGAGCTTGTGTACTGGTGTAGTGGTGAGCTTGTGTAGTAGTATAGTGGTGAGCTTGTGTAGTGGTATAGTGGTGAGCTTGTGTGTGTACTGGTGTAGTGATGAGCTTGTGTAGTGGTATAGTGGTGAGCTTGTGTAGTGGTATAGTGGTGAGCTTGTGTGTGTACTGGTGTAGTGGTGAGCTAGTGTACTGGTGTAGTGTTGAGCTTGTGTACTGGTGTAGTGGTGAGCTTGTGTACTGGTGTAGTGGTGAGCTTGTGTACTGGTGTAGTGGTGAGCTTGTGTACTGGTAAAGTGGTGAGTTTGTGTACTGGCATAGTGGTGAGCTTGTGTACTGGTGAGCTTGTGTACTGCTATATTGGTAAGCTTGTGTAGTGGTGAGCTTATGTACTGGTGTAGTGGTGAGCTTGTGTACTGGTAAAGTGGTGAGTTTGTGTACTGGTGTAGTGGTGAGCTTGCGTACTGGTATAGAGGTGAGCTTGTGTACTGGCATAGTGGTGAGCTTGTGTACTGGTGAGCTTGTGTACTGCTATATTGGTAAGCTTGTGTAGTGGTGAGCTTATGTACTGATGTAGTGGTGAGTTTGTGTACTGGTGTAGTGGTGAGCTTGTGTAAAGGTGTAGTAGTGAGCTTATGTACTGTAGTGGTGAGATTTTGTACTGGTATAGTGGTGAGCATGTGTACTGGTACAGATGTGAGCTTGCGTAATGGTGTAGTGGTGAGCTTGTGTACTGGTACAGATGTGAGCTTGCGTAATGGTGTAGTGGTGAGCTTGTGTAGTGGTATAGTGATGAGCTTGTGTGTGTACTGGTGTAGTAGTTAGCTAGTGTACTGGTGTAGTGTTGAACTTGTGTACTGGTGTAGTGGTGAGCTTGTGTACTGGTGTAGTGGTGAGCTTGTGTACTGGTGCAGTGGTGAGCTTGTGTAAAGGTGTAGTAGTGAGCTTATGTACTGTAGTGGTGAGATTTTGTACTGGTATAGTGGTGAGCTTGAGTGTGTACTGGTGTAGTTGTGAGCTAGTGTACTGGTGTAGTGTTGAACTTGTGTACTGGTGTAGTGGTGAGCTTGTGTACTGGTGTAGTGGTGAGCTTGTGTACTGGTGTAGTGGTGAGCTTGTGTACTGGTAAAGTGGTGAGTTTGTGTACTGGTGTAGTGGTGAGCTTGTGTACTGGTAAAGTGGTGAGTTTGTGTACTGATGTAGTGGTGAGCTTGTGTACTGGTAAAGTGGTGAGTTTTTATACTGGTGTAGTGGTGAGCTTGTGTACTGGTATAAAGGTGAGCTTGTGTAATGGTATAGTGGTGAGCTTGTGTACTGGTAAAGTGGTGAGTTTGTGTACTGGTAAAGTGGTGAGTTTGTGTACTGGTATAAAGGTGAGCTTGTGTACTGGCATAGTGGTGAACTTGTGTACTGTTGAGTTTGCATACTGCTATATTGGTAAGCTTGTGTAGTGGTGAGCTTATGTACTGGTGTAGTGGTGAGCTTGTGTGCTGGTGTTGCGGTGAGCGTGTGTACTGGTGTAGTGGTGAGCTTGAGTACTGGTGTAGTGGTGTAGTGGTGAGCTTGAGAACTGGTGTAGTGGTGAGCTTGTGTACTGGTGTAGTGGTGAACTTGTGCTCTGATGTAGTGGTGAGCTTGTGCACTATTGTAGTGGTGAGCTTGTGTACTGGTGTAGTGGTGAGCTTGTGTACTGGTGTAGTGGTGATGTTGTGTACTGGTGTAGTGGTGAGCTTGTGTACTGGTGTAGTGGTGAGCTTGTGTACTGGTGTAGTGGTGAGCTTGTGTACTGGTGTAGTGGTGAGCTTGTGTACTGGTGTAGTGGTGAGCTTGTGTACTGGTGTAGTGGTGAGCTTGT
>NC_091302.1:48118806-48133806 GCF_038502225.1 Cherax quadricarinatus | reverse complement strand
CAGGCGATGAGCTGTCTTTCTAAATTACGTACAAACTCTTTGAACTTAGCTGGTAATCCCATTTCTCAACATAAATAGTGAAGAGTCATCCCGTTAGTGCGAGATGACTGGCTGTGTACACAGGCGTTCAGGGGGCGTTCAGGGGCGTTCAGGGGGCGTTCAGGGGGCGTTCAGGGGGCTTTCAGGGGGCGTTCAGGGGGCGTTCAGGGGGCGTTCAGGGGGCGTTCAGGGGGCGTTCAGGGGGCGTTCAGGGGGCGTTTACGTGGGCGTTCAGGTGTCGTGGGGGTTCGGAAGGAGATATGAGGGTTGAAGGTAGACACACTTGTTGGATGGTAACGCTATGTATTGTCAGACTGTGGTAAGAGGTGGGAGCCCAGGCCTGCCTTGTTCTGCCTGCTTGTATGTGTATCCGTGGAGTGAGAGCGAGGCAGAGCGTCTCACTCACTCATGCTGTACCCCGTGACGTCATACAGTCACTAGGCCTCATAGGGATCTTCTATATAAACACATGGATGGTACTATGGTAAAACTAAGCTATACAACACATGTAAAGGAGGATCAGGAACTATGCTGACACAGGGGGCGTTCAGGGGGGCGTTCAGGGGGGCGTTCAGGGGGGCGTTCAGAGGGGCGTTCAGGGGGGCGTTCAGGGGGGCGTTCAGGGGGGCGTTCAGAAGGGCGTTCAGGGGGGCGTTCAGGGGGGCGTTCAGGGGGGCGTTCAGGGGGGCGTTCAGGGGGGCGTTCAAGGGGGCGTTCAGGGGGGCGTTCAGGGGGGCGTTCAGGGGGGCGTTCAGGAAGGCGTTTAGGGGGGCGCTCAGGGGGGCGTTCAGGGGGGCGTTCAGGGGGCGTAAGAGACATAGTGCCACGTTTCCGGCACTGCGTTTCAGGCACTGCGTTTCCGGCAGTTCTGGCAAGGAACGGATTTTTTAAAACTTATTTTACGAAAGAAAATCAAGAGTCACAGTGAAGACCACCAGAGTTTATGTGCACACACTGGTGTTATGTGCACACACTGGTGTTATGTGCACATACTGGTGTTATGTGCACATACTGGTGTTATGTGCACATACTGGTGTTATGTGCACACACTGGTGTTATGTGCACATACTGGTGTTATGTGCACACACTGGTGTTATATGCACACACTGGTGTTATGTGCACATACTGGTGTTATGTGCACACACTGGTGTTATGTGCACACACTGGCGTTATGTGCACACACTGATGTTATACGCACACACTGGTGTTATGTGCACATACTGGTGTTATGAGCACATACTGGTGTTATGTGCACACACTGGTATTATGTGCACACACTGGCGTTATGTGCACACACTGATGTTATGTGCACACACTGGTGTTATGTGCACACACTGGTGTTATGTGCACACACTGGTGCTATGTGCACATACTGGTGTTATGTGCACACACTGGTGTTATGTGCACACACTGCTGTTATGTGCACACACTGGTGTTATGTGCACACACTGGTGTTATGTGCACACACTGGCGTTATGTGCACACACTGGTGTTATGTGCACACACTGGTGTTATGTGCACATACTGGTGTTATGTGCACACACTGGTGTTATGTGCACACACTGGTGTTATGTGCACACACTGGTGTTATGTGCACACACTGGTTTTATGTGCACACACTGGTGTTATGTGCACACACTGGTGTTATGTGCACACTGGTGTTATGTGCACACACTGGCGTTATGTGCACACAATGGTGTTATGTGCACACACTGGTGTTATGTGCACACACTGGTGTTATGTACACACACTGGCGTTATGTGCACACACTGGTGTTATGTGCACACACTGGTGTTATGTGCACACACTGGCGTTATGTGCACACACTGGTGTTATGTGCACACACTGGCGTTATGTGCACACACTGGCGTTATGTGCACACACTGGTGTTATGTGCACACACTGGTGTTATGTGCACACACTGGTGTTATGTGCACACACTGGTGTTATGTGCACACACTGGTGTTATGTGCACATACTGGTGTTATGTGCACACACTGATGTTATGTGCACACACTGGTGTTATGTGCACACACTGGTGTTATGTGCACACACTGGTGTTATGTGCACACACTGGTGTTATGTGCACACACTGGTGTTATGTGCACACACTGGTGTTATGTGCACACACTGGTGTTATGTGCACACACTGGTGTTATGTGCACATACTGGTGTTATGTGCACACACTGGTGTTATGTGCACACACTGGTGTTATGTGCACACACTGGTGTTATGTGCACACACTGGTGTTATGTGCACACACTGGTGTTATGTGCACACACTGGTGTTATGTGCACACACTGGTGTTATGTGCACACACTGGTGTTATGTGCACACACTGGTGTTATGTGCACATACTGGTGTTATGTGCACACACTGGTGTTATGTGCACACACTGGTGTTATGTGCACACACTGGTGTTATGTGCACACACTGGTGTTATGTGCACACACTGGCGTTATGTGCACACAATGGTGTTATGTGCACACACTGGTGTTATGTGCACACACTGGTGTTATGTGCACACATTGGCGTTATGTGCACACACTGGTGTTATGTGCACACACTGGTGTTATGTGCACATACTGGTGTTATGTGCACACACTGGTGTTATGTGCACACACTGGTGTTATGTGCACACACTGGTGTTATGTGCACACACTGGTGTTATGTGCACACACTGGCGTTATGTGCACACACTGGTGTTATGTGCACACACTGGTGTTATGTGCACACACTGGTGTTATGTGCACACACTGGTGTTATGTGCACATACTGGTGTTATGTGCACACACTGGTGTTATGTGCACACACTGGTGTTATGTGCACACACTGGTGTTATGTGCACATACTGGTGTTATGTACACACACTGGTGTTATGTGCACACACTGGTGTTATGTGCACACACTGGTGTTATGTGCACACACTGGTGTTATGTGCACACACTGGTGTTATGTGCACACACTGGTGTTATGTGCACACACTGGTGTTATGTGCACATACTGGTGTTATGTGCACACACTGGTGTTATGTGCACACACTGGTGTTATGTGCACACACTGGTGTTATGTGCACAAACTGGTGTTATGTGCACACACTGGTGTTATGTGCACACACTGGTGTTATGTGCACACACTGGTGTTATGTGCACACACTGGTGTTATGTGCACACACTGGTGTTATGTGCACACACTGGTGTTATTTGCACACACTGGCGTTATGTGCACACTCTGGTGTTATGTGCACACACTGGTGTTATGTGCGCACACTGGTGTTATGTGCACACACTGGTGTTATGTGCACACACTGGTGTTATGTGCACACACTGGTGTTATGTGCACACACTGGTGTTATGTGCACACACTGGTGTTATGTGCACACACTGGTGTTATGTGCACACACTGGTGTTATGTGCACACACTGGTGTTATGTGCACACACTGGTGTTATGTGCACACACTGGCGTTATGTGCACACACTGGTGTTATGTGCACACACTGGTGTTATGTGCGCACACTGGTGTTATGTGCACACACTGGTGTTATGTGCACACACTGGTGTTATGTGCACACACTGGCGTTATGTGCACACACTGGTGTTATGTGCACACACTTGTGTTATGTGCACACACTGGTGTTATGTGCACACACTGGTGTTATGTACACACACTGGCGTTATGTGCACACACTGGTGTTATGTGCACACACTGGTGTTATGTGCACACACTGGTGTTATGTGCACACACTGGTGTTATGTGCACACACTGGTGTTATGTGCACACACAGGTGTTATGTGCACACACTGGTGTTATGCGCACACACTGGTGTTATGTGCACCCACTGGTGTTATGTGCACGTACTGGTGTTATGTGCACACACTGGTGTTATGTGCACACACTGGTGTTATGTGCACACACTGATGTTATGTGCACACACTGGTGTTATGTGCACATACTGGTGTTATGTGCACACACTGGTGTTATGTGCACATACTGGTGTTATGTGCACACACTGGTGTTATGTGCACACACTGGTGTTATGTGCACACACTGGTGTTATGTGCACACACTGGTGTTATGTACACACACAGATATTACGTGCACACACTGGTGTTATGTGCACACATTGGTGTTATGTGCACACACACTGGTTTTATGTGCACACACTGGTGTTATGTGCACACACTGGTGTTATGTTCACACACTGGTGTTATGTGCACACACTGGTGTTATGTGCACACACTGGTGTTATGTGCAAACACTGGTGTTATGTGCACATACTGGTGTTATGTGCACACACTGGTGTTATGTGCACACACTGGTGTTATGTGCACACACTGGTGTTATGTGCACACACTGGTGTTATGTGCACACACTGGCGTTATGTGCACACACTGGTGTTATGTGCACACACTGGTGTTATGTGCACACACTGGTGTTATGTGCACACACTGGTGTTATGTGCACACACTGGTGTTATGTGCACACACTGGTGTTATGTGCACACACTGGTGTTATGTGCACACACTGGTGTTATGTGCACACACTGGTGTTATGTGCACACACTGGTGTTATGTGCACACACTGGTGTTATGTGCACACACTGGTGTTATGTGCACACACTGGTGTTATGTGCACACACTGGTGTTATGTGCACACACTGGTGTTATGTGCACACACTGGTGTTATGTGCACACACTGGTGTTATGTGCACACACTGATGTTATGTGCACACACTGGTGTTATGTGCACATACTGGTGTTATGTGCACACACTGGTGTTGTGTGCACATACTGGTGTTATGTGCACACACTGGTGTTATGTGCACACACTGGTGTTATGTGCACACACTGGTGTTATGTGCACACACTGGTGTTATGTGCACACACTGGTGTTATGTGCACACACTGGTGTTATGTGCACACACTGGTGTTATGTGCACACACTGGTGTTATGTGCACACACTGGTGTTATGTGCACATACTGGTGTTATGTGCACACACTGGTGTTATGTGCACACACTGGTGTTATGTGCACACACTGGTGTTATGTGCACACACTGGCGTTATGTGCACACACTGGTGTTATGTGCACACACTGGTGTTATGTGCACACACTGGTGTTATGTGCACACACTGGTGTTATGTGCACACACTGGTGTTATGTGCACACACTGGCGTTATGTGCACACACTGGTGTTATGTGCACACACTGGTGTTATGTGCACACACTGATGTTTTGTGCACACACTGGTGTTATGTACACACGCAGGTGTTATGTGCACACACAGGTGTTATGCGCACACACAGGTGTTATGTGCACACACTGGTGTTATGTGCACATACTGGCGTTATGTGCACACACAGGTGTTACGTGCACACACAGGTGTTATATGAACACACAGGTGTTACATTAATAATAATAATTACTATTATTATTAATTAACAATAATAACTAATAATAATTAATAATAATAATAATAATAATAATAATAATAATAATAATAATAATAATAATAATAATAATAGTAATAATAATAATAATAATAATAATAATAATAATAATAATAATAACAGCAATAATAATAATGTTCCTTAGTTTCTCATTACCTGCCTCAGGAACATCAAGAACGTCTGGCTAATAATTTTCCAGACGAGTGACGAGCGACAGGAACCTGCTGAGTGGCTTGTGTTAAAGCTGTCCGGGAGCTAGAGCTTGTCTGGCGTCCAGGCCTTTCCTTCTTTTCTGCATAGATGACTTACATATATATATGTATGTATGTATATACATATATATATATATATATATATATATATATATATATATATATATATATATATATATATATATATATATATATATATATATATATATATATATATATATATATATATATATATATATATTCTGAATAGACGATTTTCTTCTTTCGCTCGATATGCTACTGGTTAAAAATGCCTTCGCATATACAAAACATAATTTTGAATACACAGAGCCGAACACTCGCTTACTATGAGCGTATTTTTGCGCCCCGAGTTAATTAGCGCTGCAGCGGCAACAGTAGAACTGTTGCTGCTCTACACTGACATTATAAAATTTACCCTTTTGTATTTGACCGATAACTTTTATATTTTATGATGTATTCTTGCGTTAGTCACTTGAAAGAAATATATGATGATGATGATGATGATGATAATAATAATAATAATGATGATAATAATAATAATAATAATAATAATAATAATAATAATAATAATAATAATAAAAGTATTAATAAAAATAATAATAATAATAATAATAATAATAATAATAATAATAATAATAATAATAATAATAATAATAATTATAATAATAATAATAATGATAATAATAATAATAATAATAATAATAATAATAATAATAATAATAATAATAATAATAATAATAATAATAATAATAATAATAACAACAATAATACTAGTAGTAATAATAATTATAATTTTATTATCATAAATCCTGTTATAATAATAGTTATTTAATTACAAAATGTAAATAAGATACGTAATATTTATTATTGTTATTACCAAAGTTATTATTAATTTTACTATTACAACCCAGGAGTCCAAATGGCCTGTTATCCTGGGTGTAAAGGGAGCAAAATAAACACAGCAGAATAACTTTTGACTTGTATTATCCTTCACCAATTTAGAACAGAAGTATGTACAGTATATACACTATATACAACAATAGGTATTAGTGCACTCCACGGTAAGCAAGGCAGAATAGAAGCCACTAGAGAGCAGACCGTGCTTCAACCAGCTCTAGAATGGGAATGACAAGGGCAGACAGGTGAGTGGTACCCACATCACCTCTGCGATTGCCAAAACCATCTTCTCATTGGCTGGAACCTGGGTACTGATTGAACGACGGGGCCCCATCGTCAACCCTTAGTACCTGGTTCGCTGGTTGGGGGAGATAGTCTTTCAATGAGGGTGTGTACATGCGGCGAATATAGGTTACGTACACTTTGCATGCCACATTTACAAATGGGGAAGCGCTAAACACGTGTGCGGTGAGGTTAAACGAGGGGTGAACGAAGGGTGAACGAGGGATGAACGAGGGATGAACGAGGGATGAACGAAGGTTGAACGAGGGTGAAAAAAGGATGAACGAGGGAAGAACGAGGGATGAACGAGAGATGAACCAGAGGTAAACGACGGATGAGCGAGGGTGAATGAGGGATGAACGAATGGTGAACGAGGGATGAACGAAGGGTGAACGAGGGATAAACGAAGGGTAAACGAGGGATGAACGAAGGGTGAACGAGGGATAAACGAAGGGTGAACGAGGGATGAACGAGGGTGAACGAGGGATGAACGAGAGGTGAACGAGGGGTGAACGAGGGTGAATGAGGGATGAACGAGGGATGAACGAGGGATGAACGAGGGTGAACGAAGTATGAACGAGGAATGAACAAAGGATGAACAAGGAATAAACGAGGGATGAATGAGGGGTAAACGAGGCGTGAACGAGGGATGAACGAGGGATGAACGAGGGTGAACGAAGGATGAACGAGGGATGAGCGACGGGTGAACGAGGGATAAACGAGGGATGAACGACGGGTGAACGAGGAATGCTCTCTCTCTCTCACACAGCCGAGGAAGCTCTTTTTCTCACACAGCCGAGGAAGTTCTCTCTCACATAGCCCGAGGGAGGTCTCTCTTTCACACAACAGAGGGAGCTCTCTCTCTCTCACACCCACACAGCCGGGGAAACACTCTCTCACACACACACACACACACACACAGCCGAGGAAACTCACACACACAGAGTTCATCACACTTGCTTTTAAGAAAGTTGTCTTTGAAGGCTAGAATTTGCATGTGATCTCTTCCGGCAGAGAAGGACAGTGTCTTGACGTACGTCAGTGTTTCTCTGTCTCAAGATCACAATGAGAACACACAAGGGAGATATACACAACACATGGTATATATATATATATATATATATATATATATATATATATATATATATATATATATATATATATATATATATATATATATATATATATATATATATGCTCTTACACGCCCTTAGACTAGGCAGGTCGTTCACCCTTTAGGATCCACGACTTTTATTTACGTTACGCAGTCAAAAGCGTAACATGTGTCAAAATACTGTGTCCTTCTCTACCCGGAGAGATCGCATGCAGCCTCGAGGGGGTCAGTCCCTATCAAGGCTGAGGGACTGACCCCCTAAGAACCACCTCTCATTTTCTTCCGTCATTTTCAGTATATATTTTCTGGATTGGAAAAAAAAGTATCTGGTGGGCGAAACGTGTCCTGAGTTAAGCTCCCCAGGTATTGCACATTAATAGTGACTGGCGCTGTTGACTGGCACTATTGTATGGCACTGTTGTCTGGCACTGCTGTCTGGCACTGTTGTCTGGCACTGCTGTCTGGCACTGTTGTCTGGCACTGTTGTCTGGCACTGTTGTATGGCACTGTCTGGCACTGTTGTCTGGCACTAGTGTATGGCACTGCTGTCTGGCACTGTTGTCTGGCACTGTTGTCTGGCACTGTTGCCTAGCCCTGTTCCACACCATGATGTGTGTGTGTATCCGCGCCACTCGCGCGCGCATATGTGTGTGTGTGTGTGTGTGTGTGTGTCTATTTATATTCAGCTGTTTCTGGTTGCAGGAGTCGACTCACAGCTCGTGGTCCCACCTCTTCGCTGGTCGCTACTAGGTCCACTCTCTCTCTTCTCCATGAGCTTTATCGTACTACTTCTTAAAGCTATGTATGGATCCTTCCTACACTACATCACTCTCCAGATTGTTCCACTCTGTGACTGAAGAAACACTTCGTAACATCCCTGCGATTCATCTGAGTTTTTAACTTCCAATTGTAACTGTTGCTGTGTCACATCTCTCAAACATCCTGTTCCTATCCGCCTTGTCAGTTCTCAGTATTTTATATGTCGTTATCTTGTTCCCCCTGTTCCTTCTGTCCTTCAGTGTTGTCAGGTTGATTTCCCTTAACTCCTTGTAAGACATTCCCCTTAGCTCCTGGACTAGTCTTGTTGCGATCCTTTGCACTTTCTCTAATTTCTTGACGTGTTTGATCAGGTGTGGATTCCAAACTGGTGCTGCATACTCCAGTATGGGCCTGACGTAAATGGTGTACTCAGTCCTGAACGATTCCTTACTGAGATGTCGGAATGCTATTCTCAGGTTTGCTAGGCGCCCATATGCTGCAGCAGTTATTTGGTTGATGTGCACCTCAGGAGATGTGCTCAGTATTATATTCACTCCAAGATCCTTTTCCTTAAGTGAGGTTTGTAGTCTTTGTCCACCTAGACTGTACTCTGTCTGCGGTCTTCTTTGCCCTTCCCCAATCTTCATGACGTTGCACTTGGTGTTAACCTGCAAGAACCAGTTGCTGGGTCAGGCTGTCTCGATCCCTTTGTAGTCCTGCCTGATCCTCATGCGACTGAATTCTCCTCATTAGCTACACAGCATCTGCAAACAGGTACTCACCTAACTGTGGTTGCAGGGGTCGAGTTATAGCTCCTGCACCGACCTCTTCAACCTGTGTATGTGTGTTTTTGTGTGTATGTGTGTGTACTCACCTAGTTGTGGTTGCAGGGGGTGAGTCACAACTCATGGTCCCACCTCTTCGCTGGCCTTTATTAGGTCACTCTCTCTGCTCCATGAGCTTCATAATACCTCTTCTTAAAGCTATGTATGGATCCTGTCTCTACTACATCACTTCACAGACAATTCCACTTTTTGACAACTCTGTGTCTGAAGAAATACTTCTTAATATTTATGTTATTCATCTGAGTCTTCAGCTTCCAAGTGTGACACCTTGTTGCTGTGTCCCATCTCTGGAACATTTTGTCTCTGTCCACCTTGTCAATTCCTCGCAGTATTTTGTATGTCGTTATCATGTCCTCGTGTGCTCCAGTGTCGTCAGGCCGATTTCCCTTAACCTTTCTTCGTAGGACATTCCCCTTAGCTCTGGAACTAGCCTTGTTGCAAACCTTTGCACTTTCTCTAATTTCTTGACGTGCTTGACCAGGTGTGGGTTCCAAACTGGTGCTGCATACTCCAGTATGGGCATGACGTACACGGTGCAGTGTCTTGAACGATTCCTTACTGAGGTATCGGAAAGCTATTCTCTGGTTTGCCAGGCGCCCATATGCTGCAGCAGTTATCTGGTTGATATGTGCCTCAGGAGATATGCTCGGTATTATACTCACCCCAAAATCCTTCTCTTTGAGTGAAGTTTGCAGTCTTTGGCCACCTAGACTATACTTTGTCTGCAGTCTTCTTTGCCCTTCCCCGATCTTCACGATCTTCTCTTAGTAGTCCTGATCCTCATCTGATCTCATTGTCCTGTGTGTGTGTGTGTGTGTGTGTGTGTGTGTGTGTGTGTGTGTGTGTGTGTGTGTGTGTGTGTGTGTGTGTGTGTGTGTGTGAGTGTGTGTGTGTGTGTGTGTGTGTGTGTGTGTGTGTGTGTGTGTGTGTGTGTGTGTGTGTGTGTGTGTGTGTGTGCGTGTGTGTGTGAGTGCGTGTGTGTGTGTGTGTGTGTTCGTGTGTGTGTGTGTACTCACCTAGTTGAGGTTACAGGGGTCGAGTCCGAGCTCCTGGCCCCGCCTCTTCACTGGTCGCTACTAGGTCACTCTCCCTGAACCTTGAGCTTTATATACCTCTGCTTAAAGCTATGTATGGATCCTGCCTCCACTACATTGCGTGTGTGTGTGTGTGTGTGTGTACATGTGAAAGAGAGAGAGAGAGAGAGAGAGAGAGAGAGAGAGAGAGAGAGAGAGAGAGAGAGAGAGAGAGAGAGAGAGAGAGAGAGAGAGTGAGAGAGAGAGAGAGAGAGAGATTGAGAGAGAGAGAGAGAGCTCCTGCCTTCCGTTTTCAAGCAG
This sequence comes from Cherax quadricarinatus, assembly GCF_038502225.1. Taxonomy (NCBI): domain Eukaryota; kingdom Metazoa; phylum Arthropoda; class Malacostraca; order Decapoda; family Parastacidae; genus Cherax; species Cherax quadricarinatus. Next base: position 48,122,851 of record NC_091302.1, on the reverse strand, counting down.
CAGAATTTCAATTAAGGATGGTGAAAGGAGTCTGCCGTTACAGCAGACGTCAGCCACCCAACCTTTGTCTGCCTTTTCTTATAACACTTTCTTCATCACCTGAAAATAAATAACCGATAATGATAATGACCACAATAATGATAACTATATTAATGATGATTATAATAATTGCAATAATAATTCGTGTAATGATAAGTGCTACTACTACAACTACTATAACTACTACTATTTGTACTATTGCTATCACTACTAGCAATAATGGTATTAGTAATATTTACAACAACAACAACAACATTAATAATAATAGTATTAATAATAATAATAATAATAATAATAATAATAATAATAATAATAATAATAATAATAATAATAATAATAATAATAATAATAATAATAATAATAGTCCGGTGTTAATTGTCGGTACTGACGCTGTTGTTCAACTTACACTGAGAGTTTGTTGGTTACTGAGAGAGAGAGAGAGAGACAGAGACAGACAGACAGAGAGAGACAGAGAGAGACAGAGAGACAGAGAGACAGAGAGAGAGAGAGAGACAGAGACAGACAGACAGAGAGAGACAGAGAGAGACAGAGAGACAGAGAGACAGAGAGAGAGAGAGAGACAGAGACAGACAGACAGAGAGAGACAGAGAGAGACAGAGAGACAGAGAGACAGAGAGAGAGAGACAGAGACAGACAGACAGAGAGAGAGAGAGAGAGACAGAGAGACAGAGACAGAGACAGAGAGAGAGAAGAGAGACAGAAGAGACAGAGACAGACAGACAGAGAGAGAGAGAGAGAGAGAGAGAGAGAGAGAGAGAGAGAGAGAGAGAGAGAGAGAGAGTAGGTAGAGTAGGCTCCAAAACCTGGTGGTCCCTGGTCAAGGACAGACAAGGTTATCTGCCTGATGAACTTATTCCACCTCTAAATCGACAGGATGGGTCTACCTTTACTAGTAATCAAGAGGAAGCGGACCTCATTGACGAACACTTTGCTACGAAAATGCAAGTTTCTGATCCAGCAAAGGACCGTCACTGGCTAACTGCAAGAACTTTGTCAAAACTGTCAGTGGTGACAACAAGACAGGAGGAGGTGCATTGCCTTCTTAAATCGCTAGACCAAGAAAAGGCTGTGGGCCCAGACAAGTTGAGCCAAACATTGCTGAGTACTTGTGCAGACTAGCTAGCAGCACCTCTAACTCGCATATTTCAGCACTGCCTAGTACGATGGAAAGAGCAAATGCAGTCTCTGTTCACAAAAAAGAAGAACTGAGCAGAAATCAGCAACTACAGACCAGTGTCACTCCTGTCAATCACTGGCAAGATCCTCGAGACAATAATCTCAAGACAAATGACAGAGTTTTTGACTACCACTCACTACTTTGTGATCGTCAATATGGCTTCAGGAAAGGTTACTCTGCTGCTGATCTGTTGTTAAACCTCTCCACTAAGTGGCACCAGTCACTGGATGAATCCAAAGTCAGCTGTGTGGTAGCACTGGACATTGCTGGCGCTTTCGACCGGGTGTAGCACCAGGGCCTCTTAGCAAAACTTCAAGCACTGGGAATTGCAGGTTCTACGCTAGGTCTCCTCAGTGATTACCTTCATGGTAGATCTCTAAGTGTAGTTCTCAATGGAACGGAATGTTACAAAAAACGCGATTCTAAAAGCTTAGAAATCTCCAGTGAATACTAGAAAGGACTGCCCTTCTAGCATCCAGCCTGTTACTGGGTTTTCGTAACAATTAGTCAGTATCCTTGTCCAATTATCCATTAGAATTCAGTATAAATTATTAGTGCTTCAGGATTACAACTGGTAGGCTACTAACTAGAGAAATTAAAATTTAATAAATTTATTAAGTATCGTCTAGAGGTATATCATCAAATTAAATTAAATTAATCAATTCAAACAAATTAATAATAATCACTTCTCTCGTGTACAATAGTATTGTGCTGAAAGCACATATCACGTTTATAATTCTTAAGTACCGTCTGGTACATTAACATTTAATAAGATATTACAAATATGTACAAGTAAGTTTGTGTATGTGTGTAAGTGCTCTAAGTAGTTCGCTATGTCTCAAGACTCGATTAGACTTAAACAAGTGACTGACAAAGTCCTCAAATGAACTAACTTCTTGACCAACTGGCAATCAGAACAGTCTGCTTGAACAATAAAAAGAATGCTAAGCCCAATAGCAATATAATAACAACAACTGCGACACAGAATCAGGAACAAGGAGATAATATAACGACACTAAGTAGGGACCATCAGCAGATCCTCCACAAAAGTCACAAAACTCCCATACTACTGAATCTAAGTTCAGCATAAGAAAATCCCCGACTGTGATAATACACAGATACCAGTACAAGTTAGGTCAGAAGCTACGGATCAGGACCTGAGTTGCTCAGAGTGTCTATGCGACACACAACCTCAGTACAACGTCGAAAATCACTAAGTCTATACAATGTTCTGTGAACAGAGTTCTACAGAAATTACAAGAAAAATGAGACAGACAATCTGTCCAACCACCAAGCGAGTCTAGATCAGACTGAATACTTCAGGCGAGGTGAGGACACCCCCCCCTCGATCACGTGATAGCTCCGTGGGTCGCTGCCCAGCAAGAAGCCGGCAGGGAAACGAGCAAAGAGCGATAATTACAGTAGTTAGACAATCAAGACTTGAACTGAGCACACATGTTACATCCTACCTAACAACATAACTAAGTCAAATAATAATATAAAGCAATACATTTACGATTTAGCTATTATCGCAAATATAAGCAGTATAAAATTATATGAAAAGGTAATATACATTATATTCATAATCATAATATACATTATATATATTGCAACCCATTCAGGGGTTGCAACACGGAATCAGCAAGACATCCTATTGGGGCAAGTGTTCCACAAGGAAGCATGCTGGGTCCATTGTTATGGAATGTCTACTTCAACGACCTTCTTCATCTCATCCCAGAATCACATGCATATGCAGACGACTGTACACTGACATTCACTTATCCAAGAGAAGAAATGCCAGCTGCTCTAAGCTACATCAATCACCAGCTGAGAGCTATATCAGCTTGGGGAAATAGATGGCAAGTAACATTTGCACCTGAGAAAACGCAAATGATGATCGTCTCTAGGCACCATGATGGTAATGCTGGTGCAGTAGTAAGGATGAATGGGAGGGTGTTGGCACCTGGAGAAGAAGTTGATATCCTTGGGGTGAAATTTGATTCCAAGCTAACCATGAAGAACCATGCTGTAAATCTTGCAAACAAGGCAGCCAGGAAGCTTACATCACTTCGCCGTATCTCGCATCTGCTTGACAGTAGGGGTTGCAAGATCCTGTACGAGGCACAAGTACGCTCACACCTTGAGTATGCTCCACTTTCTTGGTTTGCATGCCCCCCCTCTCATCTGCGACTGCTTGACAGAGTAGAGAACAGAGCAAGACGTCTCATCTCTCGCCTGGACCCATCCTGGATAGATCTGTCATTTCAGCAGAGCCTTCAACATAGGAGGGATGTGGGTGGCCTTACTGTTATGTACAAGGCCAATATTGTCAAAATACCACACTTGGATCCACTTCGAGGACAGCGTGAAACAAGCTTTTATGCCACAAGACGGGCAGAAAGCAGCAACTTCACTCTGGCTGTACCCTTCTCCAGAACATCACTCCATCTGAGATCCTATATACCTAGGATGACTCGAGTATGGAACACATTCGTACAGCATAATGATGTCAACGAGATAAAGTCAGTTGATCAAATGAAAATACTGGCCCACAGATGGCTCCAACTTCATCCTGTTTCCTACTTGTATGTCTCATAACAATAAAAATGCTTTCAAATGAGCTGAGTGAGTAGCACTCTTAGCTTGCCAATAAAGTTAGGAATCCTTAACCTGTAAATAGCTTGTTAATAAAGCTAGGATCCTTAACCTTGTAAACCCTGTGAAAAGAGAGACCCTGTAGTGAAAAAAAAAAAAAAAAAAAAAAAAAAAGAGAGAGAGAGAGAGAGAGAGAGAGAGAGAGAGAGAGAG
>NC_091302.1:48051306-48116306 GCF_038502225.1 Cherax quadricarinatus | reverse complement strand
CCACAGCAACGCCTCTCTAAACCACAACAGCGCCTCTCTAAACCACAGCAATGCCTCTCTAAACCACAACAACGCCTCTCTAAACCACAGCAACACCTCTCTAAACCACAGCAACACCTCTCTAAACCACAACAGCGCCTCTCTAAACCACAGCAATGCCTCTCTAAACCACAGCAACACCTCTCTAAACCACAGCAACGCCTCTCTAAACCACAACAGCGCCTCTCTAAACCACAGCAATGCCTCTCTAAACCACAACAACGCCTCTCTAAACCACAGCAACACCTCTCTAAACCACAGCAGCGCCTCTCTAAACCACAGCAGCGCCTCTCTAAACCACAGCAGCGTCTCTCTAAACCACAGCAACGCCTCTCTGAACCACAGCAGCGCCTCTCTAAACCACAGCAGCGCCTCTCTAAACCACAGAAACGCCTCTCTAAACTAAAGCAGCGCCTCTCTAAACCACAGCAACGCCTCTCTAAACCACAGCAACGCCTCTCTAAACCACTGCAGCACCTCTCTTAACCATGGCAGAGCCTCTCTAAACCACAGTAGCACCTCTCTTAACCATGGCAGAGCCTCTCTAAACCACAGTAGCACCTCTCTTAACCATGGCAGAGCCTCTCTAAACCACAGTAGCACCTCTCTTAACCATGGCAGAGCCTCTCTAAACCACAGCAGCACCTCTCTTAACCATGGCAGAGCCTCTCTAAACCACAGTAGCACCTCTCTTAACCATGGCAGAGCCTCTCTAAACCACAGCAGCGCCTCTCTAAACCACAGCAGCGCCTCTATAAACCACAGCAGCACCTCTCTTAACCACAGCAGCACCTCTCTAAACCACAGCAGCGCCTCTCTTAACCACAGCAGCACCTCTCTTAACCACAGCAGCGCCTCTCTAAACCACAGCAGCACCTCTCTTAACCACAGCAGCACCTCTCTTAACCACAGTAGCGCCTCTCTAAACCACAGCAGTGCCTCTCTTAACCACAGCAGCACCTCTCTAAACCACAGTAGCGCCTCTCTTAACCACAGCAGCACCTCTCTTAACCACAGTAGCGCCACTCTAAACTACAGCAGTGCCTCTCTTAACCACAGCACCGCCTCTCTAAACCACAGCAGCACCTTTCTTAACCACAGCAGCGCCTCTCTAAACCACAGCAGCACCTCTCTTAACCACAGCAGCGCCTCTCTTAACCACAGTAGCACCTCTCTAAACCACAGTAGCGCCTCTCTTAACCACAGTAGCACCTCTCTTAACCACAGTAGCGCCTCTCTAAACCACAGCAGCGCCTCTCTTAACCACAGCAGCACCTCTCTTAACCACAGTAGCGCCTCTCTAAACCACAGCAGCACCTGTCTTAACCACAGTAGCACCTCTCTAAACCACAGTAGCGCCTCTCTTAACCACAGTAGCGCATCTCTTAACCACAGTAGCACCTCTCTTAACCACAGTAGCGCCTCTCTTAACCACAGTAGCACCTCTCTTAACCACAGTAGCACCTCTCTTAACCACAGTAGCGCCTCTCTTAACCACAGTAGCACCTCTCTTAACCACAGCAGCACCTCTCTTAACCACAGCAGCACCTCTCTTAACCACAGCAGCACCTCTCTTAACCACAGCAGCACCTCTCTTAACCACAGTAGCGCCTCTCTAAACCACAGCAGCACCTCTCTTAACCACAGCAGCACCTCTCTTAACCACAGTAGCGCCTCTCTAAACCACAGCAGCACCTCTCTTAACCACAGCAGCACCTCTCTTAACCACAGCAGCGCCTCTCTAAACCACAGCAGCACCTCTCTTAACCACAGCAGCACCTCTCTTAACCACAGCAGCACCTCTCTTAACCACAGCAGCACCTCTCTTAACCACAGTAGCGCCTCTCTAAACCACAGCAGCACCTCTCTTAACCACAGCAGCACCTCTCTTAACCACAGCAGCACCTCTCTTAACCACAGTAGCGCCTCTCTAAACCACAGCAGCACCTCCCTTAACTCTTGGGTTAGACGTACCCACACTGGCTGCCGGGCGCGTCACTGACGATAAATAAGACCGGGCCGCGGGGGCGTTGACCCCCGATACTCTCTCCATGTATACTCCAGGTATATCTTCCCTCAAGGCCGCCTCCCCTTGTATATTCCCACATATATATTTTTTGTCACTTTTAGTCTTAATACTAAGGAATCTATAAGTCATTTTCATTGTATTTTTAAACTCCAGCAAAATTTTAATTCTGGAAAAAAGAAAACCTTAAAATTGCAAAAATAGTTTTTGTCCCCCCCTCTCCTTTTTTTTTTTTTTGGCCTTTTTTCATTTTTATTTTAGAAGTGTCAGTAGTGGTGTTTGATGCTGTATAACAAGCGACCTTGGTAGAGGGGGGGGAGGGGGGAGGAGAGGGGGGGAGGGGGGAGGAGAGCGGGGGCGGGGGGAGGAGAGGGGGTAGGGGGATGGGGGGGGAGGGTGGTGGTGGCAGGAGCGTCCACTAAGTGGACGCTCCGGGAGAGCTGTTGTTGAGTAAATGCATTTACACGTTGTAAATCGGATCCGACTGTCATTTGTCGTATAAATATTTCGATTTATATATATATATATATATATATATAAATTGACAGTATTTATATTCCAGGTGTTTATTAATTTTATTATTTCATTTGTTTCTTTAATGTTACAGTTTATTACCTTTACATCAGTAAATAATAGTCTTGTAATAAGCTGCTAAAAAAGTTAACTGCCGCGTATTTTGCATTTTATTTGCTTAATTATATGTAAATGTTATTTTTTTATGTTCTGAGTGTGTGTGTGTGTGTGTGTGTGTGTGTGTGTGTGTGTGTGTGTGTGTGTGTGTGTGTGTGTGTGTGTGTGTGTGTGTGTGTGTGTGTGTGTGTGTGTGTGTGTGAGTGTGTGTGTGTGTGAGTGTGTGTGTGTGTGTGTGTGTGTGTGTGTGTGTGTGTGTGTGTGTGTGTGTGTGTGTGTGTGTGTGTGTGTGTGTGTGTGTGTGTGTGTGTGTGTGTGTGTTGTGTGTTGTGTGTTGTGTGTTGTGTGTGTGTGTGTGTGTGTGTGTGTGTGTGTGTGTGTGTGTGTGTGTGTGTGTGTGTGTGTGTGTGTGTGTGTGTTGTGTGTGTGTGTGTGTGTGTGTGTGTGTGTGTGTGTACTCACCTATTTGTGGTTGCAGGGGTCGAGTCCTAGCTCCTGGCCCCGCCTCTTCACCGGTTGCTACTAGGCCCTCTCTCTCCCCGCTCCATGAGCTTTATCAAACCTCGTCTTAAAACTGTGTATGGTTCCTGCCTCCACTACGTCATTTTCTAGGCTATTCCACTGCCTTACAACTCTATGACTGAAGAAATACTTCCTACTATCTCTCTGACTCATTTGTGTCTTCAACTTCCAATTGTGGCCTCTTGTTTCTGTGTCCCCTCCCTGGAACATCCTGTCCTTGTCCACCTTGTCTTGTGTGTGTGTGTGTGTGTGTGTGTGTGTGTGTGTGTGTGTGTGTGTGTGTGTGTGTGTGTTGTGTGTTGTGTGTGTGTGTGTGTGTGTGTGTGTGTGTGTGTGTGTGTGTGTGTGTGTGTGTGTGTGTGTGTGTGTGTGTGTGTGTGTGTGTGTGTGTGTGTGTGTGTGTGTGTGTGTGTGTGTGTGTGTGTGTGTGTGTGTGTGTGTGAGTGTGTGTGTGTGTGTGTGTGTGTGTGTGTGTGTGTGTGTGTGTGTGTGTGTGTGTGTGTGTGTGAGAAAATCAGTACCACGATAACTATCATCGTTAACTCAATGATGTCTCTAAACCACGGTAGCACGTCTCTAAACTACAATCGTCACAACCACCACCACAACCACCACCGCCACAACCACAACAACCACTACCATCCAACCACCACCATAACCACCACCACAACCATGTCACCGCAACCACAACCCCCACAACCGTCAAAACCACAACCACCACCACAACCACCACCACCACCCCTACTACCACCACCACCACAACCACAACCCCCACAACCACGACACCACATCCACCACACCACAACCCCCACCACCACCACACCACAACCACAACCACCACCTCCAGTAAATATTTTCCATCCAAACTCAGGATCCAGTTAAGCTCCAGCCACCAACCACAGGAGGATACACCCAGAAGGTGTTCTCTTAAGTTACTGCTAGAAGGAGATTCAGGGGAAACTAGCCTAAGTTACTGCTAGAAGGGATTAAGGGGGAACTAGTCTAATGTTTCCCAGTCCAATAATTCTCCTGAGGATGATGGCGACTCGTGAGCGAGATCCACACTCTGATACTCGACAGGTTGAGGAGGAAGAAGAAGAAGAATAATAAGAAGAACAAGGAGAAGAAGAAGAAGAATAATAAGAAGAACAAGGAGAAGAAGAAGAAGAAGAAGAAGAAGAAGAAGAAGAAGAAGAAGAAGAAGAAGAAGAAGAAGAAGAAGAAGAAGAAGAAGAAGAAGAAGATGATGATGATGAAGAAAAGAATCAAGAAGACAAAAAAGAACAATAACACTGACAAGAACAGCAACAGCAACAACAACCATAAAAACAGGAGGAACACCAAGAACACCAGGAGGAATACCAGAAGGAACACCAGGAAGAACACCAAGAGGAATACCAGGAAGAACACCAGAAGGAACACCAGGAAGAACACCAAGAGTAATACCAGGAAGAATACCAGAAGGAACACCATGAAGAACACCAAGAGGAATACCAGGAAGAACACCAGAAGGAACACCAGGAAGAACACCAAGAGGAATACCAGGAAGAACACCAGAAGGAACACCAGGAAGAACACCAAGAGTAATACCAGGAAGAATACCAGAAGGAACACCAGGAAGAACACCAAGAGGAATACCAGGAAGAACACCAGAAGGAACACCAGGAAGAACACCAAGAGGAATACCAGGAAGAACACCAGAAGGAACACCAGGAAGAACACCAAGAGGAATACCAGGAAGAACACCAGAAGGAACACCAGGAAGAATACCAGAAGGAACACCAGGAAGAACACCAAGAGGAATACCAGGAAGAACACCAGAAGGAACACCAGGAGAAACACCACAAAGAACACTAGGAAGAGCACCAGGAGACACACCAGAAAGAACACTAGGAAGAACACCAGAGGAACACCAGGAGGAATACCAGGAGGAACACAGGAAAAACACCAGAGGAACACCAGGAGGAATACCAGGAGGAACACAGGAAGAACACCAGAAGGAACACTGGAAGGAACACCAGGGGAGAGTGAGATCAAGCTATGGCTACTCTTGATTATTGCTATGGCTACTCTTGATTGTTGCTATGGTTACTCTTGATTGTTGCTATGGTTACTCTTGATTGTTGCTATGGTTACTCTTGATTGTTGCTATGGCTACTCTTGATTGTTGCTATGGTTACTCTTGATTGTTGCTATGGTTACTCTTGATTGTTACTATGGCTACTCTTGATTGTTGCTATGGTTACTCTTGATTGTTGCTATGGCTACTCTTGATTGTTGCTATGGTTACTCTTGATTGTTGCTATGGTTACTCTTGATTGTTGCTATGGTTACTCTTGATTGTTACTATGGCTACTCTTGATTGTTGCTATGGTTACTCTTGATTGTTGCTATGGTTACTCTTGATTGTTGCTATGGTTACTCTTGATTGTTGCTATGGTTACTTTTGATTGTTGCTATGGTTACTCTTGATTGTTGCTATGGTTACTCTTGATTGTTGCTATGGTTACTCTTGATTATTGCTATGGTTACTCTTGATTGTTGCTATGGTTGCTCTTGATTGTTGCTATGGTTACTCTTGATTGTTGCTATGGTTACTCTTGATTGTTGCTATGGTTACTCTTGATTGTTGCTATGGTTACTCTTGATTGTTGCTATGGTTACTCTTGATTGTTGCTATGGTTACTCTTGATTGTTGCTATGGTTACTCTTGATTGTTGCTATGGTTACTCTTGATTGTTGCTATGGTATTACAAAAAAAAGTAATTTTTAAAAGGAAGAGAGAGATGTTAAGATTTACTCCTTTTGTAATAAAGAGTTCGGGATACATAAATACACACATTAATAAATTAATCTTTAATATATAAAAATCAACTATCTTTGGTCTAGAGGTATTTGAACTATGACATAATAATAATATGTACATGTTACTATAATAAATTATAATCAGCATTTTACTAAAATATAATTAATAACCCTACACAGGGTACAACTCTTGACACTACTGTCACTATATATATATATCTCTATGCTAAAACAATAAATTATAAATAACATTTTTATAATAATAAATTACAATCAACTGCCTCTCACGACACGAAGTCAGTCACACGACACTGTTCAGTGTACACTACAACCAGGCCATCTTCAGTGTCCCACGACACCCTTTTCATCTCAGTGTTCCACTACGGTCCTGTGCATATCTCAGTGTTCCACTCCATCGTACGTCCCTCAGTGTCACACTACGGTCCTGGCCCAGTTCAGTGTAACACTCCAACCTTTTCTTCATGTAATGTCCCACTAAACAGCATCTGACGACTCCGGCCCACAGTTGATCAACGTAGACGGTGAGTCCACAGACATCACCGGTAGTCCAGTAAATCCTCTCCAAAGGCGGTTGACACACCGCTAGCCGAACACCATGCTGCAAGCTCACTGAATGCGGCCGTCAAGTAACTGAGGCCAACAGACTCAGTGAGCTGCGGTGAGCGGTTCTTCTAACGCCAGTAGATAGGTACGATTCGGTGGTCAGGTACCTACTGCATAGACGTGTACCCTGAGGAGTTCAGGTACTTAATGTTGAAGCCAGTAGACGTGTACCCTTCGGTGGTCAGGTACCTACTGCTTAGGTGTGTACAGCGAGGCGCTCAGGTACATAATATTTCTAAAGCCAGTAGACGTGTACCCTTCGGTGGTCAGGTACCTACTGCTTAGGTGTGTACAGCGAGGCGCTCTGGTACATACTGTTACTAAAGCCAGTAGACGTGTACCCTTCGGTGGTCAGGTACCTACTGCTTAGGTGTGTACAGCGAGGCGCTCTGGTACATACTGTTACTAAAGCCAGTAGACGTGTACCCTTCGGTGGTCAGGTACCTACTGCTTAGGTGTGTACCGTGAGGCACTCAGGCTCTTACTGCTCTAAGGCCGGCTCAGCAGCCCCCACATTGGGTTTGATGACGCACCCAGTGGTACTGCCGGCCGGCAGGTTAACTATTTAACCGCTAGTTTGGCAGGGGCCGCAACACCCCCACCACAAAAGGACCGACACACAAAGATCAATGTAATATGTATCCCGAACCGTCATCCCGGATATGACCATCCAGAAATCATTCTAGATAATCATTATCATCCCGGACAGGCCCCCATATATTACAAAAAAAAGTAATTTTTAAAAGGAAGAGAGAGATGTTAAGATTTACTCCTTTTGTAATAAAGAGTTCGGGATACATAAATACACACATTAATAAATTAATCTTTAATATATAAAAATCAACTATCTTTGGTCTAGAGGTATTTGAACTATGATATAATAATAATATGTACATGTTACTATAATAAATTATAATCAGCATTTTACTAAAATATAATTAATAACCCTACACAGGGTACAACTCTTGACACTACTGTCACTATATATATATATCTCTATGCTAAAACAATAAATTATAAATAACATTTTTATAATAATTAATTACAATCAACTGCCTCTCACGACACGAAGTCAGTCACACGACACTGTTCAGTGTACACTACAACCAGGCCATCTTCAGTGTCCCACGACACCCTTTTCATCTCAGTGTTCCACTACGGTCCTGTGCATATCTCAGTGTTCCACTCCATCGTACGTCCCTCAGTGTCACACTACGGTCCTGGCCCAGTTCAGTGTAACACTCCAACCTTTTCTTCATGTAATGTCCCACTAAACAGCATCTGACGACTCCGGCCCACAGTTGATCAACGTAGACGGTGAGTCCACAGACATCACCGGTAGTCCAGTAAATCCTCTCCAAAGGCGGTTGACACACCGCTAGCCGAACACCATGCTGCAAGCTCACTGAATGCGGCCGTCAAGTAACTGAGGCCAACAGACTCAGTGAGCTGCGGTGAGCGGTTCTTCTAACGCCAGTAGATAGGTACGATTCGGTGGTCAGGTACCTACTGCATAGACGTGTACCCTGAGGAGTTCAGGTACTTAATGTTGAAGCCAGTAGACGTGTACCCTTCGGTGGTCAGGTACCTACTGCTTAGGTGTGTACAGCGAGGCGCTCAGGTACATAATATTTCTAAAGCCAGTAGACGTGTACCCTTCGGTGGTCAGGTACCTACTGCTTAGGTGTGTACAGCGAGGCGCTCTGGTACATACTGTTACTAAAGCCAGTAGACGTGTACCCTTCGGTGGTCAGGTACCTACTGCTTAGGTGTGTACAGCGAGGCGCTCTGGTACATACTGTTACTAAAGCCAGTAGACGTGTACCCTTCGGTGGTCAGGTACCTACTGCTTAGGTGTGTACCGTGAGGCACTCAGGCTCTTACTGCTCTAAGGCCGGCTCAGCAGCCCCCACATTGGGTTTGATGACGCACCCAGTGGTACTGCCGGCCGGCAGGTTAACTATTTAACCGCTAGTTTGGCAGGGGCCGCAACATATGGTTACTCTTGATTGTTGGTATGGTTACTCTTGATTGTTGCTATGGTTACTCTTGATTGTTGCTATGGTTACTCTTGATTGTTGCTATGGTTACTCTTGATTGTTGCTATGGTTACTCTTGATTGTTGTTATGGTTACCTCTTGATTATTGCTATGGTTACTCTTGATTGTTACTATGGTTACCTCTTGATTGTTGCTATGGTTACTCTTGATTGTTGCTATGGTTACCTCTTGATTGTTGCTATGGTTACTCTTGATTGTTGCTATGGTTACTCTTGATTGTTGCTATGGTTACTCTTGATTGTTGCTATGGTTACCTCTTGATTGTTGCTATGGTTACTCTTGATTGTTGCTATGGTTACCTCTTGATTGTTGCTATGGTTACTCTTGATTGTTGCTATGGTTACTCTTGATTGTTGCTATGGTTACTCTTGATTGTTGCCATGGTTACTCTTGATTGTTGCTATGGTTACCTCTTGATTCTTGCTATGGTTACTCGTGATTGTTGCTATGGTTACTCTTGATTGTTGCTATGGTTACTCTTGATTGTTGCTATGGTTACTCTTGATTGTTGCTATGGTTACTCTTGATTGTTGCTATGGTTACTCTTGATTGTTGCTATGTTACTCTTGATTGTTGCTATGGTAACTCTTGATTGTTGCTATGGTTACTCTTGATTGTTGCTATGGTTACCTCTTGATTGTTGCTATGATTACTCTTGATTGTTGCTATGGTTACTCTTGATTGTTGCTATGGTTCCTCTTGATTGTTGCTATGGTTACTCTTGATTGTTACTATGGTTACCTCTTGATTGTTGCTATGGTTACTCTTGATTGTTGCTATGGTTACTCTTGATTGTTGCTATGGTTACTCTTGATTGTTGCTATGGTTACTCTTGATTGTTGTTATGGTTACTCTTGATTGTTGCTATGGTTACTCTTGATTGTTGCTATGGTTACTCTTGATTGTTGCTATGGTTACTCTTGATTGTTGCTATGGTTACCCTTGATTGTTGCTATGGTTACTCTTGATTGTTGCTATGGTTACTCTTGATTGTTGCTATGGTTACTCTTGATTGTTGCTATGGTTACTCTTGATTGTTGCTATGGTTACTCTTGATTGTTGCTATGGTTACTCTTGATTGTTGCTATGGTTACTCTTGATTGTTGCTATGGTTACTCTTGATTGTTGCTATGGTTACTCTTGATTGTTGCTATGGTTACTCTTGATTGTTGCTATGGTTACTCTTGATTGTTGCTATGGTTACATCTTGATTGTTGCTATGGTTACTCTTGATTGTTGCTATGGTTACATCTTGATTGTTGCTATGGTTACTCTTGATTGTTGCTATGGTTACTCTTGATTGTTGCTATGGTTACTCTTGATTGTTGCTATGGTTACTCTTGATTGTTGCTATGGTTACTCTTGATTGTTGCTATGGTTACTCTTGATTGTTCCTATGGTTACATCTTGATTGTTGCTATGGTTACTCTTGATTGTTGCTATGGTTACTCTTGATTGTTGCTATGGTTACTCTTGATTGTTGCTATGGTTACTCTTGATTGTTGCTATGGTTACTCTTGATTGTTGCTATGGTTACTCTTGATTGTTGCTATGGTTACTCTTGATTGTTGTCATGGTAACACAACGAGACATGAGAGGCAGTATGCTTATGTATGATAATGGCCCGTGCTAGGCAGGTCGAAGCACAGCCTAACCTTCCTTATCTTGCCACATAGATACAAGTGTGTGTACCTTCAACTGTGTATAGATCAAAGAGGAACACCAGGAGGAACACCAAGAAAACACCAGAAGGAACATTAGGAGGAACACCAGAAGGAACACCAGAAGGAACACCAGAAGGAACACCAGGAGAAACACTAGAAGGAACACCAGAAGGAACACCAGGAGGAGCACCAGAAGGAACACCAAGAGAAACACCAGAAAGAGTACTAGGGGGAACACCAGGAGGAACACCAGGAAGAACACCAGGAGAAACACCAGAAAAAACACCAGGAGAAACACCAGAAGGAACACTAGGAGGAACACCAGGAGGAACACTAGGAGGAGCACCAGGAGGAACACCAGGAAGAAAGCCAGAAGGACCACCAGAAGGAACACCGAAAGAAACACCATTACTAACACCATAAGGAACATCAGGAGGAACACCAGAGGGAACACCAGGAGGAACTGCAGAAGGAACACTAGAAGGAGCACCAGAAGGAACACCAGTAATAACACCAGTACGAACACGAGATGGAACATCAGAAGAAACATCAGAAGGAACACTTGGAAAAAGCACTATTCAACTGTTGTATAGATCCATCTATATATAAATTCAACAATCGTATAGACCCATTCCATCACCTGTAAATAAAAACTTTCCCAATGACTGATCTGCGTTCCAAAAACAAAAGGAAAAAAAAAAAAACGCTATTTACTTGTTCTAAAACGCTGACAACATCTACGTATAATTCATGGCAGTGAGAACTCTGAGTTTATTATGTCCGTAGATATAAATATTTATTTTCAGCGCACTGGTTTAAAAATTTCGAGTAACACAGCGGGCCGCGTTCCATGACAAAAAGTTGACGATTTAGAGGAGTGTTGAGCGAGGTAGCTATTACCACGGCGCCGGCATTTTTGACACGATTCTGACAATCCATTTTTTCCACCTGACTTTATATGCATTTGCTCTATAGAGTAAAATGTGCCAATGGAATTTAAGCGGTGAATACTTTTCAACAGTCAACAGATACGACTGCACTCCAGTGATGGATTATATATATATATATATATATATATATATATATATATATATATATATATATATATATATATATATATATATATATATATATATATATATATATATATATATATATATATATATATATATACAAAAAGATCACAGTAAACAGGTGATTTCAGAATATGCAAAACAACCACTCTGAAAGAATAGAGAAATTCCAATCGCTTTCGTGACTACTCACATTATCAAGGAACTATGAAAGTAAAGCATCCAAGGAAGCTATATAAGGGGTCTGGCCAGCACCTCACTATCAGATCCCACAACGGTTAAACACCTGACGCGCGCCGACCCAACTTGGATAGGTCCTTTGCACAACTCACCCCACAAACTATTCTACCCTAGAAAATTTAAAAATTATTTGTCCAGTGTATTATTAAATTCTTCCCAAATTCTATTAATTATAAATGGATCTAATTTATATAAACCAAAGGAAATATTCATATTATTGTCAAAAATGCTTTTTATGAAACAAGATTCAATTATATTCCTGTCGACCATGGACTTCCTTGATACTACTTTCCCAACTTTTTGAAAATCAATTGGATGGTTAAAATCTCTTACATGAATAAATAGAGCATTGGAATCTTGTCCAGTTCTAATGCTATATTTATGTTGTTTTAATCTTAGTTCGAGATTTTTACCAGTTTGACCGTAATAAACTTTATCGCAAATTTTACAAGGAATCTTATAGACACATCCATCAGCATTTTGGGGGGAATTCTTTATCAAAAGTTTTTTTACTCTATCAAGATTTTTAAAATACCCAAGAAATGTAATTGATAAATCTTTTCAAGTTGCTAGAAATACTTTTTACAACCAGCCTTACTCAACTAAAAATATGTTGGTTCTCCCTTACCATGAAAACTTGGTTGATATGCCTTCTCTTCTTAAGACTTTTAATATTAAAGTTGTATTCAAAAATCTTGATACAGTAAAAAAACTTTTGATAAAGAATTCCCCCCAAAATGCTGATGGATGTGTCTATAAGATTCCTTGTAAAATTTGCGATAAAGTTTATTACGGTCAAACTGGTAAAAATCTCGAACTAAGATTAAAACAACATAAATATAGCATTAGAACTGGACAAGATTCCAATGCTCTATTTATTCATGTAAGAGATTTTAACCATCCAATTGATTTTCAAAAAGTTGAGAAAGTAGTATCAAGGAAGTCCATGGTCGACAGGAATATAATTGAATCTTGCTTCATAAAAAGCAGTTTTGACAATAATATGAATATTTCCTTTGGTTTATATAAATTAGATCCATTTATAATTAATAGAATTTGGGAAGAATTTAATAATACACTGGACAAATAATTTTTAAATTTTCTTGGGTAGAATAGTTTGTGGGGTGAATTGTGCAAAGGACCTATCCAAGTTGGGTCGGCGCGCGTCAGGTGTTTAACCGTTGTGGGATCTGATAGTGAGGTGGTGTCCAGACCCCTTATATAGCTTCCTTGGATGCTTTACTTTCATAGTTCCTTGATAATGTGAGTAGTCACGAAAGCGCTTGGAATTTCTCTATTCTTTCAGAGTGGTTGTTTTGCATATATATATATATATATATATATATATATATATATATATATATATATATATATATATATATATATATATATATATATATATATATATACATATATATATATATATATATATATATATATATATATATATATATATATATATATATATATATATATATATATATATATATATATATATATATATATATATATATATATATATATATATATATATATATATATATATATATATATATATATATATATATATATATATATATATATATATATATATATATATATATATATATATATATATATATATATATATATATATATATACACCAATGACACCTCTGGGTGTATATATTCTGTGCTGTCAGGGATGTAAAGACTGGGAAGGTGAAAACGAATGTACGAAGGACGCTATTACTGTATCTCCATGTTGTGACTGCTGCCACCACTCTGCATGCTGCATCATGCTGTGACTGCTGCCACCACTCTGCATGCTGCATCATGTTGTGACTGCTGCCACCACTCTACATGCTGCATCATGTTGTGACTGCTGCCACCACTCTACATGCTGCACCATGTTGTGACTGCTGCCACCACTCTACATGCTGCACCATGTTGTGACTGCTGCCACCACTCTTCATGCTGCACCATGTTGTGACTGCTGCCACCACTCTACATGCTGCATCATGTTGTGACTGCTGCCACCACTCTTCATGCTGCACCATGTTGTGACTGCTGCCACCACTCTACATGCTGCATCATGTTGTGACTGCTGCCACCACTCTACATGCTGCATCATGTTGTGACTGCTGCCACCACTCTACATGCTGCACCATGTTGTGACTGCTGCCACCACTCTACATGCTGCACCATGTTGTGACTGCTGCCACCACTCTACATGCTGCATCATGTTGTGACTGCTGCCACCACTCTACATGCTGCACCATGTTGTGACTGCTGCCACCACTCTTCATGCTGCACCATGCTGTGACTGCTGCCACCACTCTACATGCTGCATCATGCTGTGACTGCTGCCACCACTCTACATGCTGCACCATGCTGTGACTGCTGCCACCACTCTACATGCTGCACCATGCTGTGACTGCTGCCACCACTCTACATGCTGCACCATGCTGTGACTGCTGCCACCACTCTGCATGCTGCACCATGCTGTGACTGCTGCCACCACTCTGCATGCTGCACCATGCTGTGACTGCTGCCACCACTCTTCATGCTGCACCATGCTGTGACTGCTGCCACCACTCTGCATGCTGCATCATGCTGTGACTGCTGCCACCACTCTGCATGCTGCACCATGCTGTGACTGCTGCCACCACTCTGCATGCTGCATCATGCTGTGACTGCTGCCACCACTCTGCATGCTGCATCATGCTGTGACTGCTGCCACCACTCTGCATGCTGCACCATGCTGTGACTGCTGCCACCACTCTGGATGCTGCTCGTGAAAGAAACAAAAATAAATTAAGGAAAATGTTCGCTTACTCGGTAAAAATGATAAGTTGTTTATGTATTTGTCGTGGTGTCTGGGAGGTGCGACAGAAACAACGGTACAAACTATCTTGTTGAGTCTCCCCTCGCTCTCCCCATATTTTCCCTCCCCTCCCGTCCCTTCCCCACCCTTTCCCTCTTCTTCCCCTCCCCTCTCTTCACACTGTCTCCGTCGAAGCCTCCATTACCACTGATGTACAAATCAACATCTTGGATTTCATAACCTAAAAGGTTTTGGGAATAAGAAACGCGAGGTCGTATAGCAAGTGAAGGAAAGGTGCTGTCCTCTCTCTCTCTCTCTCTCTCTCTCTCTCTCTCTCTCTCTCTGTATGTGTGTGCATATACACGCTACGTTATGGAGTCTTTGTCTCTCAGCCTTGACAGCTACGAGTGTGGTACTTAGCTACCAGTTGTCAAAAGCACTTGACAACTGGCAACTATGTGTGTGTGTGTGTGTGTGTGTGTGTGTGTGTGTGTGTGTGTGTGTGTGTGTGTGTGTGTGTGTGTGTGTGTGTGTGTGTGTGTGTGTGTGTGTGTGTGTGTGTGTGTGTGTGTGTGTGTGTGTGTGTGTGTGTGTGTTACAGTGCAATTGTTAGGAGATCTTGTCAATGGATACCTACCAAAAACATAAAATAAAGCTGATCTGTATATTTCAACGTTAAATGGAGTCCTTGTCAGCAGATATAATAGGGATGAAGGTTTGACACCTGAGGTGTGTTTCAGGCGTCAGGAGTCGAGTGAGGAACTTACTGATTTGGCAATAGAGTTGTAGATGAGTGGAACACATGAAACAGATGTATGAGTAGCTGAGTGTGAGTAGAAATCGCATATCATGGGACACTAGGCCTACTGGAGCTGATCTAATTTGTTCGCCGGAAGCAGGTCCAGCAGATTATTAACTCTTCACAAATAACCTGCATATAGGAGAGATGAGCTTTCCACGACGTTTCGGTCTAACTTGGACCATTTCCAAAGTCACACTTTGTAAATGGTCCAACTCGGACCGAAACGTCGTGGTCAGCTCCTCTCTCCTATAAGCGGGTTATTTGTGTATTGTTCCAGTCACGGTATTGTGCCCTTATATTTTTGATTACCTCTAGTTTGTTCTGTCACAAAATGCTTAAAAAAAAGCAATCCTGGACAACCTTTAGGAAGTCGTTGGACTCCAGAGCTCCAGTCAAAGAGTTCCAATCAACTTGGCTGAAATTAAAATCTCTGGAGATTACGAGGTCCTCGTGCCTGGAAGCCTGAACGATTTCTTCTAGAGTTTTCTCCCCTGGCTAATTTCCACATCCAGAGGTCTGAATAACGCAACCTCACATCAACTTTTCATGTCCTAAACGAAATTCCTCCCAGAATGATTGTGTTTGTACCATCAGTGTTTACAACACATGTTTTCAATTCAGTAGAATTAGTTTGTCTGTGACCTACAGCGTCACTTCACCTTCTCATCCCTGTTATTTATATCAACGTGGAACATCTTCAACTACGTCCCGCTTCCCCAAATTAAATCACGTCTCGGCTATTGTAATAACATCAACGTTTGCTGTACTTGAAACCCATTTCAACCTGTGTGTTGTTTCTAGGGATGTGACATGTACTAAACACGGTTTTCTTCTGTGTCTTCTTTTTGTTCATCTATGCCTTCCCATAGTGCAGCAATCTCTTGTGGTTCCTCCACTCCCACACACCCACACCTGCAACCGTTTTGCTCCAGGGACCTTGATCACTTCAGAAGTGATCAAGGTCCCAGGAGCTAAATGTTTTCTAATAAACATGTGTTTGCTCATGTCTTTTTAAACCACTTTGTTGGTTTAAATTACGAAGGTTTATTACCAGTGGTTTAAAACGGCATTCACTGAAGTAGCTAATGCTGTCAACATGACTCACTAAATGGTAATGACACGATTGCAAACAAACCATACCACGGGCGGGATTTGAACCCGCGGTCAGAGAGTCTCAAAACTCCAGACCGTAGCGTTAGCCACTGGCTAACGCTACGGTTTTGAATTTTTAAACTCTCTGACCGCGGTTTCAAATCCCGCCCGTGGTATTTTTTTTTTTTTTTAGCTAATGCTGCTATCCCTGCCCTAGATAAACGCACCCAGCCCTGGTATACATGTCTTTCTTGTAGCAGAGGAAATCCCAGGTATCACTGAATGAGGCTGCAATTTCTTTGTGGTACTTGCCTAGCCAGCAATTAATTCCAATTGTTCTAGACAGCCACTCACTGCCAATACAACCTCACTCCCTGGCAGAATTCTATATATGAGAGGTATCTCACTCTTCTTAATGATTATATCTATTACAGATTAATACCTGGTGAGCGGGTCCTCGCTCCAGCCCATACAAACATGGTTAGCACCAACACTGAGGCATAATAAATTTACTCCCATTACCAGTGATGGTGTTGCCACTTTTTGAGGTATAGCTTCCATCCCAACCCCAGGAGAAAACGCCCTCTGCCTCCTTTTCCTATCCTCATTACCAGAAAGCCCTATCCTTTGGTTCAATCTGAGAATCCCAACAACAAGAGGCTTCTTAACATCACTAGCGAGCCGCTAGTGTGTCCTCAATCACTGAACGACGTTCGTTCATCAACACAGCAAAGAAACTGGTTTTGGACTTTCATCTTCAGTTTACATACTTTTGTTTGACTATCAGTTCCAGTCTGTTGCGAGTGGCATTGCTGGAGGATATTTCTTGTTCCTGGGAGAAAATCTTTGTTCTAAGTAATAGATAGTTTTTTTCTTCTTCATAATGTAAAAGAAGTGGTTAAATAAGACAAGGAGTGTTATGCAAGGAAGAAACTAGTGTACACTTAGCTAGACGAGCCTGGCTGATCCTCTCTGGGAAGTCTCATTAACAGGCATTGTAAGATCTTCAAGTTGCTCAGCTTCGCTAATTTTCATTTGCAAAGAGAGAGAGAGAGAGAGAGAGAGAGAGAGAGAGAGAGAGAGAGAGAGAGAGAGAGAGAGAGAGAGAGAGAGAGAGAGAGAGAGAGAGAGAGAGAGAGAGAGAGAGAGAGAGAGAAAGAGAGAGAGAAAGAGAGAGAGAGATTTATACACCACGTGCATACTTGTCAAACATAAGCTATCACCACCACCACTACCACTACCTCCACCACTACCACTACCACTATCTCCACCACCACCACCACCACAACTACCACAACCACAAGCACAACCTCCACCACAACCACTACCACTACTTTCACCACCACTACC
This sequence comes from Cherax quadricarinatus, assembly GCF_038502225.1. Lineage (NCBI taxonomy): Eukaryota > Metazoa > Arthropoda > Malacostraca > Decapoda > Parastacidae > Cherax > Cherax quadricarinatus. The sequence goes on along the minus strand of NC_091302.1, from coordinate 48,098,573 downwards.
ACTACCTCCAACACCACTACCACCACCACTATTATTACCTCCACCACCACTACCTCCACCACCACCATCACTACCATAACCACCACCACCACCACTACCACCATCACTACCACCACCACCACCACCACCACCATTACTACTACTACCTCCACCACCGCCACTACAACCACCACTACCAATACCTCCACCACCACCACCACTACCTCCACCAGCACCACCACCACCACTACCTCCACCACCACCACTACCACTACCTCCAACATCACCACCACTACCTCCACCACTAACACTACCTCCACCACCACCACGACTATCACTACCTTCACCACCACCATCACAACCATCACCACCACCACTACCACTACCCCCACCGCCACCACCACCACCATCACCACTACCTCCACCACCACCACCACTACCATCACCACCACTACAACCACCACCACTACATCTACCACCCCCAGCACTATCATCATCACCACCACCACCACTACCTCCACCACCACCACCACCACCACCACTACCATCACCACCACCACCAATACCGCCACCACTACCACCACCAACACCACCACTACCGCTACCTCAACCACCACAACCACTACCATCACCACCGCCACTACCACCACCACTACCATCACCACCACCACTACCACCACCTCCACCACCACTACCACTACCTCCACCACCACCACCACCACTACCACTGCCTCCACCACCACAACCACTCGCTCCACCATCACTACCACTATCTCTATCACAACCACTCCCCTCCACTACCAACCTATCCTCCATCACCCCACCTACCTACCTCCATCACCACCCCTACTACCTCCCACTACCACTACCTCACCACCACTACCTCCATCACCACTACCACTACCACTACCACCACCACCACCACCACCATCACCACTACCTTCACCACCACCACGACTACCATCACTATCACTACTACCACCACCACCACTACCTCCAACACCGCCAGCGCTGTCATCACCACCACCACCACTACCTCCACCACCACCACCACCACTACCATCACCACCACAACCACTACCACCACCACTACCACCACCACCACAACCACTACCACTACCTCCATCACCACATCTACTACCTCCTCCACCATAACCACTACCTCCACCACCACTACCTCCACCACCACCACCACTACCTCCATCACCACTACCACTACCTCCACCACCAATACCACTATCTCCACCATCAGTACCACTACCTCTACCACTACCACCACCACTACCACTACCTTCACCATCACTACTACTACCTCCACCACTACTACCACTACCTCCACCACCACTACCTCCAGTACTACCACCACCACCACCACTACCACTACCACTACCTCCACCACTACCTCCACCACCGCTACTTTCACCACCACTACCACTACCTCCACCACTTCCTCCACCACTACCACCACTACCACCACCACTACCACTACCTCCACCACTACTTCCACCACCGCTACCTCCACCACCACCACCACTACCTCCACCACTACCACTACATCCACCACTACCACTACCTCCACCACTACCTCCACCACTACCACCACTATCACCACTATCACCACTTCCACTCATACTCACAATACCAATACAGTTTTGATGTACTCGAGACTTTTAATGTTAGTGAACAAACACGCACTCAAGGTTTAGCCAAATTCCCAGCGGTGCCAGACGTAAGTCAAAGCGCTGCCAGACGTAGGTCACGGCGGTGCCAGACGTAAGTCTCGGTGCAATTTACTGAAGTTTTCTATTGTTAACCACACTAAATATAAGTTAATATACGTGAAAAAAAGTCAAAGTTAACGGAGTTTAAACACTATCTACTACGCGAAGGTCATTAAGGCTACAGGTTACTTGTTCACCACCAGTCAGGAATACTTTAATACCTAAAGCATGGATTCAAGTCAACTCTCAGTGTATATTATACACCGAGAGACATATACATCTCCCGCTGTGTGTATATCCTGTGCCCAAATGTTAAACTTTCTGAAAAAAAAAAATTTCGTCAGTGGAAATGCAGAAAGTATATCCTAGTGAACCTGTTTTAACATCCATATATCTTTCAGCAAATTCTTCACATAAACATTTATTCCACGAATATATATATATATATATATATATATATATATATATATATATATATATATATATATATATATATATATATATATATATATATATATTTTTTTTTTTTTTTTTTTTCAACAAGTTGGTCGTCTCCCACCGAGGCAGGGTGACCCAAAAAAGAAAATTCCCAAAAAGAAAATACTTTCATCATCATTCAACACTTTCACCACACTCACACATTATCACTGTTTTTGCAGAGGTGCTCAGAATACAACAGTCTAGAAGCATATACGTATAAAGATACACAACATATCCCTCCAAACTACCAATATATATATATATATATATATATATATATATATATATATATATATATATATATATATATATATATATATATATATATGTATATATATATATATATATATATATATATATATATATATATATATATATATATATATATATATATATATATATATGTATATATATATATATAGTATATGTCATAGAGTGATCGTGATACAATCTATTTAAGTGAGGGTTCGTGTGGGTTTCAGGTACAATTGATGATCATGCAGGCGGGAGTACCAGCGTTGATGATTGTGCCTCGTTGCCTCAGAATACTAATGTTGCATTGCATGATGAAATGTTGCCAGTCATATATATATATATATATATATATATATATATATATATATATATATATATATATATATATATATATATATATATATATATATATATGTCTTCATTGGACGAATAATGACAAGAAATACCTAAGCTTTGTACAACATCTTAATTTATATTTCGAATGTTTCGTAATGTTGTATATTAGAGTTGACTCGATCTGAGACTATTGTGTGTGTGTGTGTGAGTGTGTTGTGTGTGTGTTGTGTGTGTGTGTGTGTGTGTGTCGTGTGTGTGTTGTTTGTGTGTGTGTGTTGCGTGTGTGTGTGTTGCGTGTGTGTGTGTTGCGTGTGTGTGTGTTGCGTGTGTGTGTGCATTCCCTCTCTCACGGAGAAATGTTATCCGGCCCCATTGCCTTTGAGGTATCTAGCTCACTTCTTCCTCGGTTGTGTGCACTGTGTCCAGCACTTGGTGGTGTGCCCCACCTCTCCGTCTTTCTGGAGTCCCTTCTGTCTCCTCTGTGAACACTTCTTTGAATCTCTTGTTGAGTTCTTCACATACCTCACGGTCATTTCTTGTTGTCTCTCCTCCTTCCTTCCTTGGCCTGATTACCTGGTCCATGACTGTTGTTTTCCTCCTAATGTGGCTGTATAACATCTTCGGGTCAGATTTGGCTTTTGCTGCTATGTCGTTTCCATATTGTCGTTGGGCCTCCCTTCTTATCTGTGCATATTCATTTCTGGCTCTACGACTGTTCTCCTTATTCTTCTGGGTCCTTTGCCTTCTATATTTCTTCCTAGTGCACTTTGTTTTTGCCTCCCTGCACCTTTGGGTGAACCATGGGCTCATCCTGGCTTTTTCATTATTACTGTTACCCTTGGATACAAACCTCTCCTCAGCCTCCTTGCATTTTGTTGCTACATATTCCATAATCTCATTAACTGGCTTCCCTGCCAGTTCTCTGTCCCACTGAACCCCGTTCAGGAAGTTCCTCACTCCAGTGTAGTTCCCTTTCTTGTAGTTTGGCTTCATGTGCCCTGGCCTTCCTGCTTCCCCCTCCACTTGTAGCTCTACTGTGTATTCCTGTTCGGCCTCTCAGCTTCATATGCTGTGTCTTCTCTGGTCAATGCTCCGGTAACTCACTTCAGCCTGTTTACCTCATCTTCTAGGACCCTTATCCTGGCTACTGCAGTTTTGACTTGTGCCTCCCAATTCTACTTCTCCTGCTCCAACCTTCTTTCTAATTTCACAGAAAGCTCTGTCTCCATTTTTTCAGAAAGCTCTCCTAATTTTCTATCCCACTCTTGTTCCACCCTTTTCCACTGCTCCTCCATCCACTCCTCCCTACCAGAACCATTCTCATCTGATCCCTGGTTCCTTCGAGTCCCCGAGAAGAGTGAGAGAGAGAAAAAGAAAGAGAGAGAAGGGAAAGGTAGAAGGAGAGAGAGAGAAGGGGAGAGTGAGAAGGGAAAAGTGGGGAGGGAGAGAGTGAGAGAGTCTTTAACATAGGAGGGATGTGGGTGGCCTTACTGTTATGTACAAGGCCAATATTGTCAAAATACCACACTTGGATCCACTTCGAGGACAGCGTGAAACAAGCTTTTATGCCACAAGACGGGCAGAAAGCAGCAACTTCACTCTGGCTGTACCCTTCTCCAGAACATCACTCCATCTGAGATCATATATACCCAGGATGACTCGAGTATGGAACACATTCGTACAGCATAATGATGTCAACGAGATAAAGTCAGTTGATCAAATGAAAATGCTGGCCCACAGATGGCTCCAATTTCATCCTGTTCCCTACTTGTATGTCTCATAACAATAAAAATGCTTTCAAATGAGCTGATGTAGGTAACAGCTCTTAGCTTGCCAATAAAGTTAGGAATCCTTAACCTGTAATATAGCTGTCAATAAAGCTAGGGATCCTTAACCTTGTCAAACCCTGTGTAAAAAAAAAAAAAAAAAAAGGTAGGAGAGAGAGGGGGAGAGTGAGAAGGGAAAAGGGGGGAAAAAGAGAGAGAGAGAGCGAGAGAGAGAGAGAGAGAGAGAGAGAGAGAGAGAGAGAGAGAGAGAGAGAGAGAGAGAGAGAGAGAGAGAGAGAGAGAGAGAGAGAGTGTGTATGTGTTGTGTATATGCACCTAGAGAAGGTAGAGTAAGCTGCGGACATATTTTCGCCTGCACCTGTGTCAGGCGCCATGATGCACCACACACTCTCACAAACATGGAGGCCCTGGCGCTATCTCTCATGTTTACCCAGAATCTGACGCCTCTTCTACTCAAACATATTTTTTTTGTGTGGGGGAAAAAAAAACAGGCAAATGCAGCAGCATTATAATTTTCCTCTTTAATTATGAGTGTTAGCTCACTCGCACTGAACTAATTAAATAATATATTGGCTGGGTTCACCGATGAGCTGGGACCCAGAATTTATTTTTGTGATCCCAGAATATATAATATAATCAGAGAGATGTCAGACATGTCTGGAACACACTTTTTCCTTGCATGTATAATTTTGTGGTGGAAATAGTTTGGAAAACTGACAAGTTGAAGAATGAGATACTTGTGGAACATTTCGGTATCTTTATTGTGGAGACGTTTGACCCGCCAGTGGCTTCTCCAGTCCAATACAGAGACAAACGGTGGATTGTTTCCCACTGGTGACTCCGCCTCCTGCTGCGTCAACTCACCTGACACCGGTATATAAATCATTCCACCGTGTATTTCCTGTACGTTCCTTAACACTGATGGACTGAGGACATCGACTCCAGGCTGAGGGACTGATCACCTCAAACTCCTCCTTGTCTTGCCCCTTTCTTTGCATTGGACTGAAGAAACAACTACGTAGCGGAACGTTTCCGCAATAAAGGTACCGAAATGTTCCACATTAATGGAACTTAATGTAAATATTTGTGATGTCCTCGTCCCTACTTCCCTTCACCTTCCCTTCCCCTCACCTTCCCTTCCCCTCACTCTCTTTTCCCCTCTCTGAGTGCAGTCATACCTCTCTCACTAGTCCGGGGGGGGGGGAGTCGAACACGCGGTCCAGGGCCCCCTGCCAACTTCACCAATTTTCTCTTTGTTTTTTTTTACTTAAATAGGCAGGAATCCTGAGATGGTACAAGGTCAGTAGGTGTTCAGGAACTCTCCCGCTCCTGCTGGTTCCTGAGTCTGGAGGCAGAGATGAGATGGTGGTGACAGAAGCGTGGTGGTGGTGGCAGCAGCGTGGTGGTGGTGGCAGCAGCGTGGTGGTGGTGGCAGGAGCATGGTGGTGGCAGCAGCGTGGTAGGGACAGCAGCGTGGTGATGGCAGCAACGTGGTGATGGCAGCAGCGTGGTGATGGCAGCAGCGTGGTAGGGACAGCAGCGTGGTGATGGCAGCAGCGTGGTGATGGCAGCAGCGTGGTGATGGCAGCAGCGTGGTGATGGCAGCAGCGTGGTGATGGCAGCAGCGTGGTGATGGCAGCAGCGTGGTGATGGCAGCAGCGTGGTGATGGCAGCAGCGTGGTGATGGCAGCAGCGTGGTGATGGCAGCAGCGTGGTGATGGCAGCAGCGTGGTGATGGCAGCAGCGTGGTGATGGCAGCAGCGTGGTGATGGCAGCAGCATGGTGATGGCAGCAGCGTGGTGATGGCAGCAGCGTGGTGATGGCAGCAGCGTGGTGATGGCAGCAGCGTGGTGATGGCAGCAGCGTGGTGATGGCAGCAGCGTGGTGATGGCAGCAGCGTGGTGATGGCAGCAGCGTGGTGATGGCAGCAGCGTGGTGATGGCAGCAGCATGGTGATGGCAGCAGCGTGGTGATGGCAGCAGCATGGTGATGGCAGCAGCGTGGTGATGGCAGCAGCGTGGTGATGGCAGCAGCGTGGTGATGGCAGCAGCGTGGTGATGGCAGCAGCGTGGTGATGGCAGCAGCGTGGTGATGGCAGCAGTATGGTGATGGCAGCAGCGTGGTGATGGCAGCAGCGTGGTGATGGCAGCAGCGTGGTGATGGCAGCAGCGTGGTGATGGCAGCAGCGTGGTGATGGCAGCAGCGTGGTGATGGCAGCAGCGTGGTGATGGCAGCAGCGTGGTGATGGCAGCAGCGTGGTGATGGCAGCAGCGTGGTGATGGCAGCAGCGTGGTGATGGCAGCAGCGTGGTGATGGCAGCAGCGTGGGGTGAGGGCTGCAGCGTGGTGATGGCAGCAGCGTGGTGATGGCAGCAGCGTGGTGATGGCAGCAGCGTGGTGATGGCAGCAGCGTGGTGGTCTTCCTGTCGTCACTCAAGTCTGTCTGACGTTATCTGCCTGTGAGAAAAATATTCTCTGCTTCCTCATCTTCCTATATTGCTCTCTCTGTCTGTCTCTCTCTCTCTCTCTCTCTCTCTCTCTCTCTCTCTCTCTCTCTCTCTCTCTCTCTCTCTCTCTCTCTCTCTCTCTCTCTCTCTCTCTCTCTCTCTCTCTCTCTCTCTCTCTCTCGTCTTCGAAACACTCAAAAATAAAGAAGCGAATAAATTACTGAATGACTCCTCATCTCAAAACAGTGTAATAAAACTACGAGGCAGAAAATGCAACACAAACTACGAGGCAGAGGATGCAACACAAACTACGAGGCAGACGATGCAACACAAACTACGAGGCAGAGGATGGAACACAAAGTACGAGGCAGAAGAAGCAACACAAACTACGAGGCAGAGGATGCAAGACAAACTACGAGGCAGAGGATGCAACACAAACTACGAGGCAGAGGATGGAACACAAAGTACGAGGCAGAGGATGCAAGACAAACTACGGGGCAGAGGATGCAACACAAATTAAGAGGCAGAGGATGGAACACAAAGTACGAGGCAGAAGATGCAACACAAACTACGAGGCAGAGGATGCAAGACAAACTACGAGGCAGAGGATGCAACACAAAGTACGAGGCAGAGGATGCAACACAAACTACGAGGCAGAGGATGCAAGACAAATTAAGAGGCAGAGGATGGAACACAAAGTACGAGGCAGAAGATGCAACACAAACTACGAGGCAGAGGATGCAAGACAAACTACGAGGCAGAGGATGCAACACAAACTACGAGGCAGAGGATGGAACACAAAGTACGAGGCAGAGGATGCAAGACAAACTACGGGGCAGAGGATGCAACACAAATTAAGAGGCAGAGGATGGAACACAAAGTACGAGGCAGAAGATGCAACACAAACTACGAGGCAGAGGATGCAAGACAAACTACGAGGCAGAGGATGCAACACAAACTACGAGGCAGAGGATGGAACACAAAGTACGAGGCAGAGGATGCAAGACAAACTACGGGGCAGAGGATGCAACACAAATTAAGAGGCAGAGGATGGAACACAAAGTACGAGGCAGAAGATGCAACACAAACTACGAGGCAGAGGATGCAAGACAAACTACGAGGCAGAGGATGCAACACAAAGTACGAGGCAGAGGATGCAACACAAACTACGAGGCAGAGGATGCAAGACAAATTAAGAGGCAGAGGATGGAACACAAAGTACGAGGCAGAAGATGCAACACAAACTACGAGGCAGAGGATGCAAGACAAACTACGAGGCAGAGGATGCAACACAAAGTACGAGGCAGAGGATGGAACACAAAGTACGAGGCAGAAGATGCAACACAAACTACGAGGCAGAGGATGCAAGACAAACTACGAGGCAGAGGATGCAAGACAAACTACGAGGCAGAGGATGCAACACAAACTACGAGGCAGAGGATGCAACACAAACTACGAGGCAGAGGATGCAACACAAACTACGAGGCAGAGGATGCAACACAAACTACGAGGCAGAGGATGCAACACAAACTACGAGGCAGAAGATGCAACACAAACTACGAGGCAGAGGATGCAACACAAACTACGAGGCAGAGGATGCAACACAAACTACGAGGCAGAGGATGAAAGACAAACTACGAGGCAGAGGATGCAACACAAACTACGAGGCAGAGGATGCAACACAAACTACGAGGCAGAGGATGCAAGACAAACTACGAGGCAGAGGATGCAACACAAACTACGAGGCAGAGGATGCAAGACAAACTACGAGGCAGAGGATGCAACACAAACTACGAGGCAGAGGATGCAAGACAAACTACGAGGCAGAGGATGCAAGACAAACTACGAGGCAGAGGATGCAACACAAACTACGAGGCAGAGGATGCAAGACAAACTACGAGGCAGAGGATGCAAGACAAACTACGAGGCAGAGGATGCAAGACAAACTACGAGGCAGAGGATGCAAGACAAACTACGAGGCAGAGGATGCAAGACAAACTACGAGGCAGAGGATGCAAGACAAACTACGAGGCAGAGGATGCAACACAAACTACGAGGCAGAGGATGCAACACAAACTACGAGGCAGAGGATGCAACACAAACTACGAGGCAGAGGATGCAAGACAAACTACGAGGCAGAGGATGCAAGACAAACTACGAGGCAGAGGATGCAACACAAACTACGAGGCAGAGGATGCAAGACAAACTACGAGGCAGAGGATGCAAGACAAACTACGAGGCAGAGGATGCAACACAAACACATGTGAATAATTTCTGCAAAGAAAATTTGAGCATAATGGGATAAATTCACAGGTAACGCTGTGAGCGGCAGGACGACACAACTCAGTCACGTACTACCTGGACGAGCACTTAGCAATTCTAGATTTTATGTAGACCCGCGATGCCCATGTGGGTGCTGCAGGACCGACCTGCTCAGTGTGGATCTGTCAGTATACATTGATTTATAATGAGTAGTCTAGATAGATATATACTGTGTTGTTTTATATGGCAGGAGAGTATTGTGTATGGTACTGTGTATGGTACTGTGTATGGTGCTGTGAAGAGTATTGTGTATGGTACTGTGTATGGTACTGTGAATGGTATTGTGTATGGTACTGTGTATGGTACTGTGAATGAAATTGTGTATGGTACTGTGAATGAAATTGTGTATGGTATTGTGTATGGTATTGTTTATGATACTGTGTATGGTACTGTGTATGGTACTGTGTATGATATTGTGTATGGTACTATGTATGGTACTGTGAATGGTATTGTATATGGTACTGTGCATGGTACTGTGTATGGTACTGTGTATGATATTGTGTATGGTACTGTGTATGGTACTGTGTATGGTATTGTGTATGGTAATGTGTATGGTACTGTGTACGGTACTGCGTATGGTATTGTGTATGGTGTTGTATATGGTACTGTTTATGGTATTGTGTATGGTACTGTGTATGGTACTGTGAATGGTACTGTGAATGGTATTGTGCATGGTATCGCGTATAGTACTATGTATGGTACTGTGAATGGTATTGTGTATGATATTGTGTATGATACTGTGTATGGTACTGTGTATGGTATTGTGTATGGTACTGTGTATGATATTGTGTATGGTACTATGTATGGTACTGTGAATGATATTGTATATGGTATTGTGTATGGTACTGTGTATGCTACTGTGTATGGCATTGTGTATGGTAATGTGTATGGTACTGTGTACGGTACTGCGTATGGTATTGTGTATGGTGTTGTATATGGTACTGTGTATGGTACTGTGTATAGCACTGTGTATGGTATTGTGTATGGTATTGAGTATGGTACTGTGTATGGTACTGTGAATGGTATTGTATATGGCATTGTGTACGGTACTATGTATGGTACTGTGAATGATACTATGTATGATATTGCATATGGTACTGTGTATAGCACAGTGTATGGAACTGTGTATGGTATTGTGCAAGGTACTGGGTATGGTATTGTGTATGGTACTGTGTATGGTATTGTGTATGGTACTGTGAATGGTATTGTGTACGGTATTGTGTATGGTACTGTGTATGGTATTGTGTATGGTATTGTGTATGGTACTGTGTATGGTATTGTGTATGGTATTGTGTATGGTACTGTGTACGGTATTGTGTATGGTACTGTGTATGGTATTGTGTATGGTATTGTGTATGGTACTGTGAATGGTATTGTGTACGGTATTGTGTATGGTACTGTGTATGGTATTGTGTATGGTATTGTGTATGGTACTGTGTACGGTATTGTGTATGGTATTGTGTATGGTACTGTGTACGGTATTGTGTATGGTATTGTGTATGGTACTGTGTACTGTATTGTGTATGGTATTATGTGTAGTATTAAGTATGGTATTGTTTATGGTATTGGATATGGTATTAGGTATGATATTGTGTATGATATTGGGTATGGTATAGTTTATGGTACTGTGCATAGCTTTGTGTATCTCTGTATGGTATTGTGCATGGTACTGTGTAGGGTATTGTGTATGGTATTGTGTATGGTAATGTGCATGGTATTAGGAATTCAATTGGGTATGGTATTGTGTATGGTGCTGTGTATATTACTGTGTATGGTATTGTGTATGGTACTGTGAATGGTATTTTGTATGGTATTGTGTATAGCATCGCGTATGGTATCGGGAATGGTATTAGGTATTTATTGTACATGGTATTGGGTATGATGTTGGGTGTGGTATTGGGTACAGTATTGGGTATGGTACATGGCATGGTATTGGGTATGGTATTGTTTATGGTATTAGGTACGGTACTGTGAATGGAATTGTGTATGGTATTGTTTATGGTACTGTGTATTGTTTTGTGCATGATACTGTGTATGGTACGGTGAATGGTATTGTGTATGGCATTGTGTATGGTACTATGTATGAATTGTTCCACTGACAGTATTGTGTGGTAGTTGTGAATTGTTCCACTGACAGTATTGTGTGATGGTTGTGAATTCTTCCACTGACAGTATTGTGTAATGGTTGTGAATTGTTCCACTGACAGTATTGTGTGGTGGTTGTGAATTCTTCCACTGACAGTATTGTGTAATGGTTGTGAATTGTTCCACTGACAGTATTGTGTGGTGGTTGTGAATTGGTCCACTGACAATATTGTGTGATGGTTGTGAATTGTTCCACTAACAGTATTGTATGATGATTGTGAATTGTTCCACTGACAGTATTGTGTGATGGTTGTGAATTGTTCCACTGACAACATTTTGTGATGGTTGTGAATTGTTCCACTGACAGTATTGTGTGGTGGTTATGAATTGTTCCACTGGCAGTATTGTGTAGTAGTTGTGAATTGTTCCACTGACAGTATTGTGTAATGGTTGTGAATTGTTCCACTGGCAGTATTGTGTGGAGGTTGTGAATTATTCCACTGACAATATTTTGTGATGGTTGTGAATTGTTCCACTGACAATTTGTGATGGTTGTGAATTGTTCCACGGACAATATTGTGTGATGGTTGTGAATTGTTCCACTGACAATATTGTGTGATGATTGTGAATTGTTCCACTGACAGTATTGTGTGATGGTTGTGAATTGTTCCACTGACAATTTGTGATGGTTGTGAATTGTTCCACGGACAATATTGTGTGATGGTTGTGAATTGTTCCACTGACAATATTGTGTGATGATTGTGAATTGTTCCACTGACAGTATTGTGTGATGGTTGTGAATTGTTCCACTGACAATTTGTGATGGTTGTGAATTGTTCCACGGACAATATTGTGTGATGGTTGTGAATTGTTCCACTGACAGTATTGTGTGGTGGTTGTGAATTGTTCCTCTGACACTATTCTGTGATGGTTGCGAATTGTTCCACTGACATTACTGTGTGATAGTTGTGAATTGTTCTACAGAGAGCATTGTATGGTGGTTTGAATTGTTCCACTGACAGTATTGTGTGGTGGTTGTGAACTGTTCCACTGACAGTATTGTGTGATGGTTGTGAATTGATCCACTGACAGCATTGTGCGGTGATTGTGAATTGTTCCACTGACAGTATTTTGTAGTGGTTGTGAATTGTTCCACTGACAGTATTGTGTGGTGGGTGAGAATTGTTCCACTGATAGTATTGTGTGATGGTTGTGAATTGTTCCACTGATAATATTGTATAGTGGTTGTGAATTGTTCCACTGACAGTATTGTGTGATGGTTGTGAATTGTTCCACTGACAATATTTTGTAGTGGTTGTGAATTGTTCCACTGACAGTATTGTGTGATGGTTGTGAATTGTTCCACTGACAATATTGTATAGTGGTTGTGAATTGTTCCACTGACAGTGTTGTGTGATGGTTGTGAATTGTTCCACTGATAGTATTTTGTAGTGGTTGTGAATTGTTCCACTGGCAGTATTGTGTGGTGGTTGTGAATTGTTCCACTGACAGTATTGTGTGATGGTTGTGAATTGTTCCACTGACAATAATGTATAATGGTTGTGAATTGTTCCACTGACAGTATTGTATAGTGGTTTTGAATTACTCCACTCACAGTATTGTGTGGTGGTTGTGAATTGTTCCACTCACAGTATTGTGTGGTGGTTGTGAATTGTTCCACTCACAGTATTGTGTGGTGGTTGTGAATTGTTCCACTCACAGTATTGTGTGGTGGTTGTGAATTGTTCCACTGACAGTATTGTGTAGTGGTTGTAAATTGTTCCACTGGCAGTATTGTGTAGTTGTTGTAAATTGTTCCTCTCACAGCATTGTGTGGTGGTTATGAATTGTTCCACTGACAGTATTGTGTAGCGGTTGTAAATTGTTCCTCTCACAGTATTGTGTGGTGGTTGTGAATTGTTCCTCTCACAGTATTGTGTGGTGGTTGTAAATTGTTCCTCTCACAGTATTGTGTGGTGGTTGTGAATTGTTCCTCTCACTGTATTGTGTGGTGGTTGTGAAATGTTCCACTGACAGTATTGTGTAGTGGTTGTAAATTGTTTCTCTCACAGTATTGTGTGGTGGTTGTGAAATGTTCCTCTCACAGTATTGTGTGGTGGTTGTGAATTGTTCCACTGACAGTACTGTGTAGTGGTTGTGAATTGTTCCTCTCACAGTATTGTGTGGTGGTTGTGAATTGTTCCTCTCACAGCATTGTGTGGTGGTTGTGAATTGTTCCTCTCACAGTATTGTGTGGTGGTTGTGAAATGTTCCTCTCACAGTATTGTGTGGTGGTTGTGAAATGTTCCTCTCACAGTATTGTGTGGTGGTTGTGAATTGTTCCACTGACAGTATTGTGTAGTGGTTGTGAATTGTTCCTCTCACAGTATTGTGTGGTGGTTGTGAATTGTTCCTCTCACAGTATTGTGTGGTGGTTGTGAATTGTTCCTCTCACAGTATTGTGTGGTGGTTGTGAATAGTTCCTCTCACAGTGCTGTGTGGTGGTTGTGAAATGTTCCTCTCACAGTATTGTGTGGTGGTTGTGAATTGTTCCACTGACAGTATTGTGTGGTGGTTGTGAAATGTTCCTCTCACAGTATTGTGTGGTGGTTGTGAATTGTTCCACTGACAGTATTGTGTAGTGGTTGTGAATTGTTCCTCTCACAGTATTGTGTGGTGGTTGTGAAATGTTCCTCTCACAGTATTGTGTAGTGGTTGTAAATTGTTTCTCTCACAGTATTGTGTGATGGTTGTGAATTGTTCCTCTCACAGTATTGTGTGGTGGTTGTGAATTGTTCGTCTCACAGTATTGTGTGGTGGTTGTGAATTGTTCCTCTCACAGTATTGTGTGGTGGTTGTGAATTGTTCCTCTCACAGTATTGTGTGGTGGTTGTGAAATGTTCCTCTCACAGTATTGTGTGGTGGTTGTGAATTGTTCCACTGACAGTATTGTGTAGTGGTTGTGAATTGTTCCTCTCACAGTATTGTGTGGTTGTTGTGAATTGTTCCTCTCACAGTATTGTGTAGTGGTTGTGAATTGTTCCTCTCACAGTATTGTGTAGTGGTTGTGAATTGTTCCTCTCACAATATTGTGTGGTGGTTGTGAATTGTTCCTCTCACAGTACTGTGTGGTGGTTGTGAAATGCTCCTCTCACAGTATTGTGTGGTGGTTGTGAATTGTTCCACTGACAGTATTGTATAGTGGTTGTAAATTGTTTCTCTCACAGTATTGTGTGGTGATTGTGAAATGTTCCTCTCACAGTATTGTGTGGTGGTTGTGAATTGTTCCACTGACAGTATTGTGTAGTGGTTGTGAATTGTTCCTCTCATAGTATTGTGTGGTGGTTGTGAAATGTTCCTCTCACAGTATTGTGTGGTGGTTGTGAATTGTTCCATGACAGTATTGTGTAGTGGTTGTAAATTGTTTCTCTCACAGTATTGTGTGGTGGTTGTGAAATGTTCCTCTCACAGTATTGTGTGGTGGTTATGAATTGTTCCACTGACAGTATTGTGTAGTGGTTGTGAATTGTTCCTCTCATAGTATTGTGTGGTGGTTGTGCATTGTTCCTCTCACAGTATTGTGTGGTGGTTGTGAATTGTTCCACTGACAGTATTGTGTGGTGGTTGTGAATTGTTCCTCTCACAATATTGTGTGGTGGTTGTGAATTCTTCTTCCTTCACAAAACACAATTCTTCTCTACAAAGAACAAAGTCTGTCACCATCAACTCCAATTTTTTTTCTTAATGTTAAATTCTGTTTTTCAATTGTAATGCCCCAAAAATTTCGTCTAATTCTTGATTATTTTTCTAAATTGTCAAATTTACGACTTTCTTATTTTTTTTCTTCTAAGTTTTTTTCGTTTTTCCTCTTCCTCGTTTATCTTCTGTCGTTTATCCTGTCTCTCTCTCTCTCTCTCTCTCTCTCTCTCTCTCTCTCTCTCTCTCTCTCTCTCTCTCTCTCTCTCTCTCTCTCTATCTATCTCTCGTTACTCTACTATGGTCCAGACTCCAGCTCCTGGGCTACTTTGTGAAGCTGTAACTGTAAGTGAAAGTCTGGATTTCAGGTGATTTTGGTGGATGATTGGATCCTCGTTAAGTCTAGTGGATGATTGGATCCTCGTTAAGTCTAGTGGATGATTGGATCCTCGTTAAGTCTAGTGGATCATTGGATCCTCGTTAAGTCTAGTGGATCATTGGATCCTCGTTAAGTCTAGTGGATCATTGGATCCTCGTTAAGTCTAGTGGATCATTGGATCCTCGTTAAGTCTAGTGGATCATTGGATACTCGTTAAGTCTAGTGGATCATTGGATACTCGTTAAGTCTAGTGGATCATTGGATACTCGTTAAGTCTAGTGGATCATTGGATCCTCGTTAAGTCTAGTGGATCATTGGATCCTCGTTAAGTCTAGTGGATCATTGGATCCTCGTTGAGTCTAGTGGATCATTGAATCCTCGTTAAGTCTAGTGGATCATTGGATCCTCGTTAAGTCTAGTGGATCATTGGATCCTCGTTAAGTCTAGTGGATCATTGAATCCTCGTTAAGTCTAGTGGATCATTGGATCCTCGTTAAGTCTAGTGGATCATTGAATTTTAGTAAATTAAGACAGGTGCATCACTGAATCCTCGTTAAGTCTAGTGGATCATTGGATCCTCGTTAAATCTAGTGGATCATTAGATCCTCGTTAAGTCTAGTGGATCATTGGATCCTAGTTAAGTCTAGTGGATCATTGGATCCTCGTTAAGTCTAGTGGATCATTGGATCCTCGTTAAGCCTAGTGGATCATTGGATCCTCGTTAAGTCTATTGGATCATTGGATCCTCGTTAAGTCTAGTGGATCATTGAATTTTAGTAAATTAAGACAGGTGGATCATTGGATCCTCGTTAAGTCTAGTGGATCATTGGATCCTCGTTAAATCTAGTGGATCATTAGATCCTCGTTAAGTCCAGTGGTTCGTTGGATCCTCGTTAAGCCTAGTGGGTCATTGGATCCTCGTTAAGTCTAGTGGATTATTGGATCCTCGTTAAGTCTAGTGGATCATTAGATCCTCGTTAAGTCTGGTAGATAATTGGATCCTCGTTAAGTCTAGTGGATCATTGAATTTTAGTAAATTAAGACAGGTGGATCATTGGCGCCTCATTAATTAAAACTGGTGGATCATTGGATCCTTGTTAAGTCTGGCTTATCATCGCATTCTCGTTAAGACTGGTGGATCACTGGATCCCCGTTAGTTAAGACTGGTGGATCACTGGATCCTCGTTAATTGAGACTGGTGGATCACTGGATCCTCGTTAATTAAGACTGGTGGATCACTGGATCCTCGTTAATTAAGACTGGTGGATCACTGGATCCTCGTTAATTAAGACTGGTAGATCACTGGATTCTCGTTAATTAAGACTGGTGGATCACTGGATCCTTGTTAATTAAGACTGGTGGATCACTGGATCCTCGTTAATTAAGACTGGTGGATCACTGGATCCTCGTTAATTAAGACTGGTGGATCACTGGATCCTCGTTAATTAAGACTGGTGGATCACTGGATCCTCGTTAATTAAGACTGGTGGATCACTGGATCCTCGTTAATTAAGACTGGTGGATCACTGGAGCCTCGTTAATTAAGACTGGTGGATCACTGGATCCTCGTTAATTAAGACTGGTGGATCACTGGATCCTCGTTAATTAAGACTGGTGGATCACTGGATCCTCGTTAATTAAGACTGGTGGATCACTGGAGCCTCGTTAATTAAGACTGGTGGATCACTGGATCCTCGTTAATTAAGACTGGTGGATCACTGGATCCTCGTTAATTAAGACTGGTGGATCACTGGATCCTCGTTAATTAAGACTGGTGGATCACTGGATCCTCGTTAATTAAGACTGGTGGATCACTGGATCCTCGTTAATTAAGACTGGTGGATCACTGGATCCTCGTTAATTAAGACTGGTGGATCACTGGATCCTCGTTAATTAAGACTGGTGGATCACTGGATCCTCGTTAATTAAGACTGGTGGATCACTGGATCCTCGTTAATTAAGACTGGTGGATCACTGGAGCCTTGTGAAGTCTCTCCTTCAATTCCTTCTTCACTCTCTCTCTTTCTTTCTTTCACTCTCTTTCTCTCTTTCTCACACACTCTCTCTCTGCCAGTCTTCCCTCTCATTACTCCTCTCCTTCATTCATATAAACTCTGCTGCTTGTCCCCCCCCCACTCGCCCTCTAACTTCTCCCCCTCCCTCTCACCACCCACAAACCACTCACCTTCCCCTGTCTCCCACTCACCTTCCCCCTGCCTCCCACTCACCTTCCCCCTCCCTCCCACTCACCTTCCCCCTGCCTCTCACTCACTTTCCCCTGCCTCCCACTCACCTTCTCCCTCCCTCCCACTCACCTTCCCCCTGCCTCTCACTCACTTTCCCCTGCCTCCCACTCACCTTCCCCTGCCTCCCACTCACATTTCCCCCCTCCCTCCCACTCGCCTTCCCCTCCCTCCCACTCACCTTCCCCTCCCTCCCACTCACCTTCCCCCTCCCTCCCACTCACCTTTCCCTCCCTCCCACTCACCTTCCCCCTCCCTCCCACTCACCTTCCCCTGCCTCCCACACACCTTCCCCCTCCCTGCCACTCACCTTCCCCCTGCCTCTCACTCACTTTCCCCTGCCTCCCACTCACTTTCCCCTGCTTCCCACTCACCTTTCCCCCCACCCACCCACTCACCTTCCCCTGCCTAGCACTCACCTTCCCCTGCCTCCTACTCACCTTCCCCCTCCCTCCCACTCACCTTCCCCTGCCTCCCACTCACCTTCCCCTGCCTCCCACTCACCTTCCCCTGCCTCCCACTCACCTTCCCCTGCCTCCCACTCACCTTCCCCTGCCTCCCACTCACCTTCCCCTGCCTCCCACTCACCTTCCCCTGCCTCCCACTCACCTTCCCCTGCCTCCCACTCACCTTCCCCTGCCTCCCACTCACCTTCCCCTGCCTCCCACTCACCTTCCCCCTCCCTCCCACTCACCTTCCCCTGCCTCCCACTCACCTTCCCCTGCCTCCCACTCACCTTCCCCCTCCCTCCCACTCACCTTCCCCTGCCTCCCACTCACCTTCCCCTGCCTCCCACTCACCTTCCCCCTCCCTCCCACTCACCTTCCCCTGCCTCCCACTCACCTTCCCCTGCCTCCCACTCACCTTCCCCTGCCTCCCACTCACCTTCCCCTGCCTCCCACTCACCTTCCCCCTCCCTCCCACTCACCTTCCCCTGCCTCCCACTCACCTTCCCCTGCCTCCCACTCACCTTCCCCTGCCTCCCACTCACCTTCCCCTGCCTCCCACTCACCTTCCCCTGCCTCCCACTCACCTTCCCCTGCCTCCCACTCACCTTCCCCTGCCTCCCACTCACCTTCCCCTGCCTCCCACTCACCTTCCCCTGCCTCCCACTCACCTTCCCCTGCCTCCCACTCACCTTCCCCTGCCTCCCACTCACCTTCCCCTGCCTCCCACTCACCTTCCCCTGCCTCCCACTCACCTTCCCCTGCCTCCCAGTCACCTTCCCCTGCCTCCCACTCACCTTCCCCTGCCTCCCACTCACCTTCCCCTGCCTCCCACTCACCTTCCCCTGCCTCCCACTCACCTTCCCCTGCCTCCCACTCACCTTCCCCTGCCTCCCACTCACCTTCCCCTGCCTCCCACTCACCTTCCCCTGCCTCCCACTCACCTTCCCCTGCCTCCCACTCACCTTCCCCTGCCTCCCACTCACCTTCCCCTGCCTCCCACTCACCTTCCCCCTCCCTCCCACTCACCTTCCCCTGCCTCCCACTCACCTTCCCCTGCCTCCCACTCACCTTCCCCCTCCCTCCCACTCACCTTCCCCTGCCTCCCACTCACCTTCCCCTGCCTCCCACTCACCTTCCCCTGCCTCCCACTCACCTTCCCCCTCCCTCCCACTCACCTTCCCCTGCCTCCCACTCACCTTCCCCTGCCTCCCACTCACCTTCCCCTGCCTCCCACTCACCTTCCCCTGCCTCCCACTCACCTTCCCCTGCCTCCCACTCACCTTCCCCTGCCTCCCACTCACCTTCCCCCTCCCTCCCACTCACCTTCCCCTGCCTCCCACTCACCTTCCCCTGCCTCCCACTCACCTTCCCCTGCCTCCCACTCACCTTCCCCTGCCTCCCACTCACCTTCCCCTGCCTCCCACTCACCTTCCCCTGCCTCCCACTCACCTTCCCCTGCCTCCCACTCACCTTCCCCTGCCTCCCACTCACCTTCCCCTGCCTCCCACTCACCTTCCCCTGCCTCCCACTCACCTTCCCCTGCCTCCCACTCACCTTCCCCTGCCTCCCACTCACCTTCCCCTGCCTCCCACTCACCTTCCCCTGCCTCCCACTCACCTTCCCCCTCCCACTGCCTCCCACTCACCTTCCTCGGCCTCCCACTCACATTCCCCTCCCACTCACCTTCCCCTGCCTCCCACTCACCTTCCCCTGCCTCCCACTCACCTTCCCCTGCCTCCCACTCACCTTCCCCTTCCGCCCACTCACCTTCCCCTGCCTCCCACTCACCTTCCCCCTGCCTCCCACTCACCTTCCCCTGCCTCATACTCACCTTCCCCTGCCTCCCACTCACCTTCCCCCTGCCTCCCACTCACCTTCCCCTGCCTCCCACTCACCTTCCCCTGCCTCCCACTCACCTTCCCCCTGCCTCCCACTCACCTTCCCCTGCCTCCCACTCACCTTCCCCCTGCCTCCCACTCACCTTCCCCTGCCTCCCACTCACCTTCCCCTGCCTCCCACTCACCTTCCCCTGCCTCCCACTCACCTTCCCCCTGCCTCCCACTCACCTTCCCCTGCCTCCCACTCACCTTCCCCTGCCTCCCACTCACCTTCCCCTGCCTCCCACTCACCTTCCCCTGCCTCCCACTCACCTTCCCCTGCCTCCCACTCACCTTCCCCTGCCTCCCACTCACCTTCCCCCTGCCTCCCACTCACCTTCCCCTGCCTCATACTCACCTTCCCCTGCCTCCCACTCACCTTCCCCTGCCTCCCACTCACCTTCCCCTGCCTCCCACTCACCTTACCCCTGCCTCCCACTCACCTTCCCCTGCCTCCCACTCACCTTCCCCGGCCTCCCACTCACCTTCCCCTCCCTCCCACTCACCTTCCCCTGCCTCCCACTCACCTTCCCCTGCCTCCCACTCACCTTCCCCTGCCTCCCACGCCCCTTCCCCTCCCTCCCACTCACCTTCCCCTGCCTCCCACTCACCTTCCCCTGCCTCCCACTCACCTTCCCCTGCCTCCCACTCACCTTCCCCTGCCTCCCACTCACCTTCCCCTGCCTCCCACTCACCTTCCCCTGCCTCCCACTCACCTTCCCCTGCCTCCCACTCACCTTCCCCTGCCTCCCACTCACCTTCCCCTGCCTCCCACTCACCTTCCCCTGCCTCCCACTCACCTTCCCCTGCCTCCCACTCACCTTCCCCTGCCTCCCACTCACCTTCCCCTGCCTCCCCCT
Source organism: Cherax quadricarinatus (assembly GCF_038502225.1). Taxonomy (NCBI): domain Eukaryota; kingdom Metazoa; phylum Arthropoda; class Malacostraca; order Decapoda; family Parastacidae; genus Cherax; species Cherax quadricarinatus. Next base: position 48,077,658 of record NC_091302.1, on the reverse strand, counting down.
CACCGTCCCCTGCCTCCCACTCACCTTCCCCTGCCTCCCACTCACCTTCCCCAGCCTCCCACTCACCTTCCCCTGCCTCCCACTCACCGTCCCCTGCCTCCCACTCACCTCCCCCTGCCTCCCACTCACCTTCCCCTGCCTCCCACTCACCTTCCCCTGCCTCCCACTCACCTTCCCCTGCCTCCCACTCACCTTCCCCTGCCTCCCACTCACCTTCCCCTGCCTCCCACTCACCTTCCCCTGCCTCCCACTCACCTTCCCCTGCCTCCCACTCACCTTCCCCTGCCTCCCACTCACCTTCCCCTGCCTCCCACTCACCTACCCCGGCCTCCCACTCACCTTCCCCTGCCTCCCACTCACCTTCCCCTGCCTCCCACTCACCTTCCCCTGCCTCCCACTCACCTTCCCCTGCCTCCCACTCACCTTCCCCTGCCTCCCACTCACCTTCCCCTGCCTCCCACTCACCTTCCCCTGCCTCCCACTCACCTTCCCCTGCCTCCCACTCACCTTCCCCTGCCTCCCACTCACCTTCCCCTGCCTCCCACTCACCTTCCCCTGCCTCCCACTCACCTTCCCCTGCCTCCCACTCACCTTCCCCTGCCTCCCACTCACCTTCCCCTGCCTCCCACTCACCTTCCCCTGCCTCCCACTCACCTTCCCCTGCCTCCCACACACCTTCCCCTGCCTCCCACTCACCTTCCCCTGCCTCCCACTCACCTTCCCCTGCCTCCCACTCACCTTCCCCTGCCTCCCACTCACCTTCCCCTGCCTCCCACTCACCTTCCCCTGCCTCCCACTCACCTTCCCCTGCCTCCCACTCACCTTCCCCTGCCTCCCACTCACCTTCCCCTGCCTCCCACTCACCTTCCCCTGCCTCCCACTCACCTTCCCCTGCCTCCCACTCACCTTCCCCTCACCTGCCTCCCACTCACCTTCCCCCTGCCTCCCCCACTCACCTTCCCCTGCCTCCCACTCACCTTCCCCTGCCTCCCACTCACCTTCCCCTGCCTCCCACTCACCTTCCCCTGCCTCCCACTCACCTTCCCCTGCCTCCCACTCACCTTCCCCTGCCTCCCACTCACCTTCCCCTGCCTCCCACTCACCTTCCCCTGCCTCCCACTCACCTTCCCCTGCCTCCCACTCACCTTCCCCTGCCTCCCACTCACCTTCCCCTGCCTCCCACTCACCTTCCCCTGCCTCCCACTCACCTTCCTCTGCCTCCCACTCACCTTCCCCTGCCTCCCACTCACCTTCCCCTGCCTCCCACTCACCTTCCCCTGCCTCCCACTCACCTTCCCCTGCCTCCCACTCACCTTCCCCTGCCTCCCACTCACCTTCCCCTGCCTCCCACTCACCATCCCCCTGCCTCCCACTCACCTTCCCCTGCCTCCCACTCACCTTCCCCTGCCTCCCACTCACCTTCCCCCTGCCTCCCACTCACCTTCCCCTGCCTGCCCCTCCCCCACTCACCTTCCCCTGCCTCCCACTCACCTTCCCCTGCCTCCCACTCACCTTCCCCTGCCTCCCACTCACCTTCCCCTGCCTCCCACTCACCTTCCCCTGCCTCCCACTCACCTTCCCCTGCCTCCCACTCACCTTCCCCCTGCCTCCCACTCACCTTCCCCTGCCTCCCACTCACCTTCCCCTGCCTCCCACTCACCTTCCCCTGCCTCCCACTCACCTTCCCCTGCCTCCCACTCACCTTCCCCTGCCTCCCACTCACCTTCCCCTGCCTCCCACACACCTTCCCCTGCCTCCCACTCACCTTCCCCTGCCTCCCACTCACCTACCCCAGCGACCCACTCACCTTCCCCTGCCTCCCACTCACCTTCCCCTGCCTCCAGCTCTCCTTCCCCTGCCTCGCTCTCTCCTTCGACTGCCTCCCACTCACCTTCCCCTGCCTCCCACTCACCTTCCCCTGCCTCCCACTCACCTTCCCCTGCCTCCCACTCACCTTCCCCTGCCTCCCACTCACCTTCCCCTGCCTCCCACTCACCTTCCCCTGCCTCCCACTCACCTTCCCCTGCCTCCCACTCACCTTCCCCTGCCTCCCACTCACCTTCCCCTGCCTCCCACTCACCTTCCCCTGCCTCCCACTCACCTTCCCCTGCCTCCCACTCACCTTCCCCTGCCTCCCACTCACCTTCCCCTGCCTCCCACTCACCTTCCCCTGCCTCCCACTCACCTTCCCCTGCCTCCCACTCACCTTCCCCTGCCTCCTCACCTTCCCCTGCCTCCCACTCACCTTACCCTGCCTCCCACTCACCTTCCCCTGCCTCCCACTCACCTTCCCCTGCCTCCCACTCACCTTCCCCCTGCCACCCACTCACCTTCCCCTGCCTCCCACTCACCTTCCCCTGCCTCCCACTCACCTTCCCCTGCCTCCCACTCACCTTCCCCTGCCTCCCACTCACCTTCCCCTGCCTCCCACTCACCTTCCCCTGCCTCCCACTCACCTTCCCCTGCCTCCCACTCACCTTCCCCTGCCTCCCACTCACCGTCCCCTCCCACCCACTCACCTTCCCCTGCCTCCCACTCACCTTCCCCTGCCTCCCACTCACCTTCCCCTGCCTCCCACTCACCTTCCCCTGCCTCCCACTCACCGTCCCCTGCCTCCCACTCACCTTCCCCTGCCTCCCACTCACCTTCCCCTGCCTCCCACTCACCTTCCCCTGCCACCCACTCACCTTCCCCTGCCTCCCACTCACATTCCCCTGCCTCCCACTCACCTTCCCCTGCCTCCCACTCACCTTCCCCTGCCTCCCACTCACCTTCCCCTGCCTCCCACTCACCTTCCCCCTCCCTCCCACTCACCTTCCCCTGCCTCCCACTCACCTTCCCCTGCCTCCCCCACACCTTCCCCTGCCGCCCACCCACGTTCCCCTGCCTCCCACGCACCTTCCCCTGCCTCCCACTCACCTTCCCCTGCCTCCCACTCACCTTCCCCTGCCTCCCACTCACCTGCCCCTGCCTCCCACTCACCTTCCCCTGCCTCCCACTCACCTTCCCCTGCCTCCCACTCACCTTCCCCTGCCTCCCACTCACCTTCCCCCTCCCTCCCACTCACCTTCCCCTGCCTCCCACTCACCTTCCCCTGCCTCCCACTCACCTACCTCTGCCTCCCACTCACCTGCCCCTGCCTCCCACTCACCTTCCCCTGCCACCCACACACCCTACCCTGCCTCCCACTCACCTTCCCCTGCCTCCCACTCACCTTCCCCTGCCTCCCACTCACCTTCCCCTGCCTCCCACTCACCTTCCCCTTCCTCCCCCACCCCTTCCCCCTCCCCCCCACTCACCTTCCCCCTCCCTCCCACTCACCTGCCCCTGCCTCCCACTCACCTTCCCCTGCCTCCCACTCACCTTCCCCTGCCTCCCACTCACCTTCCCCTGCCTCCCACTCACCTTCCCCTGCCTCCCACTCACCTTCCCCTGCCTCCCACTCACCTTCCCCTGCCTCCCACTCACCTTCCCCCTCCCTCCCACTCACCTTCCCCTGCCTCCCACTCACCTTCCCCTGCCTCCCACTCACCTTCCCCTGCCTCCCACTCACCTTCCCCCTCCCTCCCACTCACCTTCCCCCTCCCTCCCACTCACCTTCCCCTGCCTCCCACTCACCTTCCCCTGCCTCCCACTCACCTTCCCCTGCCTCCCACTCACCTTCCCCTGCCTCCCACTCACCTTCCCCCTCCCTCCCACTCACCTTCCCCTGCCTCCCACTCACCTTCCCCTGCCTCCCACTCACCTTCCCCCTCCCTCCCACTCACCTTCCCCTGCCTCCCACTCACCTTCCCCTGCCTAGCACTCACCTTCCCCTGCCTCCCACTCACCTTCCCCTGCCTCCCACTCACCTTCCCCTGCCTCCCACTCACCTTCCCCCCCCCTCCCTCCCACTCACTCTCACTCTCAATGTCTGCCAGTCAGAATTTTTTTTCTGCTGAAGATTTTCTCACGAACCAACGTATATATATTTTTTATCTTATTTCTCTAATTCACACAAAAAATTATCACTTCTCTCTTCCACTTCCTTCCTCTCATTAATCTTTTTTTCTACTATTGTATGTGTGTGTGTGTGTGTGTGTGTGTGTGTGTGCCGTCTCCCACCGAGGTAGGGTGACACGAAAAAGAAGAAACACTTTCATCATCATTCAATACTCCACTGTCTTGCCAGAGGCGCACTTACACTACACTTAAAAAACTGCAACATTAACACCCATCCTTCAGAGTGCAGACACTGTACTCCCCAACTCCAGGACTCAAGTCCAGCTAACCGGTTTCCTTGAATCCCTTCATAAATGTCACAATGTCACTGATTACATTCGCTTCCTCCATTCTAATACCCAATTTTTCATTACCTAATTTTTTTGATATCCTCATCACCTTACTCTTTGCTATCTTCACTTTTAATTTCCTTTTTTACATACCCTACCAAAATAATTCACCATCTTCTACAACTTCTTTTCAGAATCTCCCAAAAGCACAGTGTCATCAGCAAAATGCAACTGTGACAATTCCCATTTTGTGTTAGATTTTTTATCTTTAATTCCACACCTCTTGCCAACACCCGAGCATTCACTTCTCTTCCAACCCCATCTATAAATTTATTGAACAACCAAGGTGATATCACGTATCTCTGTCTAAGGCCTACTTTTACTGGAAATAATCTCCCTCTCCTACATACTCTAACCTGAGCCTCACTATCCTCGTACAAACTCTTATCTGCTTTCAGTAACCTGCCTCCTATTCCATACATTTACAACATCTGCCACATTGTTCTCCCACCCTCTCATATGCCATTCCTGATTCATAAATGCAACTAAAACGTCTTTATCCTCATCTAAATACTGTTCACCTACATGCTTCACCTTAAACACTTGGTCTACACACTCCCTACCCTTCCTAAAGCCTCCTTGTTCATTTGCTACCCTGCTCTCCGTCTTACTCTTAATTCTTTCAATAATAACTCTACCATACACTTTACCAGGTATACTCAACAGACTTATTCACCTATAATTTTTACATTCTCTTTTGTCTCCTTTGCATGCTATCTGCCAGTCCCTAGGTACCTTCCCCTCTTTCATACATTTATTGAATAAAATAACCAACCACTCCAGAACTATATCTCCACATGCTTTAAACATTTCTATCCTTATCCCATTAATCCCAACCGTTTTACACTCTTTCATTCTACTCACGGCCTCAGGCACCTTCCCCACACTCACAACTAACTCTTACTCACTCCTACAATACGTTATACCTCCCTGCCCAATACACAGCTTCTCTATCTTCATCCATATTTAGCAGTTCCTCAAAATATTCAATCCATCTTCCCGATACTTCCAACTCTCCATCTAATAAGTCTCGTATTTTTAACTATCAAATCCATTCGTTCCCTAGGCTTTCTCAACTTATTAATCTCCAAAACTTTTTCTCATTCTCAGCAAAATTTGTTGATAGCATCTCGCCCACTTTCTTTTTTGCTCTTCTTTTACATCACTTCACTACTCTTTTTTTCTCTCCTTATGTTCCTTCCTTCTTGTATCACTCCTACTTTGTAAATATCTCTCATATGCTAACTTTTTCTCTCTGTACGTCACCATTCCAATAATGTTCTTTTTCCCTCTCACATCCACTTTCCTGTAACCACACTCCACTCTAACACTCTATATTTAAATCTACCCCATACTTCTTCAACCTCATTGCCTATACTCTCACTAGCACATCTATCCTCCAATAGTTGCTTATATCTTACCCTAACTGCCTCCTCCTTTAATTTATAAACCTTCACCTCTCTCTTATTTGCTGCGTCCATTCTCCTTGAATCCCCTCTACCTTTTAGTTTCACTGTAGCTATGATTTAAAGTGATCTGATATATCTGTGGCACCTCTATAAACATGTACATCTTGAAGTCTACTCAACAGTCTTTTATCTACCAATACGTAGTCCAACAAACTACCGTCATTACGCCCGATATCATATTTATTTATTTTTTCTAAAATTATGTATTACCTATTGCCAAACTCCGATCAATTAAAGGCCCCCATCATCATTTACACTTGGTACCCCAAACGTACCCCGTCACACCCTATATGAACACTCGCTTACCATCTCGCAAAATCTCTCTCTCTCTCTCTCTCCTCTACACTCCTCTCTTTTCCAGGTGCATTAACACTTATTATAACCCACTTTTTGCATCCAACCCTTATTTTAATCCACATAATCCTTGAAGTTATACATTTACATTCTCTTTTCTCCTTTCATAACTGATCCTTCAACATTATTGCTACCCCTTTCTTAGCTCTAACTCTCTCAGATGCTCCTGACTTAATCCCATTTATTTCTCCCCACTGAAACTGCCCTACCCCCTTCACCTATGTCTGATTTAAAGCTCTTTTCATTCCATTGACAATCATCACTTTCTTATCATCTGCGCTTCATACACACACATTCAAACATCCCAGCTTTATAAAGTTTTTCTTCTTATTTTTAGCAGTTTATAAAGGAGAAGGGGTTACTAACCAATTACTTCCGGCATTTAAGTTTCTTCTTACGATACTCATGGGTTACGGAGGAAAGATTCTTTGCCACTTCCCCATGGAAATGATAGGAAATAGATAAGACCAAGAATTGTTTAGAAAAAGACAGAAGAAAATACAGATAGGTATGTATACATAAAGGTGTACATGTATTTGTAGTGTACCTAACTGTAAGTAGAAGTAGCAAGTCGTACCTGTTGTCTTGCGTGTTTATGAGACAGAAAGAAAAGACAACAGGAATCCTACCATTGTCTTACACAGTTACAGGTTTCTGTTTCACATGCATTTAGCGGGATGACAGTACCTGGTTGCTCTCTACCAACATATATATATATGTATATATATATATATATATATATATATATATATATATATATATACATATGCATGTATATATATATATATATATATATACATGTATATATATATATATATATATATATATATATATATATATATATATATATATATATATATATATATGCATATGCATGTATATATATATATATATATATATATATATATATATATACATATATGTATATATATATATATATATATATATATATATATATATATATATATATATATATATATATATATATATATATATATATATATATTTATATATATGTATGTATATATGCCTGCACTCTGAAGGAGGGGTGTTAATGTTGCAGTTTAAAAACTGTAGTGTAAAGCACCCTTCTGGCAAGACAGTGATGGAGTGAATGATGGTGAAAGTTTTTCTTTTTCGGGCCACCCTGCCTTGGTGGGAATCGGCCAGTGTGTTAATAAAATAAATAAATAAAATATATATATACACAGAAGTGTGTAGGAGGGGATTGTGTTGCCTGGCTGGCCGACGTATTTAACAAAGACTCAGGGATTTACTGTAGATAATCTGGAGATCAGGTGAGATGCTCAGATGAGAGAACTTCATCTTGTGGTATTTTGGTGAATCACATGTGTTTTGCTGCCACTGTAGTGCACTGTAGTACATTGTAGCCCACTATAGTACACTGTAGAACACTGTAGAACACTGTATTTCACTGTGGTACACTGTAGCTCACTGTAGTATACCGTAATACACTCTAGCTCACTGTAGGTCGCTGTAGTATATTGTAGCTCACTGTAGAACACTGAGTACACTGTATACACTGTTGTACACTGACTATACTGAGTACGCGTTTGTGATTTCTGAGTGAGCTAAATACAATAATGTGTGATCTTAGACGATACGAGTGATATTGTTAAATTAGACACATGTGCAACACTTGGGTATCCTTAATGAGGAAACGTTTCGCCACACAGTGGCTTCATCAGTCCATACAAAGGAGAATGGTGAAGAACAAGAGGAGTTTGAGGTAATCAGTCCCTCAGCCTTGAGTCGATGTGGTCAGTCCATCAATCTTGAAAAATAATACAGCATATGTGGGAAGAAGTGGCTTATATACTGTAGGTAGGAGAGGTGCAGCAGTCGTAGGTGGTGTTACAGTTGACCAATGTGGAAGTAGGTCGTGACCAAGGGTTAGGCAAGCGAAGAATTCCCAAGTATTAAGATCCCAAGATGTTGCTGTGTTAGACAGGATTGTAGATGAATGGTTCACAGAACCGTTCATCTTAGACGATACGAGTGATCTGAGGTGACACGAGTGATCTGAGGTGACACGAATGATCTGAGGTGATACGAGTGATCTTAGGTGACACGAGTGCTCTGAGGTGACACGAATGATCTGAGGTGATACGAGTGATCTTAGGTGACACGAGTGCTCTTAGGTGACACGAGTGAACTGAGATGACACGAGTGATCTTAGGTGTTCATATATGACTACTGAATTAGGTGCACTCTCTTGTGCCCTTTGTTGAGTGCGTAACTTAGATGCATGTCATGCCTAATGAGCCTAATTGGTCAATTAGACTCAGTCGCCCTAAAAATTATTCTTTTCTCAAATTTTCTTACATTGGGACACTTGTATGTGTGTTAAGGAACTTGGTTTATTTTTGAGTTGCAGTTTGCAATTAATTTTTACCTGTGACTGATTCGCATTTTTTTTTTTGGTTCCCGCAGCCCGGTCTGAGTCCAGGCTTTCCCGTGGAACTCCTGGTTAACCAGGCTGTTTGTGCCCCGCAGGCCTACATTACCCATAACAAAAGGTCTACCTTATCCCCGTTACCTGTTCTCTGCTTGAACCCACTGAGCTGCTGCTCCTCCTTCTCTGTCTGTCTCTGTCTCTGTCTGTCTGTCTGTTTGTCTTTGTCTCTGTCTGTCTCTCTTTTTTTCTGGATTTATCTCACTGTACCTCTCAAATCTTCCACTCCAGTAAGTTGTTGGAGTGTGCAGCATGTTGCTGCTACTGCTGCTGTTGTTGTAGTTGTTACTTCTGCCACTGCTGCTGCCAATGCTGCTGCAACCGCTGCTGCTGCTGCAACTGCTTCTGCAGCAGCTGCTGCTGCTATCAGCTGACACTATAGCAAGAAGAGGTTGTCGAGTGTGTCCCGTCGCACGAGGGAATCCACAATCAAAATTGCGTTCCTTTTCTCTGACTTGAATATAACAGAAGATGAGAAGCCTGACTCACACAGCCATCATGTTGGTCAGCTCCTCATATGCTAGAACATCCATCGGGGTTACCTAGAAGTCAGTGCTTAGTGAGCAGGTCCTAGAATGCTGCTCTCTTTTTTATCATAATGCATTAGAAACCACAGAACTGCAAAGCTTTCTGACAGTTCTGCCCACTCCAACAAGCTTCGTCGAACAGTTGAAGGATCAACATTTACGCAGCTGAAGCCAAATCTCTCTGTAGATCTTTGCTGGTTTTCTTGGGATCCTTTTCGCACTATTTGTTATGATAATCTTGTTATCGTGAGGTGTTGTCTTGGAATTTTTTCCACATCTTCCTGGCAACACAGCCAGCAGTCCCACCAGCAGCCTGGGTTAGGAACCCACATGTTCATGTTATGTATTCGTTTCCACTGTCTCGGAACATTTACGTTAACATTTACCTGCATCTACGTTCATTTTTAATTCCCGTCGTTCACATGAACATATACACTTACCTGTGTATTCCAGTTGTAAACTCTCAACTCATCAAAACTCAAAAGAAATAACAATTAATGCCTAGCATTCCTTGACTATGAACGGGTATTTATCTACACTACACTATTTTGACCTTTTGACGTTATCCTAGTAGGTAACTTACACATGTTACTATATATGATACTTTGTGTAACTGTACCTAAATAAACTTACGTATTTACTTATGTCACACTCTGGCTGGAAAAGATAATGTAGCCTATGATAATATAAGAGAAAACGAGGCACATCAACGACTCTCAATTCTTGTCGATGTCTCCACCCAGCCAGACACGGCCGTCCACCCCAGGAAAAATCTCCTTCAGCCTCGGGAGGACGATCCAGCCAGGATGAAGAGTAACACTGTTCTGTGATATATCTGTGATGCTGGGATGAGTTACTTCATCTCATCTTGCGCATGCATCAACCAACGAGAGTTTTTTAGAATAACCTTCACGGGACGAGCGAAGTATTTACAAACAGTAAGGCCGAGAATGACTCGAACCTGCGAACCTGATGCTCTTCAACCTGTGGGTTTTATTTACACTCTGCTCACTGAGGTCGTCAGTCATTCTTAAACCTAAGCAGTTGAAATTTGTTACCAGAGACATCATGTTATTTTCATTTGGTTTAGGATGACTTGATTGTAGTTTTCCTGTTCTCTGAATCATCGCTCATGATTTAGTGACGTGTGGAAGAAATGATGTGAAGATATGTGGTCTGTGTTATTGTCTGCGTCTTCTGTGAGAATGAGTCAGTGATGGTACAAGAACTGTGCCTTGTGGTACTGAGTTCTTTACTTTCCTTATTCTTTGTAATCTCTGTGTTATATCTATTGTCCTCTTATTTTTGAGATATTACTCCCATGGTCCCAGTGTTAATTGCGTTTACAAAATCCATATAGATTACACCAGCATTTTGTGTTCCTTCCAAGTCTTCGTTATTTTGTCATAGTGAATTAATGGCTTGTTGTAATTTAATGGTTTGTTACCATAGTGATTTAATGGTTCCTTGTTGTGAAGCCGTGTTGACCTGGGCTGTGTTGTTCACGGTTTTTCATAAAGTCAACAGTTTGGTGTCTCACCTCCGTTTCAAAAATTCCTACGAAGTGGGACGTCAGTGTCAACGATACATAACATCTTACTATGGGTCGAGGAGCATGCCCAATGCCGAAATGAGAATTATTAGAAGGAAGTCCCCAGAGTGACGTGAGCTCACAGCTTGCAGATGGGCAATCTCCCTGTTGAACGTCGTTACTGTCAATCTGTCTGTAACTCTCCTCTGAGCAGATCGCCACAACACCTTTCAAACTTAGATTTTTGCATAAGAAAAAAAGAAGCATTTTGCATTAACACCCCAAATTCTTGGATTCATTTTTTATTTTACTGATTCTGCTCATTTATTTTTCGTGAGTGGCAACAAAGCCGTGTGCAAACACACACATAGTCCTTGTCGGAGTTCGTAGGTTCGAGCCTGAAGCACACAACATGCATTTTTATTAATAATGGAATGAATCTGCATACTTTTTCTGTCTGGTAAAAACTTTTTAGCTTCTGCTGTATATCAGTTACTTTACGACCCTCCTGTCTCTGTCTCAGTTAAGTATCCCTCTGCCTCAGTTAGGTATTCCTCTACCTCAGTTAGGTACCTTTTTGTGATATTTTAGCTAGTTAGGAATCCCCCTGGATCATCTTAGCTAGCTAGGTATCCCCGTGGGCCATCTTAGCTAGGTATTCCCATGGGCCATTGTAGTTACGTATCCCCCTAAGTCATCTTAGCTAGTAGGTTTCCCCACGGACCATTTTGGCTAGATAGGTTTCCCCATGAGCCATCATAGCTAGCTAGGTATCCCTCTGGGCCATCCTAGCTAGTTAGGTATCCCCATGAGCCATCTTAGCTAGCTAGGTATCCCTCTGGGCCATCCTAGCTAATTAGGTATCCCCATGAGCCATCTTAGCTAGCTAGGTATCCCCATGAGCCATCTTAGCTAGCTAGGTATCCCTCTGGGTCAACCTAGCTAGTTAGGTACACACTGTCTCATAATTACCTTGAGTTCAGAGTCTCTTCTTAATGGAAAGTCGACAAGGGAAGCTGCCTCAATTTTAGTCATTAATTCCCTGTTTTTTTTTCCCCAAGACTTAAACTCACGAAGGAAGAATTAGACGCTGTTTTAAAGCTGTGTTTTAAAGGTTGTGTTTTAAAGGTTGTGTTTTAAAGGTTGTGTTTTAAAGCTGTGTTTTAAAGGTTGTGTTTTGAAGCGGTGTTTTAACTGCTATCAATTGGCCAGGCGCTGCTGCTGGTGCTTCAAGACAAGTGGTCTGGTGCTTTAAGACAAGTGGTCTGGTGCTTTAAGAAAAGTGGTCTGGTGCTTCAATACAAGTGGTCTGGTGCTTCAAGACAAGAGGTCTGTTGCTTCAATACAAGTGGTCTGGTGCTTCAATACAAGTGGTCTGTTGCTTCAATACAAGTGGTCCGGTGCTTCAATACAAGTGGTCTGGTGCTTCAATACAAGTGGTCTGGTGCTTCAAGACAAGTGGTCTGGTGCTTCAAGACAAGTGGTCTGGTGCGTCAATACAAGTGGTCTGGTGCTTCAAGACAAGTGGTCTGATGCTTCAATACAAGTGGTCTGGTGCTTCAAGACAAGTGGTCTGGTGCTTCAATACAAGTGGTCAAGTGCTTCAATACAAGTGGTCTAGTGCTTCAATACAAGTGGTCTGGTGCTTCAAGACAAGTGGTCTGGTGCTTCAAGACAAGTGGTCTGGTGCGTCATTACAAGTGGTCTGGTGCTTCAAGACAAGTGGTCTGATGCTTCAATACAAGTGGTCTGGTGCTTCAAGACAAGTGGTCTGGTGTTTCAAGACAAGTGGTCTAGTGCTTCAATACAAGTGGTCTGGTGCTTCAATACAAGTGTCTAGTGCTTCAATACAAGTGGTCTGATGCTTCAATACAAGTGGTCTGGTGTTTCAAGTGGTCTGATGCTTCAATACAAGTGGTCTGATGCTTCAATACAAGTGGTCTGGTGCTTCAATACAAGTGGTCTGGTGCTTCAATACAAGTGGTCTCGTGCTTCAATACAAGTGGTCTAGTGCTTCAATACAAGTGGTCTGATGCTTCAATACAAGTGGTCTGGTGCTTCAATACAAGTGGTCTAGTGCTTCAATACAAGTGGTCTGGTGCTTCAATACAAGTGGTCTGGTGCTTCAATACAAGTGGTCTGGTGCTTCAATACAAGTGGTCTGGTGCTTCAATACAAGTGGTCTGGTGCTTCAATACAAGTGGTCTGGTGCTTCAATACAAGTGGTCTAGTGCTTCAATACAAGTGGTCTGGTGCTTCAATACAAGTGGTCTGGTGCTTCAATACAAGTGGTCTGGTGCTTCAATACAAGTGGTCTGGTGCTTCAATACAAGTGGTCTGGTGCTTCAATACAAGTGGTCTAGTGCTTCAATACAAGTGGTCTGATGCTTCAATACAAGTGGTCTGGTGCTTCAATACAAGTGGTCTAGTGCTTCAATACAAGTGGTCTAGTGCTTCAATACAAGTGGTCTGGTGCTTCAATACAAGTGTCTAGTGCTTCAATACAAGTGGTCTAGTGCTTCAATACAAGTGGTCTGGTGCTTCAATACAAGTGGTCTGGTGCTTCAATACAAGTGGTCTAGTGCTTCAATACAAGTGGTCTGATGCTTCAATACAAGTGGTCTGGTGCTTCAATACAAGTGGTCTGGTGCTTCAATACAAGTGGTCTGGTGCTTCAATACAAGTGGTCTAGTGCTTCAATACAAGTGGTCTGATGCTTCAATACAAGTGGTCTGGTGCTTCAATACAAGTGGTCTAGTGCTTCAATACAAGTGGTCTAGTGCTTCAATACAAGTGGTCTGGTGCTTCAATACAAGTGGTCTGGTGCTTCAATACAAGTGGTCTGGTGCTTCTAGACAAGTGGTCTGGTGCTTCAATACAAGTGGTCTGGTGCTTCAATACAAGTGGTCTGATGCTTCAATACAAGAGGTCTGGTGCTTCAATACAAGTGGTCTAGTGCTTCAATACAAGTGGTCTAGTGCTTCAATACAAGTGGTCTGGTGCTTCAATACAAGTGGTCTAGTGCTTCAATACAAGTGGTCTAGTGCTTCAATACAAGTGGTCTGGTGCTTCAATACAAGTGGTCTGGTGCTTCAATACAAGTGGTCTAGTGCTTCAATACAAGTGGTCTGGTGCTTCAATACAAGTGGTCTAGTGCTTCAATACAAGTGGTCTGGTGCTTCAATACAAGTGGTCTGGTGCTTCAATACAAGTGGTCTAGTGGTTCAATACAAGTGGTCTAGTGCTTCAATACAAGTGGTCTAGTGCTTCAATACAAGTGGTCTGGTGCTTCAATACAAGTGGTCTGGTGCTTCAATACAAGTGGTCTAGTGCTTCAATACAAGTGGTCTGGTGCTTCAATACAAGTGGTCTAGTGCTTCAATACAAGTGGTCTGGTGCTTCAATACAAGTGGTCTGGTGCTTCAATACAAGTGGTCTAGTGCTTCAATACAAGTGGTCTGATGCTTCAATACAAGTGGTCTGGTGCTTCAATACAAGTGGTCTAGTGCTTCAATACAAGTGGTCTGGTGCTTCAATACAAGTGGTCTGGTGCTTCAATACAAGTGGTCTGGTGCTTCAATACAAGTGGTCTGGTGCTTCAATACAAGTGGTCTGGTGCTTCAATACAAGTGGTCTGATGCTTCAATACAAGTGGTCTGGTGCTTCAATACAAGTGGTCTAGTGCTTCAATACAAGTGGTCTGGTGCTTCAATACAAGTGGTCTGGTGCTTCAATACAAGTGGTCTGGTGCTTCAATACAAGTGGTCTGGTGCTTCAATACAAGTGGTCTGGTGCTTCAATACAAGTGGTCTAGTGCTTCAATACAAGTGGTCTAGTGCTTCAATACAAGTGGTCTGATGCTTCAATACAAGTGGTCTGGTGCTTCAATACAAGTGGTCTAGTGCTTCAATACAAGTGGTCTAGTGCTTCAATACAAGTGGTCTGGTGCTTCAATACAAGTGGTCTAGTGCTTCAATACAAGTGGTCTAGTGCTTCAATACAAGTGGTCTGGTGCTTCAATACAAGTGGTCTGGTGCTTCAATACAAGTGGTCTAGTGCTTCAATACAAGTGGTCTGATGCTTCAACACAAGTGGTCTAGTGCTTCAATACAAGTGGTCTGGTGCTTCAATACAAGTGGTCTGGTGCTTCAATACAAGTGGTCTGGTGCTTCAATACAAGTGGTCTGGTGCTTCAATACAAGTGGTCTAGTGCTTCAATACAAGTGGTCTGGTGCTTCAACACAAGTGGTCTGGTGCTTCAATGCAAGTGGTCTGATGCTTCAAGACAAGTGGTCTGGTGCTTCAATACAAGTGGTCTAGTG
Organism: Cherax quadricarinatus; assembly: GCF_038502225.1. Taxonomy (NCBI): domain Eukaryota; kingdom Metazoa; phylum Arthropoda; class Malacostraca; order Decapoda; family Parastacidae; genus Cherax; species Cherax quadricarinatus. Next base: position 48,062,648 of record NC_091302.1, on the reverse strand, counting down.
CTTCAATACAAGTGGTCTAGTGCTTCAATACAAGTGGTCTGGTGCTTCAAAACAAGTGGTCTAGTGCTTCAATACAAGTGGTCTAGTGCTTCAATACAAGTGGTCTAGTGCTTCAATACAAGTGGTCTAGTGCTTCAATACAAGTGGTCTAATGCTTCAATACAAGTGGTCTGGTGCTTCAATACAAGTGGTCTAGTGCTTCAATACAAGTGGTCTGGTGCTTCAATACAAGTGGTCTGGTGTTTCAAGTGGTCTGGTGCTTCAATACAAGTGGTCTGGTGCGTCAATACAAGTGGTCTAGTGCTTCAATACAAGTGGTCTAGTGCTTCAATACAAGTGGTCTGGTGCTTCAAAACAAGTGGTCTAGTGCTTCAATACAAGTGGTCTGGTGCTTCAATACAAGTGGTCTGGTGTTTCAAGTGGTCTGGTGCTTCAATACAAGTGGTCTAGTGCTTCAATACAAGTGGTCTAGTGCTTCAATACAAGTGGTCTGGTGCTTCAATACAAGTGGTCTGTTGCTTCAATACAAGTGGTCTGGTGCTTCAATACAAGTGGTCTGGTGTTTCAAGTGGTCTAGTGCTTCAATACAAGTGGTCTAGTGCTTCAATACAAGTGGTCTAGTGCTTCAATACAAGTGGTCTAGTGCTTCAATACAAGTGGTCTGGTGCTTCAATACAAGTGGTCCGGTGCTTCAATACAAGTGGTCTGGTGCTTCAATACAAGTGGTCTGGTGCTTCAATACAAGAGGTCTGGTGCTTCAATACAAGTGGTCTAGTGCTTCAATACAAGTGGTCTGGTGCTTCAATACAAGTGGTCTGGTGCTTCAATACAAGTGGTCTTGTGCTTCAATACAAGTGGTCTGGTGCTTCAATACAAGTGGTCTGGTGCTTCAATACAAGTGGTCTGGTGTTTCAAGTGGTCTGGTGCTTCAATACAAGTGGTTTAGTGCTTCAATACAAGTGGTCTGGTGCTTCAATACAAGTGGTCTGGTGTTTCAAGTGGTCTGGTGCTTCAATACAAGTGGTCTAGTGCTTCAATACAAGTGGTCTGGTGCTTCAATACAAGTGGTCTGGTGTTTCAAGTGGTCTAGTGCTTCAATACAAGTGGTCTGGTGCTTCAAGACAAGTGGTCTGGTGCTTCAATACAAGTGGTCTGGTGTTTCAAGTGGTCTAGTGCTTCAATACAAGTGGTCTGGTGCGTCAATACAAGTGGTCTAGTGCTTCAAGACAAGTGGTCCGGTGCTTCAAGACAAGTGGTCTGGTGCTTCAATACAAGTGGTCTGGTGCTTCACTACAAGTGGTCTGGTGCTTCAATACAAGTGGTCTGGTGCTTCAATACAAGTGGTCTGGTGCTTCAATACAAGTGGTCTGGTGCTTCAATACAAGTGGTCTGGTGCTTCAATACAAGTGGTCTGGTGCTTCAATACAAGTGGTCTGGTGCTTCAATACAAGTGGTCTGGTGCTTCAATACAAGTGGTCTGGTGTTTCAATACAAGTGGTCTAGTGCTTCAATACAAGTGGTCTGGTGCTTCAATACAAGTGCTCTGGTGCTTCAATACAAGTGGTCTTGTGCTTCAATACAAGTGGTCTGGTGCTTCAATACAAGTGGTATGGTGCTTCAATACAAGTGGTCTTGTGCTTCAATACAAGTGGTCTAGTGCTTCAATACAAGTGGTCTGGTGCTTCAATACAAGTGGTCTGGTGCTTCAAGACAAGTGGTCTGGTGCTTCAATACAAGTGGTCTGGTGTTTCAAGTGGTCTAGTGCTTCAATACAAGTGGTCTGGTGCTTCAATACAAGTGGTCTGGTGCTTCAATACAAGTGGTCTGGTGCTTCAAGACAAGTGGTCTGGTGCTTCAATACAAGTGGTCTGGTGCTTCAATACAAGTGGTCTGGTGCTTCAATACAAGTGGTCTGGTGCTTCAATACAAGTGGTCTGGTGCTTCAAGACAAGTGGTCCGGTGCTTCAAGACAAGTGGTCTGGGGCTTCAATACAAGTGGTCTGGTGCTTCAATACAAGTGGTCTGGTGCTTCAAGACAAGTGGTCTAGTGCTTCAACACAAGTGGTCTAGTGCTTCAATACAAGTGGTCTGGTGCTTCAATACAAGTGGTCTGGTGCTTCAAGACAAGTGGTCTGGTGCTTCAAGACAAGTGGTCTGGGGCTTCAATACAAGTGGTCTGGTGCTTCAATACAAGTGGTCTGGTGCTTCAAGAGAAGTGGTCTAGTGCTTCAATACAAGTGGTCTGATGCTTCAATACAAGTGGTCTGGTGCTTCAATACAAGTGGTCTGATGCTTCAATACAAGTGGTCTGTTGCTTCAATACAAGTGGTCTGGTGCTTCAATACAAGTGGTCTGATGCTTCAATACAAGTGGTCTGTTGCTTCAATACAAGTGGTCTAGTGCTTCAATACAAGTGGTCTGATGCTTCAATACAAGTGGTCTAGTGCTTCAATACAAGTGGTCTGGTGCTTCAAGACAAGTGGTCTAGTGCTTCAATACAAGTGGTCTGGTGCTTCAATACAAGTGGTCTGGTGCTTCAATACAAGTGGTCTGGTGCTTCAATACAAGTGGTCTGGTGCTTCAAGACAAGTGGTCTAGTGCTTCAATACAAGTGGTCTGGTGCTTCAATACAAGTGTCTGATGCTTCAATACAAGTGGTCTGGTGCTTCAATACAAGTGGTCTGATGCTTCAATACAAGTGGTCTGTTGCTTCAATACAAGTGGTCTAGTGCTTCAATACAAGTGGTCTGGTGCTTCAATACAAGTGGTCTGGTGCTTCAAGACAAGTGGTCTGGTGCTTCAAGACAAGTGGTCTGGGGCTTCAATACAAGTGGTCTGGTGCTTCAATACAAGTGGTCTGGTGCTTCAATACAAGTGGTCTAGTGCTTCAATACAAGTGGTCTAGTGCTTCAATACAAGTGGTCTAGTGCTTCAATACAAGTGGTCTAGTGCTTCAATACAAGTGGTCTGGTGCTTCAATACAAGTGGTCTAGTGCTTCAATACAAGTGGTCTGGTGCTTCAATACAAGTGGTCTGGTGTTTCAAGTGGTCTGGTGCTTCAATACAAGTGGTCTGGTGCGTCAATACAAGTGGTCTAGTGCTTCAATACAAGTGGTCTAGTGCTTCAATACAAGTGGTCTGGTGCTTCAATACAAGTGGTCTAGTGCTTCAATACAAGTGGTCTGGTGCTTCAATACAAGTGGTCTGGTGTTTCAAGTGGTCTGGTGCTTCAATACAAGTGGTCTAGTGCTTCAATACAAGTGGTCTAGTGCTTCAATACAAGTGGTCTGGTGCTTCAATACAAGTGGTCTAGTGCTTCAATACAAGTGGTCTGGTGCTTCAATACAAGTGGTCTGGTGTTTCAAGTGGTCTGGTGCTTCAATACAAGTGGTCTAGTGCTTCAATACAAGTGGTCTAGTGCTTCAATACAAGTGGTCTAGTGCTTCAATACAAGTGGTCTAGTGCTTCAATACAAGTGGTCTGGTGCTTCCATACAAGTGGTCTGGTGCTTCAATACAAGTGGTCTGGTGCTTCAATACAAGTGGTCTGGTGCTTCAATACAAGTGGTCTGGTGCTTCAATACAAGTGGTTTAGTGCTTCAATACAAGTGGTCTGGTGCTTCAATACAAGTGGTCTGGTGCTTCAATACAAGTGGTCTTGTGCTTCAATACAAGAGGTCTGGTGCTTCAATACAAGTGGTCTGGTGCTTCAATACAAGTGGTCTGGTGTTTCAAGTGGTCTGGTGCTTCAATACAAGTGGTTTAGTGCTTCAATACAAGTGGTCTGGTGCTTCAATACAAGTGGTCTGGTGTTTCAAGTGGTCTGGTGCTTCAATACAAGTGGTCTAGTGCTTCAATACAAGTGGTCTGGTGCTTCAATAGAAGTGGTCTGGTGTTTCAAGTGGTCTAGTGCTTCAATACAAGTGGTCTGGTGCTTCAAGACAAGTGGTCTGGTGCTTCAATACAAGTGGTCTGGTGTTTCAAGTGGTCTAGTGCTTCAATACAAGTGGTCTGGTGCGTCAATACAAGTGGTCTAGTGCTTCAAGACAAGTGGTCTGGTGCTTCAAGACAAGTGGTCTGGTGCTTCAATACAAGTGGTCTGGTGCTTCACTACAAGTGGTCTGGTGCTTCAATACAAGTGGTCTGGTGCTTCAATACAAGTGGTCTGGTGCTTCAATACAAGTGGTCTGGTGCTTCAATACAAGTGGTCTGGTGCTTCAATACAAGTGGTCTGGTGCTTCAATACAAGTGGTCTTGTGCTTCAATACAAGTGGTCTAGTGCTTCAATACAAGTGGTCTGGTGCTTCAATACAAGTGCTCTGGTGCTTCAATACAAGTGGTCTTGTGCTTCAATACAAGTGGTCTGGTGCTTCAATACAAGTGGTCTGGTGCTTCAATACAAGTGGTCTGGTGCTTCAATACAAGTGGTCTAGTGCTTCAATACAAGTGGTCTGGTGCTTCAATACAAGTGGTCTGGTGCTTCAAGACAAGTGGTCTGGTGCTTCAATACAAGTGGTCTGGTGTTTCAAGTGGTCTAGTGCTTCAATACAAGTGGTCTGGTGCTTCAATACAAGTGGTCTGGTGCTTCAATACAAGTGGTCTGGTGCTTCAAGACAAGTGGTCTGGTGCTTCAATACAAGTTGTCTGGTGCTTCAATACAAGTGGTCTGGTGCTTCAATACAAGTGGTCTGGTGCTTCAATACAAGTTGTCTGGTGCTTCAAGACAAGTGGTCCGGTGCTTCAAGACAAGTGGTCTGGGGCTTCAATACAAGTGGTCTGGTGCTTCAATACAAGTGGTCTGGTGCTTCAAGACAAGTGGTCTAGTGCTTCAATACAAGTGGTCTAGTGCTTCAATACAAGTGGTCTGGTGCTTCAATACAAGTGGTCTGGTGCTTCAAGACAAGTGGTCTGGTGCTTCAAGACAAGTGGTCTGGGGCTTCAATACAAGTGGTCTGGTGCTTCAATACAAGTGGTCTGGTGCTTCAAGACAAGTGGTCTAGTGCTTCAATACAAGTGGTCTGATGCTTCAATACAAGTGGTCTGGTGCTTCAATACAAGTGGTCTGATGCTTCAATACAAGTGGTCTGTTGCTTCAATACAAGTGGTCTGGTGCTTCAATATAAGTGGTCTGATGCTTCAATACAAGTGGTCTGTTGCTTCAATACAAGTGGTCTAGTGCTTCAATACAAGTGGTCTGATGCTTCAATACAAGTGGTCTAGTGCTTCAATACAAGTGGTCTGGTGCTTCAAGACAAGTGGTCTAGTGCTTCAATACAAGTGGTCTGGTGCTTCAATACAAGTGGTCTGGTGCTTCAATACAAGTGGTCTGGTGCTTCAATACAAGTGGTCTGGTGCTTCAAGACAAGTGGTCTAGTGCTTCAATACAAGTGGTCTGGTGCTTCAATACAAGTGGTCTGATGCTTCAATACAAGTGGTCTGGTGCTTCAATACAAGTGGTCTGATGCTTCAATACAAGTGGTCCTTTGCTTCAATACAAGTGGTCTAGTGCTTCAATACAAGTGGTCTGGTGCTTCAATACAAGTGGTCTGGTGCTTCAAGACAAGTGGTCTGGTGCTTCAAGACAAGTGGTCTGGGGCTTCAATACAAGTGGTCTGGTGCTTCAATACAAGTGGTCTGGTGCTTCAAGACAAGTGGTCTGGTGCTTCAAGACAAGTGGTCTGGTGCTTCAATACAAGTGGTCTGGTGCTTCAATACAAGTGGTCTGGTGCTTCAAGACAAGTGGTCTAGTGCTTCAATACAAGTGGTCTGGTGCTTCAATACAAGTGGTCTGGTGCTTCAATACAAGTGGTCTGGTGCTTCAATACAAGTGGTCTAGTGCTTCAATACAAGTGGTCTGGTGCTTCAATACAAGTGGTCTGGTGCTTCAATACAAGTGGTCTGATGCTTCAATACAAGTGGTCTGGTGCTTCAATACAAGTGGTCTGGTGTTTCAATACAAGTGGTCTAGTGCTTCAATACAAGTGGTCTGGTGCTTCAATACAAGTGGTCTGGTGCTTCAATACAAGTGGTCTAGTGCTTCAATACAAGTGGTCGGGTGCTTCAATACAAGTGGTCTGGTGCTTCAATACAAGTGGTCTAGTGCTTCAATACAAGTGGTCTGTTGCTTCAATACAAGTGGTCTGATGCTTCAATACAAGTGGTCTGGTGCTTCAATACAAGTGGTCTGATGCTTCAATACAAGTGGTCTGTTGCTTCAATACAAGTGGTCTGGTGCTTCAATACAAGTGGTCTAGTGCTTCAATACAAGTGGTCTGGTGCTTCAATACAAGTGGTCTGATGCTTCAATACAAGTGGTCTGGTGCTTCAATACAAGTGGTCTAGTGCTTCAATACAAGTGGTCTGGTGCTTCAATACAAGTGGTCTGGTGCTTCAATACAAGTGGTCTGGTGCTTCAATACAAGTGGTCTAGTGCTTCAATACAAGTGGTCTGGTGCTTCAATACAAGTGGTCTGGTGCTTCAAGACAAGTGGTCTGGGGCTTCAATACAAGTGGTCTGGTGCTTCAATGCAAGTGGTCTGGTGCTTCAATACAAGTGGTCTGGTGCTTCAATACAAGTGGTCTGGGGCTTCAATACAAGTGGTCTGGTGCTTCAATACAAGTGGTCTAGTGCTTCAATACAAGTGGTCTAGTGCTTCAATACAAGTGGTCTGGTGCTTCAATACAAGTGGTCTAGTGCTTCAATACAAGTGGTCTAGTGCTTCAATACAAGTGGTCTAGTGCTTCAATACAAGTGGTCTGGTGCTTCAATACAAATGGTCTGGTGCTTCAATACAAGTGGTCTAGTGCTTCAATACAAGTGGTCTAGTGCTTCAATACAAGTGGTCTGGTGCTTCAATACAAGTGGTCTAGTGCTTCAATACAAGTGGTCTGGTGCTTCAAGACAAGTGGTCTGGTGCTTCAAGACAAGTGGTCTGGTGCTTCAATACAAGTGGTCTAGTGCTTCAATACAAGTGGTCTGGTGCTTCAAGACAAGTGGTCTGGTGCTTCAATACAAGTGGTCTGGTGCTTCAATACAAGTGGTCTGGTGCTTCAATACAAGTGGTCTGGTGCTTCAAGACAAGTGGTCTAGTGCTTCAATACAAGTGGTCTGGTGCTTCAAGACAAGTGGTCTGGTGCTTCAATACAAGTGGTCTAGTGCTTCAATACAAGTGGTCTGGTGCTTCAATACAAGTGGTCTGGTGCTTCAATACAAGTGGTCTGGTGCTTCAATACAAGTGGTCTAGTGCTTCAATACAAGTGGTCTAGTGCTTCAATACAAGTGGTCTGGTGCTTCAATACAAGTGGTCTAGTGCTTCAATACAAGTGGTCTGGTGCTTCAATACAAGTGGTCTGATGCTTCAATACAAGTGGTCTGATGCTTCAATACAAGTGGTCTGGTGCTTCAATACAAGTGGTCTAGTGCTTCAATACAAGTGGTCTGATGCTTCAATACAAGTGGTCTGGTGCTTCAAGACAAGTTGTCTGGTGCTTCAATACAAGTGGTCTAGTGCTTCAATACAAGTGGTCTGATGCTTCAATACAAGTGGTCTGGTGCTTCAAGACAAGTGGTCTGGTGCTTCAAGACAAGTGGTCTGGTGCTTCAATACAAGTGGTCTAGTGCTTCAATACAAGTGGTCTGGTGCTTCAAGACAAGTGGTCTAGTGCTTCAATACAAGTGGTCTGATGCTTCAATACAAGTGGTCTGATGCTTCAATACAAGTGGTCTAGTGCTTCAATACAAGTGGTCTGGTGCTTCAATACAAGTGGTCTGGTGCTTCAAGACAAGTGGTCTGGTGCTTCAATACAAGTGGTCTAGTGCTTCAATACAAGTGGTCTGGTGCTTCAATACAAGTGGTCTGGTGCTTCAATACAAGTGGTCTGGTGCTTCAATACAAGTGGTCTGGTGCTTCAATACAAGTGGTCTAGTGCTTCAATACAAGTCGTCTGGTGCTTCAATACAAGTGGTCTAGTGCTTCAATACAAGTGGTCTGGTGCTTCAATACAAGTGGTCTGGTGCTTCAAGACAAGTGGTCTGGTGTTTCAAGTGGTCTGGTGCTTCAATACAAGTGGTCTGGTGCTTCAATACAAGTGGTCTGGTGCTTCAAGACAAGTGGTCTGGTGTTTCAAGTGGTCTGGTGCTTCAATACAAGTGGTCTGGTGCTTCAATACAAGTGGTCTGATGCTTCAATACAAGTGGTCTGGTGTTTCAAGTGGTCTGGTGCTTCAATACAAGTGGTCTGGTGCTTCAAGACAAGTGGTCTGGTGCTTCAATACAAGTGGTCTAATGCTTCAATACAAGTGGTCTGGTGCTTCAATACAAGTGGTCTGGTGCTTCAATACAAGTGGTCTAGTGCTTCAATACAAGTGGTCTGGTGCTTCAATACAAGTGGTCTGGTGCTTCAATACAAGTGGTCTGGTGCTTCAATACAAGTGGTCTGGTGCTTCAAGACAAGTGGTCTGGTGCTTCAATACAAGTGGTCTAGTGCTTCAATACAAGTGGTCTGGTGCTTCAATACAAGTGGTCTGGTGCTTCAATACAAGTGGTCTGGTGCTTCAATACAAGTGGTCTGGTGCTTCAAGACAAGTGGTCTGGTGTTTCAAGTGGTCTGGTGCTTCAATACAAGTGGTCTGGTGCTTCAATACAAGTGGTCTGGTGCTTCAATACAAGTGGTCTGGTGCTTCAATACAAGTGGTCTGGTGCTTCTAGACAAGTGGTCTGGTGCTTCAATACAAGTGGTCTAGTGCTTCAATACAAGTGGTCTGGTGCTTCAATACAAGTGGTCTGGTGTTTCAAGACAAATAGTCGAGTGTTAGGTTAGGTAAGGTTCGTCAGGAAACAGGACAAATGTTTCCTGACGCTGGTCTTAGTCAGATGATGACCCGCCTTTGGACCGAGGCCTTCCGCTGGCTTACCGGTCCACCCCTTTAAAAATTATGGTCATTTATAACCAGTCTAGTTGAGTGTTTGATGTTGTCGTTATATAGGGCCGCGGTGTCTAACGCCGTACGGGCGCCCACTCAGTCCACTAATGATACGAGATATAATTTCTCCTGAACCGGCTCCGTTTTTTTTCCTTATGAATGTCCGCCATGTTAGGCATATAGATGAGCTACTCTGGGGAGTGGAAGCCGTCGGTACACAAGCAAAGGGGAGCGGGTTCGATCCCCGAGGGGGGGAAAGGTATTTTGCATGGCGCCATGAGTAACTGTTAATAACAGTACTGTTGTGCTAACAGTGCTTTGACACTAAACTGTTAGTTCACTGTTATGTATTGGACCTTGGTTAAAAATCACTAATGTAAATAATGATGCTGATGATGATAAAATAATAATGATAATAATGATAATGTAAATAATAATAATAATAATAACAATAATAATAACAATACTACTACTACTACTACTACTACTACTACTACTACTACTACTACTACTACTACTACTACTACTACTAATAATAATAATAATAATAATAATAATAATAATAACAATAATAATAATAATAAAAATACTACTACTACTACTACTACTACTACTAATAATAATAATAATAATAATAATAACAATAATAATAATAATAAAAATACTACTACTACTACTACTACTACTACTACTACTACTAATAATAATAATAATAATAATAATAATAACAATAATAATAATAATAAAAATACTACTACTACTACTACTACTACTACTACTAATAATAATAATAATAATAATAATAATAATAACAATAATAATAATAATAACAATACTACTACTACTACTACTACTAATAATAATAATAATAATAACAATAATAATAATAATAACAATACTACTACTACTACTACTACTACTACTACTACTACTAATAATAATAATAATAATAATAATAATAATAACAATAATAATAATAATAACAATACTACTAGTACTACTACTACTACTACTCCTACTACTACTACTACTACTACTACTACTACTACTACTACTAATAATAATAATAATAATAATAATAATAATAATAACTGGAGTCACAAAATGCTCCACATTATTGGGAATTTTCAAAATTCTCTTCACATGTGATAAAAAAATCATAAAATTAGGGACGTCTGAAGTACAAGTTACCGCCAGAAAAAATGGAATAAATTATACCTTCTATTTTTTGGAAGGGAAGGAAAAAAGCATCAAAATTTTAGCCAAATTCAGTTTTTTCTCTCCCGCAGCAAGAAAAAATATATTATCTATGTGTCAACTATGTCATGCCAGGGGGGGGGGGGGTTGGGGAGCCATTTTGTATTCAAAATTTTCCATAAATGACCCAAAATTTGGGTCGTCTATGGAATAATTTTGATGTAGAAATTCACTGTAGGATTTGTTTTTGTTTTTGTTTTAATATATATAGAATTTCGTGGAGGCCGAGAGATTTTTGGGGATTTTTTAAAAATTGCGAAATTGTGTGATGGAGGTTTATTGTAAAATGTCGAGGTATGTTGTTGTTGTTGTTGTTGTTGTTGTTGTTGTTGTTGTTGTTGTTGTTGTTGTTGTTGTTGTTGTTGTTGTTGTTGTTGTTGTGTTGTTGTTGTGTTGTTGTCGTTGTTGTTGTTGTTGTGTTGTTGTTGTGTTGTTGTTGTGTTGTTGTTGCTGTGTTGTTGTTGTGATGTTGTTGTTGTGTTGTTGTCGATGTTGTGTTGTTGTTGTGTTGTTGTTGTGTTGTTGTTGTTGTGTTGTTGTTGTGTTGTTGTTGTTGTGTTGTTGTTGTGTTGTTGTTGTGTTGTTGTTGTGTTGTTGTTGTTGTGTTGTTGTTGTGTTGTTGTTGTGTTGTTGTTGCTGTGTTGTTGTTGTGATGTTGTTGTTGTTGTGTTGTTGTCGATGTTGTGTTGTTGTTGTGTTGTTGTTGTGTTGTTGTTGTTGTGTTGTTGTTGTGTTGTTGTTGTTGTTTTGTTGTTGTGTTGTTGTTGTGTTGTTGTTGTGTTGTTGTGTTGTTGTTGTGTTGTTGTGTTGTTGTTGTGTTGTGTTGTTGTTGTGTTGTTGTTGTTGTTGTGTTGTGTTGTTGTTGTGTTGTGTTGTTGTTTTGTTGTTGTTGCTGTTGTGTTGTTGTTGTGTTGTTGTTGTTGTTTTGTTGTTGTGTTGTTGTTGTTTTGTTGTTCTTTTGTTGTTGTTGTTGCTGTTGTTGTTGTGTTGTTGTTGTTGCTGTTGTTGTTGTGTTGTTGCGTTGTTGTTGTTGTGTTGTTGTTGTTGTTGTGTTGTTGTATTGTTGTTGTTGTTGTGTTGTTGTTGTGTTGTTGTTGTGTTGTTGTTGTGTTGTTGTGTTGTGTTGTGTTGTTGTGTTGTTGTTTTGTTGTTGTTGTTGTTGTG
>NC_091302.1:48008806-48041306 GCF_038502225.1 Cherax quadricarinatus | reverse complement strand
ACATTTGCACCTGAGAAAACGCAAATGATGATCGTCTCTAGGCACCATGATGGTAATGCTGGTGCAGTAGTAAGGATGAATGGGAGGGTGTTGGCACCTGGAGAAGAAATTGATATCCTTGGGGTGAAATTTGACTCCAAACTAACCATGAAGAACCATGTTGTAAATCTTGCAAACAAGGCAGCCAGGAAGCTTACAGCACTTCGCCGTATCTCGCATCTGCTTGACAGTAGGGGTTGCAAGATCCTGTACGAGGCGCAAGTACGCTCACACCTTGAGTATGCTCCACTTTCTTGGTTTGCCTGCCCCCCCTCTCATCTGCGACTGCTTGACAGAGTAGAGAACAGAGCAAGACGTCTCATCTCTCGCCTGGACCCATCCTGGATAGATCTGTCATTTCAGCAGAGCCTTCAACATAGGAGGGATGTGGGGTGGCCTTACTGTTATGTACAAGGCCAATATTGTCAAAATACCACACTTGGATCCACTTCGAGGACAGCGTGAAACAAGCTTTTATGCCACAAGACGGGCAGAAAGCAGCAACTTCACTCTGGCTGTACCCTTCTCCAGAACATCACTCCATCTGAGATCATACATACCCAGGATGACTCGAGTATGGAACACATTCGTACAGCATAATGACGTCAACGAGATAAAGTCAGTTGATCAAATGAAAATGCTGGCCCACAGATGGCTCCAACTTCATCCTGTTCCCTACTTGTATGTCTCATAACAATAAAAATGCTTTCAAATGAGCTGATGTAGGTAACAGCTCTTAGCTTGCCAATAAAGTTAGGAATCCTTAACATGTAAATAGCTTGTCAATAAAGCTAGGGATCCTTAACCTTGTCAAATCCTGTGTAAACAAAAAAAAATAAAAAAAAAAAAAAAACAGAGAGAGAGAGAGAGAGAGAGAGAGAGAGAGAGAGAGAGAGAGAGAGAGAGAGAGAGAGAGAGAGAGAGCCTGTTCCCTGTTGCTGCGCTATTCTGAGAAAACTTCCCCTCACTCCCTCAGTTTCAGCCTCCTGATGACGCACCGAGAAGTGTGAAAGTACTTGAGCTAAAGATTTCCGCCCCCCCCCCGTGGCACGTCTTGTACAGTTAAGATCGCTCGTCTGCGATATATATATATATATATATATATATATATATATATATATATATATATATATATATATATATATATATATATATATATATATATATATATATATATATATATATATATATATATATATGTATGTGTGTGTGTGTGTGTGTGTGTGTGCGTATGAAGATTGTTATTATTATTACTATTATTATTATTATTAGTATTTATATACAGTGTGTGTGTATGGTGGGTCCTGCGTCGTCAAGAGAATTGTTTGTGTGCGAGTGAGCCAGTGTTTGTAGTTGGATTAAAGCTATATCTCAGGGCACAAGAACGAGCCCATATTGCCCAATTTTATCTAATCACTCCTTTTCGCCTTTCTCTCTCTTCCTTTCTCTCTTTTCCTTTCTCTCTCTCACTTTCTCTCGCCCTCTTGTTTAGGAGGTATCTTCCTGTCTTTAATTGAACGTGGGGGGTGGGTGGGGGAAGGGTTAGTTGACCTGTTAAATGGAGATTGACTGGCCATCAGGGGTAGTTAGTGCAGGGGGGGGTATGGGGGCAGGGGGCAGGGAGGGCCAGGAGGCAAGGAGGCAGAGGAGGGCTCGTGATCCCGAGAACTGGAGGCGACTGCAGTGTCATCAGGTTATCGAACCTCGTCTGCCCTCCCTTGTGAAGAGAGTGTGTGGCACCCCTTGGCGTTTAGCGCTTTTCACTAATGATGATGGTAATAATAATAATTAATAATTATAATAATATAGACATGCTTATGATAATAATAATAATAATAATAATAATAATAATAATAATAATAATAATAATAATAATAATAACCACAATCGTAATAAAAGCAATAATATCAATATGATGATGATGATGATGATAATAATAATAATAATAATAATAATAATAATAATAATAATAATAATAATACTTGAGGACAATGTGTGGTGTGAATATAATGCAGAGAATCTGCAGTTGGAAACTTCCGAGGAGTTGCGGGATTACCAAAACTACTATCCAGAGGGCTGAGGAGGGGTTGTTGTGGTGGTTCGGACATGTAGAAAGGGTGGAACAAAATAGAATAACTTCGAGAGTGTATAAACCTGTAGTGGAGGGAAGGTGGGGTAGAGGTCGGCCTAGGAAAGGTTGGAGGGAGGGGTTAAAGGTGGTTTTGTGTGCGAGGGGCTTGGACTTCCAGCAAGCATTGGTGAGCGCGTTAGATAGGAGGGAATGGAGACAAATAGTTTTTAGGACTTGACGTGCTGTTGGAGTGTAAGCAAAGTAACATTTATGAAGGGATTCAGGGAAACCGGCAGGCCGGACTTGAGTCCTGGAGATGGGAAGTACAGTGCCTGCACTCTGAAGGAGGGGTGTTAATGTTGCAGTTTAAAAACTGTAGTGTAAAGCACCCTTCTGGTAACACAGTGATGGAGTGAATGATGGTGAAATTTTTTCTTTTTCGGGCCACCCTGCCTTGGTGGGCCACCCTGCCTTGGTGGGCCACCCTGCCTTGGTGGGCCACCCTGCCTTGGTGGGCCACCCTGCCTAGGTGGACCACCCTGCCACCCTGCCTTGGTGGGCCACCCTGCCTTGGTGGGCCACCCTGCCTTGGTGGGCCACCCTGCCTTGGTGGGCCACCCTGCCTTGGTGGGCCACCCTGCCTTGGTGGGCCACCCTGCCTTGGTGGGCCACCCTGCCTTGGTGGGCCACCCTGCCTTGGTGGGCCACCCTGCCTTGGTGGGCCACCCTGCCTTGGTGGGCCACCCTACCTTGGTGGGCCACCCTGCCTTGGTGGGAGACGGCCGATGTGTTAATATAAAAATTAATAATTATCATAATAATAATAATAATAATAATAATAATAATAATAATAATAATAATAATAATAATAATAATAATAATAATAATAATAGTCAAGAAATAATATAACCGCAATCATAATAGAAATAATAATAACAATATGTTAATAATACTAATAGTAATAATAATAATACTAGTAATAATATTATTATTATTATAATCAAGGGGGAAGCGCTAAACCCGGAGGATTATACAGCGCCTGGGGGGGATGTGGAAGGCATTCAGGCTTAATTCGGGGAACTGGAGCACAGATCCAATTCCCTAAATCAAGAGCCCCTCACCAACATCAAGGAACCTTCCTTGAGGGGACTAGTAATAATAATAGGTGCACAATAGAGTGGGTGACAGAAGCATTATCAAGCTGTGGGAAGACTGGCTGCCACAGCCTCTCTGTCGTTAATAACTTAAGTCGACTTTATAACTTTATCTGTCTTTGTCCTAGTGGTGGCAGCGGTGGGATTCCTTATAGCGTAAGTGGTAGGTGTTGGATGTGTGTATTGTGTAAGTGGTAGGTAGTGAGTGTGTGTGTGTATTGTGTAAGTGGTAGCTAGTGAGTGTGTGTGTGTATTGTGTAAGTGGTAGGTAGTGAGTGTGTGTGTGTATTGTGTAAGTGGTAGGTAGTGAGTGTGTGTGTGTATTACAACCCAGGAGTCCCAAAGGCCTGTTATCCTGGGTGTAAAGGGAGCAAAATAAACACAGCAGAAAAACTTTTGACTTGTATTATCCTTCACCAATTTAGAACAGAAGTATGTACACTATATACACTATGTACAACAATAGGTATTAGTGCACTCCACGGTAAGCAAGGCAGAATAGAAGCCACTAGAGAGCAGACCGTGCTTCAACCAGCTCTAGAATGGGAATGACAAGGGCAGACAGGTGAGTGGTACTCACAACACCTCTGCGATTGCCAAAACCATCTTCTCATTGGCTGGAACCTGGGTACAGATTGAACGATGGGGCCTCATCGTCAACCCTTAGTACCTGGTTCGCTGGTTGGGGGAAATAGTCTTTTAATGAAGGTGTGTACGTGCGCCGAATAAAGGTTACGTACTCTTTGCATGCCACAGTGTGTGTATTGTGTAAGTGGTAGGTAGTGTGTGTGTGTATTGTGTAAGTGGTAGGTAGTGTGTGTGTGTGTATTGTGTAAGTGGTAGGTAGTGTGTGTGTGTGTATTGTGTAAGTGGTAGGCACATGCGTGTCTGGCATAAGTAATAAGCAGCATTTACACAAAGTATTATTGACTACTGGTGAGGTCTAAAGGCCTGGGAAGGCAGATAGGCCTCGTCTGAGGAGTCTGGCCACACTGCGAGGCGGTGTAACACCCCAGCTAGGCCACACTGCGAGGCGGTGTAACACCCCAGCTAGGCCACACTGCGAGGCGGTGTAACACCCCAGCTAGGCCACACTGCGAGGCGGTGGAACACCCCAGCTAGGCCACACTGCGAGGCGGTGTAACACCCCAGCTAGGCCACACTGCGAGGCGGTGTAACACCCCAGCTAGGCCACACTGCGAGGCGGTGTAACACCCCAGCTAGGCCACACTGCGAGGCGGTGTAACACCCCAGCTAGGCCACACTGCGAGGCGGTGTAACACCCCAGCTAGGCCACACTGCGAGGCGGTGTAACACCCCAGCTAGGCCACACTGCGAGGCGGTGTAACACCCCAGCTAGGCCACACTGCGAGGCGGTGTAACACCCCAGCTAGGCCACACTGCGAGGCGGTGGAACACCCCAGCTAGGCCACACTGCGAGGCGGTGTAACACCCCAGCTAGGCCACACTGCGAGGCGGTATAACACCCCAGCTAGGCCACACTGCGAGGCGGTGTAACACCCCAGCTAGGCCACACTGCGAGGCGGTGTAACACCCCAGCTAGGCCACACTGCGAGGCGGTGTAACACCCCAGCTAGGCCACACTGCGAGGCGGTGTAACACCCCAGCTAGGCCACACTGCGAGGCGGTGTAACACCCCAGCTAGGCCACACTGCGAGGCGGTGTAACACCCCAGCTAGGCCACACTGCGAGGCGGTGGAACACCCCAGCTAGGCCACACTGCGAGGCGGTGTAACACCCCAGCTAGGCCACACTGCGAGGCGGTGTAACACCCCAGCGAGGCGACACTGCGGGGCGGTGGAACACCCCAGGCCACACTGCGAGGCGGTGTAACACCCCCGCGAGGCCACACTGCGCGGCGGTGTAACACCCCAGCTAGGCCACACTGCGAGGCGGTGTAACACCCCAGCTAGGCCACACTGCGAGGCGGTGTAACACCCCAGCTAGGCCACACTGCGAGGCGGTGGAACACCCCAGCTAGGCCACACTGCGAGGCGGTGTAACACCCCAGCTAGGCCACACTGCGAGGCGGTGTAACACCCCAGCTAGGCCACACTGCGAGGCGGTGTAACACCCCAGCTAGGCCACACTGCGAGGCGGTGTAACACCCCAGCTAGGCCACACTGCGAGGCGGTGGAACACCCCAGCTAGGCCACACTGCGAGGCGGTGTAACACCCCAGCTAGGCCACACTGCGAGGCGGTGTAACACCCCAGCTAGGCCACACTGCGAGGCGGTGTAACACCCCAGCTAGGCCACACTGCGAGGCGGTGTAACACCCCAGCTAGGCCACACTGCGAGGCGGTGTAACACCCCAGCTAGGCCACACTGCGAGGCGGTGTAACACCCCAGCTAGGCCACACTGCGAGGCGGTGTAACACCCCAGCTAGGCCACACTGCGAGGCGGTGTAACACCCCAGCTAGGCCACACTGCGAGGCGGTGTAACACCCCAGCTAGGCCACACTGCGAGGCGGTGTAACACCCCAGCTAGGCCACACTGCGAGGCGGTGTAACACCCCAGCTAGGCCACACTGCGAGGCGGTGTAACACCCCAGCTAGGCCACACTGCGAGGCGGTGTAACACCCCAGCTAGGCCACACTGCGAGGCGGTGTAACACCCCAGCTAGGCCACACTGCGAGGCGGTGTAACACCCCAGCTAGGCCACACTGCGAGGCGGTGGAACACCCCAGCTAGGCCACACTGCGAGGCGGTGTAACACCCCAGCTAGGCCACACTGCGAGGCGGTGTAACACCCCAGCTAGGCCACACTGCGAGGCGGTGTAACACCCCAGCTAGGCCACACTGCGAGGCGGTGTAACACCCCAGCTAGGCCACACTGCGAGGCGGTGTAACACCCCAGCTAGGCCACACTGCGAGGCGGTGTAACACCCCAGCTAGGCCACACTGCGAGGCGGTGTAACACCCCAGCTAGGCCACACTGCGAGGCGGTGTAACACCCCAGCTAGGCCACACTGCGAGGCGGTGTAACACCCCAGCTAGGCCACACTGCGAGGCGGTGTAACACCCCAGCTAGGCCACACTGCGAGGCGGTGTAACACCCCAGCTAGGCCACACTGCGAGGCGGTGTAACACCCCAGCTAGGCCACACTGCGAGGCGGTGTAACACCCCAGCTAGGCCACACTGCGAGGCGGTGTAACAACCCAGCTAGGCCACACTGCGAGGCGGTGTAACACCCCAGCTAGGCCACACTGCGAGGCGGTGTAACAAACCCCAGCTAGGCCACACTGCGAGGCGGTGTAACACCCCAGCTAGGCCACACTGCGAGGCGGTGTAACACCCCAGCTAGGCCACACTGCGAGGCGGTGTAACACCCCAGCTAGGCCACACTGCGAGGCGGTGTAACACCCCAGCTAGGCCACACTGCGAGGCGGTGTAACACCCCAGCTAGGCCACACTGCGAGGCGGTGTAACACCCCAGCTAGGCCACACTGCGAGGCGGTGTAACACCCCAGCTAGGCCACACTGCGAGGCGGTGTAACACCCCAGCTAGGCCACACTGCGAGGCGGTGTAACACCCCAGCTAGGCCACACTGCGAGGCGGTGTAACACCCCAGCTAGGCCACACTGCGAGGCGGTGTAACACCCCAGCTAGGCCACACTGCGAGGCGGTGTAACAACCCAGCTAGGCCACACTGCGAGGCGGTGTAACACCCCAGCTAGGCCACACTGCGAGGCGGTGTAACAACCCAGCTAGGCCACACTGCGAGGCGGTGTAACACCCCAGCTAGGCCACACTGCGAGGCGGTGTAACACCCCAGCTAGGCCACACTGCGAGGCGGTGTAACACCCCAGCTAGGCCACACTGCGAGGCGGTGTAACACCCCAGCTAGGCCACACTGCGAGGCGGTGTAACACCCCAGCTAGGCCACACTGCCTCCCAGACGCCTCATAATCCTGGCTGACTCACGCCTACAATAATATACATTCGTATACCCAGTTTAAATTTCTTATACGAAAGCGATTTCTTCAATTATCTACTTAACATTGTAACAATATAACTTAAGTTCGGAACCTCCTCTTCAAGGCTGAACTTAAGTTCGGAACCTCCTCTTCAAGGCTGAACTTAAGTTCGGAACCTCCTCTTCAAGGCTGAACTTAAGTTCGGAACCTCCTCTTCAAGGCTGAACTTAAGTTCGGAACCTCCTCTTCAAGGCTGAACTTAAGTTCGGAACCTCCTCTTCAAGGCTGAACTTAAGTTCGGAACCTCGTCTTCAAGGCTGCACTTAAGTTCGGAACCTCCTCTTCAAGGCTGAACTTAAGTTCGGAACCTCGTCTTCAAGGCTGCACTTAAGTTCGGAACCTCCTCTTCAAGGCTGAACTTAAGTTCGGAACCTCCTCTTCAAGGCTGAACTTAAGTTCGGAACCTCCTCTTCAAGGCTGATCTTAAGTTCGGAACCTCCTCTTCAAGGCTGAACTTAAGTTCGGAACCTCCTCTTCAAGGCTGAACTTAAGTTCGGAACCTCCTCTTCAAGGCTGAACTTAAGTTCGGAACCTCCTCTTCAAGGCTGATCTTAAGTTCGGAACCTCGTCTTCAAGGCTGAACTTAAGTTCGGATCCTCCTCTTTAAGGGTGAACTTAAGTTCGGAACCTCCTCTTCAAGGCTGAACTTAAGTTCGGATCCTCCTCTTTAAGGGTGAACTTAAGTTCGGAACCTCCTCTTCAAGGCTGATCTTAAGTTCGGAACCTCCTCTTCAAGGCTGATCTTAAGTTCGGAACCTCCTCTTCAAGGCTGATCTTAAGTTCGGAACCTCCTCTTCAAGGCTGAACTTAAGTTCGGATCCTCCTCTTCAAGGGTGAACTTAAGTTCGGAACCTCCTCTTCAAGGCTCAACTTAAGTTCGGATCCTCCTCTTCAAGGCTGAACTTAAGTTCGGATCCTCCTCTTCAAGGCTGAACTTAAGTTCGGAACCTCCTCTTCAAGGCTCAACTTAAGTTCGGATCCTCCTCTTCAAGGCTGAACTTAAGTTCGGAACCTCCACAAGAGGCTCTGGCGTGGGATAGAAGACAAGAACCTTGATGACGCCACTAAGGAGAGTTTTACGCCTTGTTTTGCGGGAAGATCGACCATCCAGTAAAGGTTCAATACCAGAGTATTGAACCCCGAGTGCTTGATGCACCTTCAGGCCTGGCCAGGGCTCTTGATCCCATGAGTCGGAGCTGTCCTAAACTGTCTCGGTAGTAGTGGTAGTAGTAGCAATAGTGGTGATAGTAGTAGTAGTGGTAGTAGTAGCAATAGTGGTGATAGTAGTAGTAGTGGTAGTAGTAGCAATAGTGGTGATAGTAGTAGTAGAAGTACTACTACTAATACTACTATTAATAATAATAATGATAATAACAATAATAACAATAATAATAATAATAATAATAATAATAATAATAATAATAATAATAATAATAATAATAATAATAATAAAAGCAATAATAATAATAATAAAAATAAAAATAAAAATAATAATAATAATAATAATAATAATAATAATAATAATAATAATAATAATAATAATAATAATAAAAGCAATAATAATAATAATAAAAATAAAAATAATAATAATAATAATAATAATAATAATAATAATAATAATAATAATAATAATAATAATAATAATAATAATAATAAAAATAATAATAATAATAATAATAATAATAATAATAATAATAATAATAATAATAATAATAATAATAAATAAATAAATAAAACCTTACCAGAAACTTAAATATCATAATTAAAAAGTTCACTTGATTATATAACTTGTACAATAACTTGAGAAGAGTAAGTGATGATTATCTTGTCCAAGATGGAGGATAACTGTGGAGGGAGGGAGGGGGAGGGAGGGAGGGAGGGAGGGAGGGAGGGAGGGAGGGAGGGAGGGAGGGAGGGAGGGAGGGAGGGAGGGAGGGAGGGAGGGAGGGAGGGAGGGAGGGAGGGAGTTAGGGAGGGAGGGAGGGAGGGAGGGAGGGAGGGAGGGAGTTAGGGAGGGAGGGAGGGAGGGAGGGAGGGAGGGAGGGAGGGGGAGGGAGGGAGGGAGGGAGGGAGGGAGGGAGGGAGTTAGGGAGGGAGAGAAGGAGGGAGGGAGGGAGGGAGGGAGGGAGGGAGGGAGGGAGGGAGGGGGAGGGAGGGAGGGAGGGAGGGAGGGAGGGAGGGAGGGAGGGAGGGAGGGAGGGAGGGAGGGAGTTAGGGAGGGAGGGAGGGAAGGAGGGTGGGAGGGAAGGAGAGTGGGAGGGAAGGAGAGTGGGAGGGAAGGAGAGTGGGAGGGAAGGAGGGAGGGAGGGAGGGGGAGGGAGGGAGGGAGGGAGGGAGGGAGGGAGGGAGGGAGTGAGTGAGGGAGTGAGGGAGGGAGGGAGGGAGGGAGGGAGGGAGGGAGGGAGGGAGGGAGGGAGGGAGGGAGTGTTATGGACGTCACTCTGGTACACAATCATCTCACAGATTCAGATAATCATCTTCAATATTTTAACATCACGTTGACCTGAGGAAAAATAATAAACATTGGGGTCGTTATATGATCATTGTGATTAATGACTCGTTGAAACAAGAGTCGTCTTGTGAACTCTCATTGAACCCCTCAGTCTTACGCTCATTTTCCCTTGCTGTTATCAGTGTGTGTCAGTGTGACTGACCCCCTTATCTTCTAAACGAAGATAACAGCCTCATCAGTAGTACTCATTCATCTTAGCTGGTATTGCAGGCTCTAGCTTCTGTTTACTGATAACCATCTCCCCTTGAACGAGCTGCTCAACGCTGCGTTTCCCATACCTGGAGTATACCTGCAGGGTATACTCCAGGGTATACCCCCCTGTGACCGGGTCCATGACCGGGCCTGGTAGTGGATCAGGACCTGGTCAAGCAGGTTGTAGATCCAAGCAGTGTTTTTGCTCGCTCTGAGGGGGAAGGTCTGTGATTCTTCGTCTCTGCCTGTGGAGGAAACGTTTCTCCCTTTTTAATTGGCCTCTTCTCTTTTTATTCATTTCTTAATGGCGTGTGTCTGGCACTTCTAGCGCTATTAATTGCGCCCTCTACAGGAACTGGTCTGAGTTAATGTTACGTATGTTAGTTTCCCAGCATGTTTCAGTGAGGTTTATAACGTGTGAGGGAGGAAGGAAGGAAGGTAGGAAGGGAGGGAGGTAGGGATGGATGGATGGAGGGAGGGAGGGAGGTAGGGGGCAGAGAGGAAGGGAGGTAGGGAGGGATGAAAGAAGGAAGGTAGGGATGGATGGAGGGCGGTAGGGAGGTAGCAGTGCCAGACCTGGTAGTCTGCGCTTGGACGCTAAGCAGTGAACATCGTGGCACTGTCGCTCTCTGGCCTTGGTGCCTGGCCCTGGTGCTTCTCCCGGCACTGCCTGGCCCTGTGGCACTGCCTAGCCCTGGTGCTTATCTTGGCATTGCCTGGTCCTAGCGCTTCTCTTGGCACTGCCTGACCCTATGGCACTGCCTGGCACTGTGGCACTGCCTGGTTCTGTGGCACTGCCTGGCCCTGTGGCACTGCCTGGAAGGGAGGAACGAGGTGAAGCTTGCTCCACCTAGTGTGAGGTTTCTAATTGAAGCCTCCACCTTGTATGGGGTTTCCTCTTGAAGCCTCCACCTAGTGTGAGGCTCCGGAAGCCTCCACCTAGTGTGAGACTCTGGAAGCCTCCACTTAGTGTGAGGTTCTGGAAGCCTCCACTTAGTGTGAGGTTCTGGAAGCCTCCACTTAGTGTGAGATTCTGGAAGCCTCCACCTAGTGTGAGACTCTGGAAGCCTCCACTTAGTGTGAGGTTCTGGAAGCCTCCACTTAGTGTGAGACTCTGGAAGCCTCCACCTAGTGTGAGACTCTGGAAGCCTCCAATTAGTGTGAGACTCTGGAAGCCTCCATCGAGTGTGAGGTTCTGGAAGCCTCCACCGAGTGTGAGGGTTCTGGAAGCCTCCACCTAGTGTATTGTACTTTGTGCAGAAGCCTTAGCTATAGAAACTTTAAATGAGCGTGAGGCTTCCTTTTTAAGTTTTTATGTAAGTGTGAGGCTTCTAGTTGAAACTTTACGTGAATGTGAGGCTTCCTTTATAAACTTTGAGTGTGAGGCTTCCTTTATAAACTTTGAGTGTGAGGCTTCCTTTATAAACTTTGAGCGTGAGGCTTCCTTTATAAACTTTGAGCGTGAGGCTTCCTTTATAAACTTTGAGTGTGAGGCTTCCTTTATAAACTTTGAGCGTGAGGCTTCCTTTATAAACTTTGAGTGTGAGGCTTCCTTTATAAACTTTGAGTGTGAGGCTTCCTTTATAAACTTTGAGTGTGAGGCTTCCTTTATAAACTTTGAGTGTGAGGCTTCCTTTATAAACTTTGAGTGTGAGGCTTATTTTAACAGGTATCCCTGTACCAAGTATCCCTTTAACATGTATTTCTTTAACAGGTATCCCTTTAAACAGATATACTTTTACTAGGTATAATTTTACCAGGTATCCCTTTGAACAAGTATCCTTTTAAACAAGTATATTTTTAAACGGGTATCGATTTTGACAGGTATCCCTTTGAACAAGTATCCTTTTAAACAAGCATATTTTTAAATGGGTATCGATTTTGACAGGTATCCCTTTTAACAAGTATACTTTAAACAGGTATACCTTTAAGAGGCATTCCTTTTAACACGTACATCTTTAACAGGTATCCCTTTTAAGAGGTATCTCTTTAACCAGGTATCTCTTTAACAGGTATCCCTTTAATCAGGTGTCTCTTTATCATGTATACCTTTAACAGGTATCCTTTCTAGCAGGTATCCCTTAAACAGGTAAACGCTTAACAGTCGTACCTTTCAACAGGTATACATTTAAACAGGTATCTTTAACAGGTATCCCTTTTAACAGGTATCCCTTTTAAGAGGTATACCTTTAACAGGCATCTTTTTCAAAAGGTATACCTTTAACAGGCATCTTTTTCAAAAGGTATACCTTTAACAGGTATACTTTTAACAGATATACTTTTAATCAGGTACCCCTTTAGCATGTATACCTTTAACAGGTATCTCTTTAACAGGTATACCTTTAACAGGTATCCCTTTAACAGGTATCCCTTTAACAGGTATCCCTTTAACAGGTATACCTTTAACAGGTATACCTTTAACAGGTATCCCTTTAACAGGTATCCCTTTAACAGGTATCCCTTTAACAGGTATACCTTTAATAGGTATTCCTTTAACAGGTATCCCTTTAACAGGTATCCCTTTAATAGGTATACCTTTAACAGGTATCCCTTTAACAGGTATCCCTTTAACAGGTATCCCTTTAACAGGTATCTAGCATTTAAGGGATACCTCAAAATGGATACCTAATGTTTTCTCTTACAAATACAATATATAATTCTTTTATCTTTTAATTCGGGACAAAATATTTTACACCCAAAAAAAAAAATCGGTATTTCCCATTTCCGGTGTCTATCTCGCCTGTAACTCGAGAACGTCTCGCCCGATCGGCTTCAAACTTCCACCAGCGGAGATGTTGTAACTGGGTGTGGGGGGGGGGGAAGGTTCTTGGAACTGTCGGCACGTGCCAATTGGCTAATTTAGCCAATTCGTCAATCTGCCGATATGACAATCGGCCAATTTGCACTTTACCATGAAAAAAATGGGAAAAATCGAAAAATTTGATTTTTTTTCACTTTCTTGATTTGTGAATGCCTCGTCCGATCGGCTTCAAACCTCCTCCGCCACTGATTGATCTTAACCGTACGGAATCGTTGACAAGTTTATATCGACCATGAAGGAGACAGTTTTCAATACATATATATATATATACATATATATATATATATATATATATATATATATATATATATATATATATATATATATATATATATATGTATGTATGTATATTGCTGTGAACTCTCTTATTTTAATGGAGTTTTATTATTTTTAAAAGTTTGAAGAGTTTTTGGGAGCCCTTATATATAAAGTTTGGTTCTGCTGTATTATGGAGCCGGTCATGTACTCGGTTACGGTGTTCTTCTATTCTTTTGTTGTTGTTGTTGACGTTCTTATTTTTCTTTCTTCTTCTTCATCTTCTTTTCCTTCTTCCAAGAATCTCGTTAATAACTTGAGAACGGCTCATCCAGTCGGCATCAAACTTTCAATGGGAAGGTTTATGGAAGAATCAGAATGGTAAAGCGCCCATTATTTCGGTCAATTATAACACGCCATTAATCTTATCGGCCTCCAGGAGATATTTTGAGAAAGCCGCTTCTGTTTGTGGCTCCACACTTGTATTTTTCCAATACGATTTAGAACTTTTTTCCTCCTGAAATATAACGATTATGCCTCTTCCGGAACGCCTAAAAAATTGTGAAAAATCTGCTTGTTCACTCAACACAATTGGCAGAATTGTGAGTTGTGGGATAAAGTCCGATATTTGGAGAATGAATCTCAGATAGGCTTAAAAAAACAGAATGATTCTTCGGATTGGTTTGAAACTTTTGAGGTTAGAGTATGCTAACTAGTAGAAGGGCAGTAATTAGCTCTGAAGGTTAGAAAATTGACCTGGAAGTCTAGAAGACTGGCTTAAAAGGATAGAAAACTGGCTTGGAAGGTTAGAAAACTGGCTTAAAATGTTAGAAAAAAAGGCTTAGAAGGTTAGAAAAAGGCTTAAAAGGTTAGAAAATTGGCTTAGAAGGTTATAAAACTGACTTGGAGGTTAGAAAACTGACTTGGAGGATAGAAAACTGACTTGGAGGTTAGAAAACTGACTTAGAAGTTAGAAAATTGACTTGGAGGTTAGAAAATTTACTTAGAAGTTAGAAAACTGACTTGGAAGTTAGAAAATTGACTTGGAAGTTAGAAAACTGGCTTGGAGGTTAGAAAACTGACTGGGAAGTTAGAAAATTGACATGGAAGTTAGAAAATTGACTTGGAAGTTAGAAAATTGACTTGGAGGTTAGAAAATTGACTTAGAAGTTAGAAAACTGACTGGGAAGTTAGAAAACTGACTGGGAAGTTAGAAAATTTACTTGGAAGTTAGAAAACTGACTTGGAGGTTAGAAAACTGACTTGGAGGTTAGAAAACTGACTTGGAGGTTAGAAAACTGACTTGGAGGTTAGAAAACTGACTTGGAGGTTAGAAACCTGACTTGGAGGTTAGAAAACTGACTTGGAGGTTAGAAAACTGACTTGGAAGTTAGAAAGTTGACTTAGAAGTTAGAAAACTGACTGGGAAGATAGAAAATTGACTTGGATGTTAGAAAACTGACTGGGAAGTTAGAAAATTGACTTAGAAGTTAGAAAACTGACTGGGAAGTTAGAAAATTGACTTGGAGGTTAGAAAATTGACATGGAAGTTAGAAAACTGACTTGGAAGTTAGAAAATTGACTTGGAGGTTAGAAAATTGACTTAGAAGTTTGAAAACTGACTGGGAAGTTAGAAAACTGACTTGGAAGTTAGAAAATTGACTTGGAGGTTAGAAAATTGACTTAGAAGTTAGAAAATTGACTTAGAAGTTAGAAAACTGACTTGGAAGTTAGAAAATTGACTTGGAAGTTAGAAAATTGACTTGGAAGTTAGAAAACTGACTTGGAGGTTAGAAAACTTACTTAGAAGTTAGAAAACTGGCTTGGAGGTTAGAAAATTGGCTTGGAGGTTAGAAAACTGACTTGGAAGTTAGAAAATTGGCTTGGAGGTTAGAAAACTGACTTGGAAGTTAGAAAATTGACTTGGAAGTTAGAAAATTGACTTGGAAGTTAGAAAACTGACTTGGAGGTTAGAAAACTGACTTAGAAGTTAGAAAACTGGCTTGGAGGTTAGAAAATTGGCTTGGAGGTTAGAAAACTGACTTGGAAGTTAGAAAATTGACTTGGAGGTTAGAAAATTGACTTAGAAGTTAGAAAACTGACTTGGAAGTTAGAAAACTGACTTGGAGGTTAGAAAACTGACTTGGAGGTTAGAAAATTGGCTTGGAGGTTAGAAAACTGACTTGGAGGTTAGAAAATTGGCTTGGAGGTTTATCAAGCTGAGGTGCAGGGTAGAGGTTTATCAAGCTGAGGTGCAGGGTAGAGGTTTATCAAGCTGAGGTGCAAGGTAGAGCTTTATCAAGCTGAGGTGCAAGGTAGAGCTTTATCAAGCTGAGGTGCAGGGTAGAGGTTTATCAAGCTGAGGTGCAAGGTAGAGCTTTATCAAGCTGAGGTGCAGGGTAGAGGTTTATCAAGCTGAGGTGCAGGGTAGAGGTTTATCAAGCTGAGGTGCAAGGTAGAGCTTTATCAAGCTGAGGTGCAGGGTAGAGGTTTATCAAGCTGAGGTGCAAGGTAGAGCTTTATCAAGCTGAGGTGCAGGGTAGAGGTTTATCAAGCTGAGGTGCAAGGTAGAGCTTTATCAAGCTGAGGTGTAGGGTAGAGGTTTATCAAGCTGAGGTGCAGGGTAGAGGTTTATCAAGCTGAGGTGCAAGGTAGAGCTTTATCAAGCTGAGGTGCAGGGTAGAGGTGTATCAAGCTGAGTTGCAAGGTAGAGCTTTATCAAGCTGAGGTGCAGGGTAGAGGTGTATCAAGCTGAGGTGCAAGGTAGAGCTTTATCAAGCTGAGGTGCAGGGTAGAGCTTTATCAAGCTGAGTTGCAAGGTAGAGCTTTATCAAGCTGAGGTGCAGGGTAGAGGTGTATCAAGCTGAGGTGCAAGGTAGAGCTTTATAAAGCTGAGGTGCACGGTAGAGGTGTATCAAGCTGAGGTGCAAGGTAGAGCTTTATCAAGCTGAGGTGCAGGGTAGAGCTTTATCAAGCTGAGGTGCAGGGTAGAGGTGTATCAAGCTGAGTTGCAAGGTAGAGCTTTATCAAGCTGAGGTGCAAGGTAGAGCTTTATCAAGCTGAGGTGCAAGGTAGAGCTTTATCAAGCTGAGGTGCAAGGTAGAGGTTTATCAAGCTGAGGTGCAGGGTAGAGCTTTATCAAGCTGAGGTGCAAGGTAGAGGTTTATCAAGCTGAGGTGCAAGGTAGAGCTTTATCAAGCTGAGGTGCAAGGTAGAGGTTTATCAAGCTGAGGTGCAAGGTAGAGCTTTATCAAGCTGAGGTGCAAGGTAGAGCTTTATCAAGCTGAGTTGCAAGGTAGAGGTTTATCAAGCTGAGGTGCAAGGTAGAGCTTTATCAAGCTGAGGTGCAAGGTAGAGCTTTATCAAGCTGAGGTGCAGGGTAGAGGTTTATCAAGCTGAGGTGCAAGGTAGAGCTTTATCAAGCTGAGGTGCAAGGTAGAGCTTTATCAAGCTGAGGTGCAGGGTAGAGCTTTATCAAGCTGAGGTGCAAGGTAGAGCTTTATCAAGCTGAGGTGCAAGGTAGAGCTTTATCAAGCTGAGGTGCAAGGTAGAGCTTTATCAAGCTGAGGTGCAAGGTAGAGCTTTATCAAGCTGAGGTGCAAGGTAGAGCTTTATCAAGCTGAGGTGCAAGGTAGAGCTTTATCAAGCTGAGGTGCAAGGTAGAGCTTTATCAAGCTGAGGTGCAAGGTAGAGCTTTATCAAGCTGAGGTGCAAGGTAGAGCTTTATCAAGCTGAGGTGCAAGGTAGAATTTTATCAGACTGAAGTGCAGGGAAGGGTTAGGTCTTGTGTGGACCGGTCCATGGAAGACTTTGCAGGTGTTTGGTGGAGCGGTCCATGGAAGAGTTTGCAGGTGTTTTGTGGAGCGGTCCATGGAAGAGTTTGCAGGTGCTTTGTGGACCGGTCCATGGAAGAGTTTGCAGGTGTTTTGTGGAGCGGTCCATGGAAGAGTTTGCAGGTGTTTTGTGGACCGGTCCATGGAAGAGTTTGCAGGTGTTTTGTGGAGCGGTCCATGGAAGAGTTTGCAGGTGTTCGGTGGAGCGGTCCATGGAAGAGTTTGCAAGTGTTGGATGGACCGGTCCATACTACATGTCTTGAACAGGGGCACTATGAGAACGCTGATATAACTCAGGAAGAGTAAAGGGACCAAGACTCTACAACACGTTCCTGTGGTGACTGTGGTGGCTGTGGTGGCTGTGGTGACTGTGGTGACTGTGGTGGCTGTGGTGGCTGTGGTGGCTGTGGTGACTGTGGTGGCTGTGGTGGCTGTGGTGGCTGTGGTGACTGTGGTGGCTGTGGTGGCTGTGGTGACTGTGGTGGCTGTGGTGACTGTGGTGACTGTGGTGGCTGTGGTGGCTGTGGTGACTGTGGTGGCTGTGGTGACTGTGGTGGCTGTGGTGACTGTGGTGGCTGTGGTGACTGTGGTGGCTGTGGTGACTGTGGTGACTATGGTGACTGTGGTGACTGTGGTGGCTGTGGTGGCTGTGGTGACTGTGGTGACTGTGGTGACTGTGGTGACTGTGGTGGCTGTGGTGGCTGTGGTGACTGTGGTGACTGTGGTGACTGTGGTGAGTGTGGTGACTGTAGTGACTGTGGTGGCTGTGGTGACTGTAGTGGCTGTGGTGACTGTGGTGGCTGTGGTGGCTGTGGTGACTGTGGTGGCTGTGGTGACTGTGGTGGCTGTGGTGACTGTGGTGACTATGGTGACTGTGGTGACTGTGGTGGCTGTGGTGGCTGTGGTGACTGTGGTGACTGTGGTGGCTGTGGTGGCTGTGGTGGCTGTGGTGACTGTGGTGACTGGTGACTGTAGTGACTGTGGTGGCTGTGGTGACTGTGGTGACTATGGTGACTGTGGTGACTGTGGTGACTGTGGTGGCTGTGGTGACTGTGGTGACTGTGGTGACTGTGGTGGCTGTGGTGACTGTGGTGACTGTGGTGACTGTGGTGACTGTGGTGACTGTAGTGAGTGTGGTGACTATGGTGGCTGTGGTGACTGTGGTGACTATGGTGACTGTGGTGACTGTGGTGACTGTGGTGACTGTGGTGACTGTGGTGACTGTGGTGACTGTGGTGACTGTGGTGACTGTGGTGACTGTGGTGACTGTGGTGGCTGTGGTGACTGTGGTGACTGTGGTGACTGTGGTGACTGTGGTGACTGTGGTGGCTGTGGTGACTGTAGTGGCTGTGGTGACTGTTGTGACTGTGGTGACTGTGGTGGCCGTGGTGACTGTGGTGGCTGTGGTGACTGTTGTGACTGTGGTGACTGTGGTGGCTGTGGTGACTGTGGTGACTGTGGTGACTGTGTTGGCTGTGGTGACTGTGGTGGCTGTGGTGGCTGTGGTGACTGTGGTGGCTGTGGTGACTGTGGTGGCTGTGGTGACTGTGGTGACTGTGGTGACTGTGGTGGCTGTGGAGACTGTGGTGACTGTGTTGGCTATGGTGACTGTGGTGGCTGTGGTGGCTGTGGTGGCTGTGGTGACTGTGGTGACTGTGATGGCTGTGGTGACTGTGGTGGCTGTTGTGACTGTGGTGACTGTGGTGACTGTGGTGACTGTGGTGACTGTGGTGGCTGTGGTGACTGTGGTGGCTGTTGTGACTGTGGTGACTGTGGTGACTGTGGTGACTGTAGTGACTGTGGTGGCTGTGGTGACTGTGGTGACTGTGATGACTGTGGTGACTGTGGTGGCTGTGGTGACTGTGGTGGCTGTGATGACTGTGGTGACTGTGGTGACTGTGGTGACTGTGGTGACTGTGGTGACTGTGGTGGCTGTGGAGACTGTGGTGACTATGTTGGCTGTGGTGACTGTGGTGGCTGTGGTGGCTGTGGTGGCTGTGGTGACTGTGGTGACTGTGGTGGCTGTGGTGACTGTGGTGGCTGTGGTGACTGTGGTGACTGTGGTGACTGTGGTGACTGTGGTGACTGTAGTGACTGTGGTGACTGTGGTGGCTGTGGTGACTGTGATGACTGTGGTGACTGTGGTGACTGTGGTGACTGTGGTGGCTGTGATGACTGTGGTGACTGTGGTGACTGTGATGACTGTGGTGGCTGTGATGACTGTGGTGACTGTGGTGACTGTGATGACTGTGGTGGCTGTGATGACTGTGGTGACTGTGGTGGCTGTGATGACTGTGGTGACTGTGGTGACTGTGGTGGCTGTGGTGACTGTTGTGACTGTGGTGACTGTGGTGACTGTGGTGACTGTGGTGACTGTGATGACTGTGGTGACTGTGGTGGCTGTGATGACTGTGGTGACTGTGGTGGCTGTGATGACTGTGGTGACTGTGGTGACTGTGGTGACTGTGGTGACTGTGGTGACTGTGATGACTGTGGTGACTGTGGTGACTGTGGTGACTGTGGTGGCTGTGGTGACTGTGGTGACTGTGGTGACTGTGATGACTGTGGTGACTGTGGTGACTGTGGTGACTGTGATGACTGTGGTGACTGTGGTGGCTGTGGTGACTGTGGTGACTGTGGTGACTGTGATGACTGTGGTGACTGTGGTGACTGTGGTGACTGTGGTGGCTGTGGTGACTGTGGTGACTGTGGTGGCTGTGGTGACTGTGGTGACTGTGGTGACTGTGATGACTGTGGTGACTGTGGTGACTGTGGTGACTGTGATGACTGTGGTGACTGTGGTGACTGTGATGACTGTGGTGACTGTGATGACTGTGGTGACTGTGGTGACTGTGGTGACTGTGGTGACTGTGATGACTGTGGTGACTGTGATGACTGTGGTGACTGTGGTGACTGTGGTGACTGTGGTGGCTGTGGTGACTGTGGTGACTGTGGTGACTGTGATGACTGTGGTGACTGTGGTGACTGTGGTGACTGTGATGACTGTGGTGACTGTGGTGACTGTGATGACTGTGGTGACTGTGATGACTGTCGTGACTGTGGTGACTGTGGTGACTGTGGTGACTGTGGTGACTGTGATGACTGTGGTGACTGTGATGACTGTGGTGACTGTGGTGACTGTGGTGACTGTGGTGACTGTGGTGACTGTGGTGACTGTGATGACTGTGGTGACTGTGATGACTGTGGTGACTGTGGTGACTGTGGTGACTGTGGTGACTGTGGTGACTGTGGTGACTGTGATGACTGTGATGACTGTGGTGACTGTGGTGACTGTGGTGACTGTGGTGACTGTGGTGACTGTGGTGACTGTAGTGGCTGTTGTGGCTGTGACACTAACAGCCAGGTTGAACCCTCTGGATGCAGTAAAGATAGATGTGAGGTTTCCAGTAACCCCTCATGTGCTGGAGGAGAGGCTTCAAGTGAATCCTCGTGTCTTAGTGGAAGGAAGGATTCCTTGCAAGGTTTCCAACAGCGAGAAACTTTAATACTGAAGCTTTGTACTTGTTGAAGTTTTGTTGTATTGAGGTTGTGTTGTATTGAGGTTGTGTTGTATTGAGGTTGTGTTGTATTGAGGTTGTGTTGTATTGAGGCTGTGTTGTATTGAGGTTGTGTTGTATTGAGGTTGTGTTGTATTGAGGTTGTGTTGTATTGAGGTTGTGTTGTATTGAGGTTGTGTTGTATTGAGGTTGTGTTGTATTGAGGCTGTGTTGTATTGAGGTTGTGTTGTATTGAGGTTGTGTTGTATTGAGGTTGTGTTGTATTGAGGTTGTGTTGTATTGAGGTTGTGTTGTATTGAGGTTGTGTTGTATTGAGGCTGTGTTGTATTGAGGTTGTGTTGTATTGAGGTTGTGTTGTATTGAGGTTGTGTTGTATTGAGGCTGTGTTGTATTGAGGTTGTGTTGTATTGAGGCTGTGTTGTATTGAGGTTGTCTAGTACTGAAGTTGTCCAGTACTGAAGTTGTCCAGTACTGAAGTTGTCTAGTACTGAAGTTGTCTAGTACTGAAGTTGTCTAGTACTGAAGTTGTCCAGTACTGAAGTTGTCTAGTACTGAAGTTGTCTAGTACTGAAGTTGTCCAGTACTGAAGTTGTCCAGTACTGAAGTTGTCCAGTACTAAAGTTGTCCAGTACTGAAGTTGTCTAGTACTGAAGTTGTCCAGTACTGAAGTTGTCTAGTACTGAAGTTGTCTAGTACTGATGTTGTCCAGTACTGAAGTTGTCTAATACTGAAGTTGTCTAGTACTGAAGTTGTCCAGTACTGAAGTTGTCTAGTACTGAAGTTGTCTAGTACTGAAGTTGTCCAGTACTGAAGTTGTCCAGTACTGAAGTTGTCCAGTACTGAAGTTGTCCAGTACTGAAGTTGTCCAGTACTGAAGTTGTCCAGTACTGAAGTTGTCTAGTACTGAAGTTGTCCAGTACTGAAGTTGTCTAGTACTGAAGTTGTCTAGTACTGAAGTTGTCCAGTACTGAAGTTGTCTAGTACTGAAGTTGTCTAGTACTGAAGTTGTCTAGTACTGAAGTTGTCTAGTACTGAAGTTGTCCAGTACTGAAGTTGTCCAGTACTGAAGTTGTCCAGTACTGAAGTTGTCCAGTACTGAAGTTGTCCAGTACTGAAGTTGTCTAGTACTGAAGTTGTCTAGTACTGAAGTTGTCCAGTACTGAAGTTGTCTAGTACTGAAGTTGTCTAGTACTGAAGTTGTCCAGTACTGAAGTTGTCTAGTACTGAAGTTGTCTAGTACTGAAGTTGTCTAGTACTGAAGTTGTCTAGTACTGAAGTTGTCTAGTACTGAAGTTGTCCAGTACTGAAGTTGTCCAGTACTGAAGTTGTCCAGTACTGAAGTTGTCCAGTACTGAAGTTGTCCAGTACTGAAGTTGTCTAGTACTGAAGTTGTCTAGTACTGAAGTTGTCCAGTACTGAAGTTGTCCAGTACTGAAGTTGTCCAGTACTGAAGTTGTCTAGTACTGAAGTTGTCTAGTACTGAAGTTGTCTAGTACTGAAGTTGTCTAGTACTGAAGTTGTCTAGTACTGAAGTTGTCCAGTACTGAAGTTGTCCAGTACTGAAGTTGTCCAGTACTGAAGTTGTCTAGTACTGAAGTTGTCTAGTACTGAAGTTGTCTAGTACTGAAGTTGTCTAGTACTGAAGTTGTCTAGTACTGAAGTTGTATAGTACTGAAGTTATCTAGTACTGAAGTTGTCTAGTACTGAAGTTGTCCAGTACTGAAGTTGTCTAGTACTGAAGTTGTCTAGTACTGAAGTTGTCTAGTACTGAAGTTGTCCAGTACTGAAGTTGTCCAGTACTGAAGTTGTCTAGTACTGAAGTTGTCTATTACTGAAGTTGTCCAGTACTGAAGTTGTCCAGTACTGAAGTTGTCTAGTACTGAAGTTGTCTAGTACTGAAGTTGTCTAGTACTGAAGTTGTCTAGTACTGAAGTTGTCTAATACTGAACTTGTCTAGTACTGAAGTTGTCTAGTACTGAATTTGTCTAGTACTGAAGTTGTCTAGTACTGAAGTTGTCTAGTACTGAAGTTGTCTAGTACTGAAGTTGTCTAGTACTGAAGTTGTTGCAATGAGGACATGGAAGAACGGGGTGGGTGGGGAGGGCGTGTTGCAGGTCTTGCAAGGTTCGGGTGGGTCGTGGTAGTTGTGGTGTTGTTATTGAAGTTGTTGTTGGTGGTGCTGGTGGGTTGGTGTTGTTATTGGTGTTGTTGGTGGTGGTGATTGTGGTGTTGTTGTTATTGGTGTTGTTGGTTGTGGTGATTGTGGTGTTGTTGTTGTTGGTGGTGGTGGTGTTGTTAGTGGTGGTGATGGTTGTGGTTGTGGTGTTGTTGGTGATAAATTAGACACATGTGCAACTCTTGGGTATCTTTACTGAGGAAACGTTTCGCCACACAGTGGCTTCATCAGTCCATACAAGGAAGAATCTTGAAGAACAGGAGGAGAATGAGGTAATCAGTCCCTCAGCATTGAGTCGATGTGGTCAGTCCATCAGTCTTGAATAGAATACGGCATACGTGCGGAGAAGCAGCTTATATACCGTAGGCAGGAGAGGTGCAGCAGTCGTAGGTGGTGTCACAGCTGACCAATGTGGAAGTAGGTCGTGCCCAAGGGTTAGGCAAGCGAAGAATTCCCAAGTATTAAGATCCCAAGAAGTTGCAGTGTCTGACAGGATTGTAGATGAATGGTTCAGAGAACCGACATGTTGATAAATTAGACACCTGTGTAACTCTTGGGTATCTTTAGTATCCTCAGTAAAGATACCCAAGAGTTGCACATGTGTCTAATTTATCAACATGTCGGTTCTGTGAACCATTGATCTACAATAGTGTTGTTGGTGGTGGTGGTGTTGGTGGGTTGGTGTTGGTGGTGGTTGTGGTGTTGTTGGTGGGTTGGTGTTGGTGGCAGTGGTGGTGTTGGTGGCAGTGGTGGTGGCGGTGGTGGTGGAGATGGTGGTGGTAGCGGTGTTGGTGTTCGTGGTGGTGGTGGTGGCGGCGGCAGTGGTGGTGGGGGTTGTGGTGTTGGTAGTAATGTCGGTGTTGGTGGTGATGGCGGTGGTGGTGGCGGTGGGGTCAGTGTTGTGATTTTCTCACAATAAAACGTTACAATTCCGTCAGCCGGAGGAAATTGCGAGTGTTGAAAACTTTGAGAGAGTGAGAGAGAGTGAGGTGGGCGGTGCGTGCGCTGCTGCCTCAATTCTCACCCGGAAAGATGGGTAATCGGCTGACAATCTCCCATTAAACAAGTTAGGAAAGAATCGCTGTCCACCAGGAACACGGGCATCGTGCCGCATCTCTCCCGCACGCGGCTCGATCACTGGCCCTATAACCCTTCCACTCCCCCCCCCCCCAACAAGAAGATACTGTACGATGTTAGTTATCAGTGGCCCTGTTACACTCCAAGGGTTTTAACCACTCAGTTTCCTTCTGGTTAGAGCATAACAACTTTGGACAGAGACGTTGGGGTAATAATAGTAATCCTCCGGAAATCTAGTTTTAATGAAGTATATTTGATACAACAAAAAGCCAAAAAAAATATTATACGAATTATCGTATATAAGTTAAGAATGTTTGTTTGTTCTATATAGTCCAAAATATATAAGGTTTTTATAACAGATGATTAGGAGGAGATGCTAGATATAACATATATGTACAGAGATTACTGCTTCCAATTGGAAGCAGTCAGAATAAAACAGAATAAGTCGAGGCCGGATAATGAACCTTGTCCAGTTACCAGAGACGAGCAGCAGTGTTCTCGTTGGCTGCTGCTACTTCACTGCTCGTCCCTCAACCTTGAGTGTACAGGTCAGGTGGGTCACGTGACTCACTAACACTCAGTAGAGTAGTCGACCAAAAAAGGGGGAGGGAAGGGGGGTGTAACCCCTGAACACCACAGGTTAACCATACACAGTACACCGGGCGGAAGGCATGTTACTACACCTCCAATTAAACTTATCATGGCCATGTTACATAAATAATTATAATAATTGTTAATAAGAATAAGCCTTAAAAATACAAGGACGTTCATTTCCAATTTAGCTATTAAAGGAAATAACTGCAATGTAATATTAAAGAAAGGTTAACAATAGGGACATGACAGTTAACAATAGGGGCATGACAGGCCCTATAACTCAACGAACAGGAAGATACTGTACGGTGTTAGTTTTCGGTGGCCCTATAACCCCTCCTCTACAAGAAGATACTGTACGATGTTACTTATCAGTGGCTCTAACTCCCTACATGAAGATACTATGCGGTTGTAGTTATCAGTGGCCCTATAATCCCACAAGAAGATATTGTACGGTGTTACTTATTGACCCTACAACAAAACATAAATTTTAGCTCTTCGTGGAGACACAGGTTCTTGAGGAAAAACCAGAGCTTTATCAAGCTGGCTTGATAAAGCTCTAGTAGGCTTAATTATAGGAGGAAGAACAAGTGCTCTGGCTTCCTTACTGTCTTGTTTGATGATTAATTCCCTGGCTTTGATACTGTCTTATTTGATAACAAAGACCCTGGCTTTGTTACCATGCAAGAAATCTTACTCACCCACCTCCCACATGGAAGACCTCTTCTTACACTCCCACCTGCCACATGGAGGACCTCTTCTTACACTCCCACCTGCCACATGGAGGACCTCTTCTTACACTCCCACCTGCCACATGGAGGACCTCTTCTTACACTCCCACCTGCCACATGGAGGACCTCTTCTTACACTCCTACCTGCCACATGGAAGACCTCTTCTTACACTACCACCTGCGACATGGAGGACCTCTTCTTACACTCCCACCTGCCACATGGAAGACCTCTTCTTACACTCCCACCTGCCACATGGAAGACCTCTTCTTACACTCCCACCTGCCACATGGAAGACCTCTTCTTACACTCCTACCTGCCACATGGAAGACCTCTTCTTACACTCCCACCTGCCACATGGAGGACCTCTTCTTACACTCCCACCTGCCACATGGAAGACCTCTTCTTACACTCCCACCTGCCACATGGAGGACCTCTTCTTACACTCCCACCTGCCACATGGAGGACCTCTTCTTACACTCCCACCTGCCACATGGAAGACCTCTTCTTACACTCCTACCTGCCACATGGAAGACCTCTTCTTACACTCCCACCTGCCACATGGAGGACCTCTTATTACACTCCCACCTGCCACATGGAAGACCTCTTCTTACACTCCCACCTGCCACATGGAGGACCTCTTCTTACACTCCCACCTGCCACATGGAGGACCTCTTCTTACACTCCCACCTGCCACATGGAGGACCTCTTCTTACACTCCCACCTGCCACATGGAGGACCTCTTCTTACACTCCTACCTGCCACATGGAAGACCTCTTCTTACACTCCCACCTGCGACATGGAGGACCTCTTCTTACACTCCCACCTGCCACATGGAAGACCTCTTCTTACACTCCCACCTGCCACATG
The DNA here is from genome assembly GCF_038502225.1 of Cherax quadricarinatus. NCBI lineage: Eukaryota > Metazoa > Arthropoda > Malacostraca > Decapoda > Parastacidae > Cherax > Cherax quadricarinatus. Next base: position 48,015,464 of record NC_091302.1, on the reverse strand, counting down.
GAAGACCTCTTCTTACACTCCCACCTGCCACATGGAAGACCTCTTCTTACACTCATACCTGCCACATGGAAGACCTCTTCTTACACTCACACCTGCCACATGGAAGACCTCTTCTTACACTCCTACCTGCCACATGGAAGACCTCTTCTTACACTCATACCTGCCACATGGAAGACCTCTTCTTACACTCACACCTGCCACATGGAAGACCTCTTCTTACACTCATACCTGCCACATGGAAGACCTCTTCTTACACTCCTACCTGCCACATGGAAGACATCTTCTTAAGCTCCCACCTGCCACATGGAAGACCTCTTCTTACACTCCCACCTGCCACATTGAGGACCTCTTCTTACACTCCTGCCTGCCACATGGAAGACCTCTTCTTACACTCATACCTGCCACATGGAAGACCTCTTCTTACACTCACACCTGCCACATGGAAGACCTCTTCTTACACTCATACCTGCCACATGGAAGACCTCTTCTTACACTCCTACCTGCCACATGGAAGACATCTTCTTAAGCTCCCACCTGCCACATGGAAGACCTCTTCTTACACTCCCACCTGCCACATTGAGGACCTCTTCTTACACTCCCACCTGCCACATGGAAGACCTCTTCTTACACTCCCACCTGCCACATTGAGGACCTCTTCTTACACTCCCACCTGCCACATGGAAAACATCTTACACTCCTACCTGCCATATGGAAGACATCTTCTTACACTCCCACCTGCCACATGGAAGACATCTTCTTACACTCCTACCTGCCACATGGAAGACCTCTTCTTACACTCCCACCTGCCACATGGAAGACCTCTTCTTACACTCCCACCTGCCACATGGAAGACCTCTTCTTACACTCATACCTGCCACATGGAAGACCTCTTCTTACACTCACACCTGCCACATGGAAGACCTCTTCTTACACTCCTACCTGCCACATGGAAGACCTCTTCTTACACTCATACCTGCCACATGGAAGACCTCTTCTTACACTCACACCTGCCACATGGAAGACCTCTTCTTACACTCATACCTGCCACATGGAAGACCTCTTCTTACACTCCTACCTGCCACATGGAAGACATCTTCTTAAGCTCCCACCTGCCACATGGAAGACCTCTTCTTACACTCCCACCTGCCACATTGAGGACCTCTTCTTACACTCCTGCCTGCCACATGGAAGACCTCTTCTTACACTCATACCTGCCACATGGAAGACCTCTTCTTACACTCACACCTGCCACATGGAAGACCTCTTCTTACACTCATACCTGCCACATGGAAGACCTCTTCTTACACTCCTACCTGCCACATGGAAGACATCTTCTTAAGCTCCCACCTGCCACATGGAAGACCTCTTCTTACACTCCCACCTGCCACATTGAGGACCTCTTCTTACACTCCCACCTGCCACATGGAAGACCTCTTCTTACACTCCTACCTGCCACATGGAAGACATCTTCTTAAGCTCCCACCTGCCACATGGAAGACCTCTTCTTACACTCCCACCTGCCACATTGAGGACCTCTTCTTACACTCCCACCTGCCACATGGAAGACCTCTTCTTACACTCACACCTGCCATATGGAAGACATCTTCTTACACTCCCACCTGCCACATGGAAGACATCTTCTTACACTCCTACCTGCCACATGGAAGACCTCTTCTTACACTCACACCTGCCACATGGAAGACCTCTTCTTACACTCCCACCTGCCACATGGAAGACCTCTTCTTACGCTCCCACCTGTCACATGGAAGACCTCTTCTTACACTCCCACCTGCCACATGGAAGACCTCTTCTTACACTCCCACCTGCCACATGGAAGACCTCTTCTTACACTCCCACCTGCCACATGGAAGACTTCTTCTTACACTCACATCTGCCACATGGAAGACCTCTTCTTACACTCACAACCTGCCACATGGAAGACCTCTTCTTACACTCCCACCTGCCACATGGAAGACCTCTTCTTACATTCACATCTGCCACATGGAAGACCTCTTCTTACACTCACACCTGCCACATGGAAGACCTCTTCTTACACTCCCACCTGCCACATGGAAAACCTCTTCTTACACTCCCACCTGCCACATGGAAGACCTCTTCTTACACTCACACCTGCCACATGGAAGACCTCTTCTTACTCTCCTACCTGCCACATGGAAGACCTCTTCTTACACTCCCACCTGCCACATGGAAGACCTCTTCTTACACTCCCACCTGCCACATGGAAGACCTCTTCTTACACTCCCACCTGCCACATGGAAGACCTCTTCTTACACTCCCACCTGCCACATGGAAGACCTCTTCTTACACTCACACCTGCCACATGGAAGACCTCTTCTTACACTCACACCTGCCACATGGAAGACTTCTTCTTACACTCACACCTGCCACATGGAAGACCTCTTCTTACACTCACACCTGCCACATGGAAGACCTCTTCTTACACTCACACCTGCCACATGGAAGACCTCTTCTTACACTCACACCTGCCACATGGAAGACCTCTTCTTACACTCACACCTGCCACATGGAAGACTTCTTCTTACACTCCCACCTGCCACATGGAGGATCTCTTCTTGCACTCCCACCTGCCACATGGAGGACCTCTTCTTTCACTCCCACCTGCCACATGGAGGACCTCTTCTTACACTCCCACCTGCCACATCGAAGACCTCTTCTTACACTCCCACCTGCCACATGGAGGACCTCTTCTTACACTCCCACCTGCCACATGGAAGACCTCTTCTTACACTCACATCTGCCACATGGAAGACCTCTTCTTACACTCACACCTGCCACATGGAAGACCTCTTCTTACACTCACACCTGCCACATGGAAGACCTCTTCTTACACTCACACCTGCCACATGGAAGACCTCTTCTTACACTCCCACCTGCCATATGGAAGACCTATTCTTACACTCCCACCTGCCACCACTCGTGGCAGACTCCGTCAACTCCAGCGTCCTTCCTTTTACTCTCCACAATTCTCTGTCACTAAGCATAAATTCTAATCAATTCTTCTCCTTCTTCCTTTCTTTCAAATACCATTTATCTTCTTCCTCTTCCATATTCATAATTCCTGCCATGAGTTGTGTCACAGTGTGAAATATGTGTGTGTTTGTGTTCACGAGTTTGTGTGAAAGAAAGAAGTCATACTAGGGCTGGATTATGGATCACACTAAAGCTGGGTCACGAGTCATATTAGGGTTGGATTATGGGTCACACCAGGGCTGGATTATATGAGTCACACAAAGGCTGGGTCATGAGTCACACTAGAGAGGAAATTAAATCTTCATCAGAGTACAAAACAAATTCTGGCCACAAAATAGAGCGAAACACCAACGTCAAAGACCTGGGAGTGATCATGTCGGAGGATCTCACCTTCAAGGACCATAACATTGTATCAATCGCATCTGCTAGAAAAATGACAGGATGGATAATGAGAACCTTCAAAACTAGGGAGGCCAAGCCCATGATGACACTCTTCAGGTCACTTGTTCTATCTAGGCTGGAATATTGCTGCACACTAACAGCACCTTTCAAGGCAGGTGAAATTGCCGACCTAGAAAATGTACAGAGAACTTTCACGGCGCGCATAACGGAGATAAAACACCTCAATTATTGGGAGCGCTTGAGGTTCCTAAACCTGTATTCCCTGGAACGCAGGAGGGAGAGATACATGATTATATACACCTGGAAAATCCTAGAGGGACTAGTACCGAACTTGCACACGAAAATCACCCACTACGAAAGCAAAAGACTTGGCAGACGATGCACCATCCCCCCAATGAAAAGCAGGGGTGTCACTAGCACGTTAAGAGACCATACAATAAGTGTCAGGGGCCCGAGACTGTTCAACTGCCTCCCAGCACACATAAGGGGGATTACCAACAGACCCCTGGCAGTCTTCAAGCTGGCACTGGACAAGCACCTAAAGTCAGTTCCGGATCAGCCGGGCTGTGGCTCGTATGTTGGTTTGCGTGCAGCCAGCAGCAACAGCCTGGTTGATCAGGCTCTGATCCACCAGGAGGCCTGGTCTCAGACCGGGCCGCGGGGGCGTTGACCCCCGGAACTCTCTCCAGGTAAACTCCAGAGATGGATCGTAGGCATGGGTCACACCAACGCTGGGTCGTGGGTCACACCAGGGCACTGGACACATGCAGAGCACATACGAGAAACACATACGAGGACACATACGGGAACACATGCGGGAGACACATACGAGGACACATGAGGGGACACACGAGAAAAAACATGCGAGGACACATACGAGGACACATGCAGCGGGATACATATGAGAGACACATACGAGGACATATGCGAGGGACAAATACGAGGGACACACACGGGGACACATGCGGGGGACACACAAGGGACACATAAGAGGACACATGCGGGGGACACATACGAGGACACATACGAGGGACACATACGAGGGACACATTCGAGGACACATACGAGGACACATGCGGCGGACACATACGAGGGACACATACGAGGGACACATACGAGGACACATACGAGGACACATGCGACGGACACATACGAGGGACACCAGAACATGTGTTCAATTGCGCAGTGTTCAGCTCGACTTATTTTTCCCCTGTGAGGGACAACATAGGTGACACATATGGTGGAAGCAAATATGTGTCATAGGTAGATTGATGGAAATAAAGGGGGGAGAGAGGGGGAGGAGAGGGGAGGAGAGGGCGAGGAGAGGGGGAGGAGAGGGGGTGAGGAAGGGCAGAAGGGAGGGGTAAAGAAGGGGAAGAGGAGAGAGGGTGAGGAAGGGGAGGAGGGGGAGGGGTGAGGAAGGGGAAGTGGGGGAGGGGTGACGAAGGGGAGGAGGGGGAGGGAGGAGGAAGGGGAGGAGGGGAGGGGTGAGGAAGGGGAGGAGGGGGGGAGGGGTGAAGAAGGGGAGGAGGGGGAGAAAGGGGAGGGGGGAGGGGGGAGAAAGGGGATTAGGGGGGAGGAAGGGGAGGAGGGGGAGGGGTGAGGAAGGGGAAGAAGGGGGAATGGTGAGGAAGTGGAGGAGGAGAGAGGGCGAGGAAGGGGATGAGGGGGAGGAAGGGGAGGAGGGGAGGAAAGGGAGGAGGGGGGAGGAAGGGGAGGAGGGGGGAGGAAGGGGAGGAGGGAAAGGAAGGGGAGGAGGGGGGAGGATAGGGAGGAGGGGGAGGAAGGGGAGGAGGGGGAGGAAGGGGAGGAGGGGGAGGAAGTCTTGTCTCATTGCGTCAGGATTTTCAAATATTTTCCTGGTGAAAATAGAGGAGGATAATTGTGTGTGTGTGAGAGTGTGTGTGTATGTGTGTATGTGTGTGTATGTGTGTGTGTATGTACTCACCTATTTGTGGTTGCAGGGGTCGATTCATAGCTCCTGGCCCCGCCTCTTCACTGATTGCTACTAGGTCCTCTCTCTCCCTGCTCCATGAGCTTTATCATACCTCGCCTTAAAACTATGTATGGTTCCCGCCTCCACTACTTCACTTTCTAGACTATTCCACGACTTGACTACTCTATGACTGAAGAAACACTTCCTAACATCCCTTTGACTCATCTGAGTCTTCAACTTCCAATTGTGACCCCTTGTGTCTGTGTCCCATCTCTGGAACATCTTGTCTTTGTCCACCTTGTCAGTTCCTTTCAGCATTTTATGTCGTTATCATGTTTCCCCTGACCCTCCTGTCCTCCAGATCTTTTTCCTTGAGTGAGATTTGCAGTCTTTAGCACCTAGCCTATACTGTCTGTGGTCTTCTTTGCCTTTCCCCGATCTTCATGACTTTGCATTTGGCGGGGTTAAATTCAAGGAGCCAGTTGCTGGACTAGGGTCGTAGCCTGTGCAGGTCTCTATGTACTCCTGCCTAGTCCTCGACTGATTTAATTATACTCATTAACTTCGCATCATCTGCAAACAGGGACACTTCTGAGTCTACCCCTTCCGTTAAGTCGTTCACATATACCAATAACAGCACAGGTCTTAGGACTGACCCCTGTGGGACCCCGCTCGTCACAGGCGTCCACTCTGACACCTCGTCAGGTACCATGACTCGTTGTTGTCTCCCAGTCATATATTCTCTGATCCATTGCAGTATGTTTCCTGTTATCTGTGCCTGATTCTCTAGCTTTTGCATTAACGTCTTGTGAGGAACCGTGTCGAAGGCCTTCTTGCAGTCCAAGAAAATGCAGTCTATCCACTTCTCTCTCTCGTGTCTTACTCTAGTAAGTTTGTGACACAGGATTTTCCTTCCCTGAAACCGTGCTGGTTGTCGTCTATAACCTTGTGTCTATTTAGGTGCTCCACCACTCTCCTCCTAATGATCTCCTCCATGATTTTGCATACTATACACGTCAGAGACACAGATCTGTAGTTTAATGCCTCTTGTCTGTCTCATTATTTAAAAATTGGGACGACATTTGCCATCTTCCATACCTCAGGTAGTTGCCCAGTTTCAATGGATGTGTTGAAGATTTTTGTTAGTGGCACACACAGCATCTCTGCTCCCTCTCTAAGGACCAACGGAGAGATGATGTCTGGTCCCACCTCCTTTGAGGTATCAGGTTCACATATCAGCTTCTTCACCTCCTCCACAGTTGTTTATTTCACCCAGCACTTGTTGGTGTACCTCCTTATTCTGAATTC
>NC_091302.1:47981306-47998806 GCF_038502225.1 Cherax quadricarinatus | reverse complement strand
CTGCGTGGAATAGACAAGGTGGACAGAGACAGGATGTTGCAGAGATGGGACACAGAAACAAGAGGTCACAACTGGAAGCTGAAGACTCAGATGAGTCAAAGGGATGTTAGGAAGTATTTCTTCAGTCATAGAGTAGTTAAGAAGTGGAATAGTCTGGCAAGCGATGTAGTGGAGGCAGGAACTATACATAGTTTTAAGATGAGGTATGATAAAGCTCATGGAACAGGGGGAGAGAGGATCTAGTAGCGGGTGGTGAAGAGGCGGGGCCATGAGCTGAGTCTCGACCCCTGCAACCACAATTAGGTGACAACAATTAGGTGACTACACACACACACACACACACACACACACACACACACGGTTTAAAACCCTCCCTTCCATAAACACACACTCACACACACACACACGATTTAAAACCCTCCCCTCCATAAACACACACTCACACACACACACACGATTTAAAACCCTCCCCTCCATAAACACACACTCACACACACACACACGATTTAAAACCCTCCCTTCCATAAACACACACTCACACACACACACACGATTTAAAACCCTCCCCTCCATAAACACACTTACACACACACACACACACACACACACACACACACACACACGGTTTAACACATTCCCCTCCATAAACACACACACACACACGATTTAAAACCCTCCCCTCCATAAACACACTTACACACACACACACACACGGTTTAACACCTTCCCCTCCATAAACACACACACACACACACGATTTAAAACCCTCCCCTCCATAAACACACACACACACACACACACACACACACGGTTTAACACCTTCCCCTCCATAAACACACACACACACACACGATTTAAAACCCTCCCCTCCATAAACACACTTACACACCTTCCCCTCCATAAACACACACACACACACACACACACACACACACACACACACACACACACACACGGTTTAACACCTTCCCCTCCATAAACACACACACACACACACACACACACACACACACGGTTTAACACCTTCCCCTCCATAAACACACAGACACACACACACACACACACACACACACACTCACACACGGTTTAATACCCTCCCCTCCATAAACACACACACACAACACCTCAGTAGAGAATCGTTCAAGACCGTACACCACATACGTCAGGCCCGTATTCGAGTATGCAGCACAAGTTTGGAATCCACACCTATGTAAGCACGTCAGAAGATTAAAGAAAGTGCAAAGGTTTGCAACAAGACTAGTTTCAGTTCTAAAGGGACTCTGTCCAACGAAGGAAGGCTAGTGGAAATTGTCCTGATGACACTGGAGGACAGGAGGGTCAGGGGAGACATGATAACGACATAAAATACTTCGAGTAATTGACAAGGTGGACAGAGACAGGATGTTCCAGAGATGAGACACGGAAACAAGAGGTCACAATTGGAAGCTGAAGAGTTAGATGAATCAAAGGGATGTTAGGAAGTATTTCTTCAGTCATAGAGTTGTCAGGAAGTGGAATAGCCTAGAAAGTGACGTAGTGGAGGCAGGAACCATACATAGCTTTAAGGCGAGGTATGATAAAGCTCATGGAGCAGGGAGAGAGAAGACCTAGTAGCGTTCAGTGAAGAGGCGGGGCCAGGAGCTGAGTCTCGACCCCTGCAGCTACATATAGGTGAGTACACGGTTTAACACCCTCCCCCCACTCTAGGAAATCCTCTAACCTCCCCCTACCTCATCATGGAAGAATAAATCCCTTTCAAATCCCTACTGCATCGTGGGGAATTAATCCCAATTTGGATTTGCTCTGAGGTTATTAATTCCTCCGGATTGACCAGGTTTAACCAGGCTTGGCCAGGTTTGACAAGGCTTGGCCAAGTTTGGCCATATTTTGCCAGGTTTGACAAGGCTTCAGCAGGCTCGATCAGGCTTGGCCAGGCTTGGCCAGGTTTAGCCAGGTTTGGCCAGATTTGGCTAGGCTTGACTAGGCTTGACAAGGCTTGATCACTCTTGTCCAGGTTTGACCAAGCATTACTAGGATTCCCCAGGCTTAGCCAGGCTTGAGCAGGCTTGACCAGGTTTGACCAGGCTTAGCCAGGCTTGACCAGGCTTGACCACATTTGACTAGGCTTGACCATGCTTGACCAGGCTTCACCAGGATTGACAAGGCTTGACCAGGCTTGACCAGGCTTGGCCTGGATTGACCAGGCTTGACGAGGCTTGATCAGGCTGGACCAGGCTAGACCAGACTGGACCAGGCTTGACTAGGCTTGGCCTGGCCTGACCAGACTGGACCACTTCGCCAGTGACGACCTGGAGACAGGATCCAAATATTTAATGGCTCAGGATTAACCAACAGATAGACCAACAGGAGGAATCAGAAAAAAAACAGGTAAACCAACAGGAGGAAACAGAAAAAACAGATAGATCAACAGGAGGAAACAGAAGAAAACAGATAGACCAACAGAAGGAAACAGAAAAAACAGATCAAAAGGAGGAAACAGAAAAAAACAGATAGACCAGCAGGAGGAAACAGAAGAAAACAGATGGACCAACAGAAGGAAACAGAAAAAACAGATAGACCACCAGGAGGAAACAGAAAAAAAACAGATAGACCAACAGGAGACAAACGGACACATAGATCAACAGGAGGACACAAACAGACAGATAGACCAACAGGAGGAGACAAACGGACAGATAGACCAACAGGAGGAGACAAACGGACAAATAGACCAACAGAAGGAGATAGAATAACAGATAGACGAACAGGAAGAAACAGGACAGATAAACCAACAGGAGGAGACAGAATAACAGACCAACAGGAGGAAACAGGAGAAAACGGGAAGAGAAACGGGCTAACAGAACCGCTGAGGAATTAAAAAATAAGCAACGTTTTAGCTGACAAAAACAGAAAATAAAAACAGAAAATTTAACACAAGTCAAGAAATTTGATTTTTTTTTAACGCAAGACAAGAAAATTTTACTTTTTTTTTTAACGCGAGACAAGAAAATTTAACTTTTTTTTTTAACGCAAGACAAGAAAATTTAACTTTTTTTTTTAACGCAAGACAAGAAAATTTAACTTTTTTTTTTAACGCAAGACAAGAAAATTTAACTTTTTTTTTAACGCAAGACAAGAAAATTTAACTTTTTTTTAACACAAGACAAGAAAATTTAACTTTTTTTTTAACGCAAGACAAGAAAATTTAACTTTTTTTTAACGCAAGACAAGAAAATTTAACTTTTTTTTAACGCAAGACAAGAAAATTTAACTTTTTTTTTAACACAAGACAAGAAAATTTAACTTTTTTTTTAACGCAAGACAAGAAAATTTAACTTTTTTTTTAACGCAAGACAAGAAAATTTAACTTTTTTTTTAACGCAAGACAAGAAAATTTAACTTTTTTTTTTAACGCAAGACAAGAAAATTTAACTTTTTTTAACACAAGACAAGAAAATTTAACTTTTTTTTTAACGCAAGACAAGAAAATTTAACTTTTTTTTTAACGCAAGACAAGAAAATTTAACTTTTTTTAACACAAGACAAGAAAATTTAACTTTTTTTTTAATGCAAGACAAGAAAATTTAACTTTTTTTTAACGCAAGACAAGAAAATTTAACTTTTTTTTAATGCAAGACAAGAAAATTTAACTTTTTTTTTAACACAAGACAAGAAAATTTAACTTTTTTTTTAACGCAAGACAAGAAAATTTAACTTTTTTTAACGCAAGACAAGAAAATTTAACTTTTTTTTAACGCAAGACAAGAAAATTTAACTTTTTTTTAACGCAAGACAAGAAAATTTAACTTTTTTTTAATGCAAGACAAGAAAATTTAACTTTTTTTTAACGCAAGACAAGAAAATTTAACTTTTTTTTAACGCAAGACAAGAAAATTTAAATTTTTTTTAACGCAAGACAAGAAAATTTAACTTTTTTTTAACGCAAGACAAGAAAATTTAACTTTTTTTTAACACAAACCAAGGAAATTTAACTTTTTTTTAACGCAAGACAAGAAAATTTAACTTTTTTTTAACGCAAGACAAGAAAATTTAACTTTTTTTTAACGCAAGACAAGAAAATTTAACTTTTTTTTAACGCAAGACAAGAAAATTTAAATTTTTTTAACACAACCCAAGGAAATTTCACTTTTCTTAACACTAGCCAAGAAAAACCATTAGATGGGCGAAACATCTGTAAATAAAGACACTCAGATGTGGTACATGTTTATAATTCTTTATCTTGTTGGTAAATATTGACACCAGGAAGTTGACACCAGGAAGTTGACACCAGGAAGTTGACACCAGGAAGTTGACAACAGGAAGTTGACACCAGGAAGTTGACACCAGGAAGTTGATACTCGGAAGTTGACACCAGGAAGTTGACACCAGGAAGTTGACACCAGGAAGTTGACACCAGGAAGTTGACACCAGGAAGTTGACACCAGGAAGTTGACACTCGGAAGTTGACACCAGGAAGTTGACACTAGGAAGTTGACACCAGGAAGTTGACACCAGGAAGTTGACACCAGGAAGTTGACACTCGGAAGTTGACACTCGGAAGTTGACACCAGGAAGTTGACACCAGGAAGTTGACACCAGGAAGTTGACACCAGGAAGTTGACACCAGGAAGCTGACACCAGGAAGTTGACACCAGGAAGTTGACACCAGGAAGTTGACACCAGGAAGTTGACACAAGGAAGTTGACACCAGGAAGTTGACACTCGGAAATTGACACCAGGAAGTTGACACCAGGAAGTTGACACCAGGAAGTTGACACCAGGAAGTTGACACCAGGAAGTTGACACCAGGAAGTTGACACCAGGAAGTTGACACCAGGAAGTTTACACCAGGAAGTTGACACTCGGAAGTTGACACCAGGAAGTTGACACTCGGAAGTTGACACCAGGAAGTTGACACTTGACACCAGGAAGCTGACACCAGGAAGTTGACACCAGGAAGTTGACACCAGGAAGTTGACACCAGGAAGTTGACACAAGGAAGTTGACACCAGGAAGTTGACACTCGGAAATTGACACCAGGAAGTTGACACCAGGAAGTTGACACCAGGAAGTTGACACCAGGAAGTTGACACCAGGAAGTTGACACCAGGAAGTTGACACCAGGAAGTTGACACCAGGAAGTTGACACTCGGAAGTTGACACCAGGAAGTTGACACTAGGAAGTTGACACCAGGAAGTTGACACTCGGAAGTTGACACCAGGAAGTTGACACTCGGAAGTTGACACCAGGAAGTTGACACCAGGAAGCTGACACCAGGAAGCTGACACCAGGAAGTTGACACCAGGAAGTTGACACCAGGAAGTTGACACCAGGAAGTTGACACCAGGAAGTTGACACCAGGAAGTTGACACCAGGAAGTTGACACCAGGAAGTTGACACCAGAAGTTGACACCAGGAAGTTGACACCAGGAAGTTGACACTCGGAAGTTGACACTCGGAAGTTTACACCAGGAAGTTGACACCAGGAAGTTGACACTCGGAAGTTGACACTCGGAAGTTGACACCAGGATGTTGATACCAGGAAGTTGACACTTGGAAGTTGACACCAGGAAGTTGACACTCGGAAGTTGACACCAGGAAGTTGACACTCGGAAGTTGACACCAGGAAGTTGAGACCAGGAAGTTGACACTAGGAAGTTGACACCAATAAGGTGACACCAGGAAGTTGACACTCGGAAGTTGACACCAGGAAGTTGACACCAGTATGTTGACACCAAGAAGTTGACACCAGGAAGTTGACACTCGGAAGTTGACACCAGGAAGTTGACACAAGGAAGTTGACACCAGGAAGTTGACACCAGGTAGTTGACACCAGGAAGTTGACACCAGGAAGTTGACACTCGGAAGCTGACACCAGGATGTTGACACCAGGAAGTTGACACCAGGATGTTGACACCAGGAAGTTGACACCAGGAAGTTGACACCAGGAAGTTGACACCAGGAAGTTGACACCAGGAAGTTGACACCAGAAAGTTGACACCAGGAAGTTGACACCAGGAAGTTGACACCAGGAAGTTGACACCAGGAAGTTGACAACAGGAAGTTGACAACAGGAAGTTGACACCAGGAAGTTGACACCAGGAAGTTGACACCAGGAAGTTGACACCAGGAAGTTGACACCAGGAAGTTGACACCAGAAGTTGACACCAGGAAGTTCACACCAGGAAGTTCACACCAGGAAGTTGACACCAGGAAGTTGACACCAGGAAGTTGACACCAGGAAGTTGACACCAGGAAGTTGACACCAGGAAGTTGACACTCGGAAGTTGACACTCGGAAGTTGACACCAGGAAGTTGACACTAGGAAGTTGACACCAGGAAGTTGAAACCAGGAAGTTGACACACGGAAGTTGACACTCGGAAGTTGACACTCGGAAGTTGACACTCGGAAGTTGACACTCTGAAGTTGACACCAGGAAGTTGACACTAGGAAGTTGACACCAGGAAGTTGACACCAGGAAGTTGACACTCGGAAGTTGACACCAGGAAGTTGACACTAGGAAGGTGACACCAGGAAGTTGACACCAGGAAGTTGACACTTGGAAGTTGACACTTGGAAGTTGACACTTGGAAGTTGACACCAGGAAGTTGACACCAGGAAGTTGACACCAGGAAGTTGACACTCCGAAGTTGACACTCGGAAGTTGACACCAGGAAGTTGACACCAGGAAGTTGACACCAGGAAGTTGACACTTGGAAGTTGACACTTGGAAGTTGACACCAGGAAGTTGACACCAGGAAGTTGACACTCGGAAGTTGACACCAGGAAGTTGACACTGGGAAGTTGACACTAGGAAGTTGACACTAGGAAGTTGTCGCTAGGAAGCTGACACTCGGAAGCTGACGACAGGAAGTTGACGACAGGAAGTTGACGACATGAAGTTGACGACAGGAAGTTGACGACAGGAAGTTGACGACAGGAAGTTGACGACAGGAAGTTGACGACAGGAAGTTGAAGACAGGAGGTTGGCGACAGGAAGTTGGCGACAGGAAGTTGGCGACAGGAAGTTGACGACAGGAAGTTGACGACAGGAAGTTGACGACAGGAAGTTGAAGACAGGAGGTTGACAGCAGGAAGTTGGCGACAGGAAGTTGACGACAGGAATTTGACGACAGGAAGTTGACGACGGGAAGTTGACAACAGGAAGTTGACAACAGGAAGTTGATGACAGGAAGTTGACAGGAATTTGGCGACAGGAAGTTGACGACAAGAAGTTGGAATCAGTTGACGACAGGACGTTGACATCAGTTGACGACAGGAAGTTGACGATGGGAAATTTCAGAGATAATACTTCCCCATAGTATCCCCTGAGTTGAGACACAGCATGGGAGCTGATCTGGTTTGATCCGAGGAAGAGGAGGGGAGGTCAGGTTTCTTTGGATTAAGATCTGTTTACAACACAAGTAGTGACTTGGCTGATGACTGTAAAAGTTGCTTCAGTAATCAAACCTAAGCCAGGCTACTACAACAACAGTCAGCAACCAAGCCTAAGCCAGGCTACTACAACAACAGTCAGCAACCAAGCCTAAGCCAGGCTACTACAACATCAGTCAGTAACCAAGCCTAAGCCAGGCTACTACAACATCAGTCAGTAACCAAGCCTAAGCCAGCCTACTACAACATCAGTCAGTTACCAAGCCTAAGCCAGCCTACTACAACATCAGTCAGTAACCAAGCCTAAGCCTGGCTACTACTACATCAGTCAGTAACCAAGCCTAAGCCAGGCTACTACAACAACAGTCAGTAACCAAGCCTAAGCCAGGCTACTACAACAACAGTCAGTAACCAAGCCTAAGCCAGGCTACTACAACATCAGTCAGTAACCAAGCCTAAGCCAGGCTACTACAACAACAGTCAGCAACCAAGCCTAAGCCAGGCTACTACAACAACAGTCAGCAACCAAGCCTAAGCCAGGCTACTACAACATCAGTCAGTAACCAAGCCTAAGCCAGCCTACTACAACATCAGTCAGTAACCAAGCCTAAGCCAGCCTACTACAACATGAGTCAGTAACCAAGCCTAAGCCAGGCTACTACAACATCAGTCAGTAACCAAGCCTAAGCCAGGCTACTACAACATCAGTCAGTAACCAAGCCTAAGCCAGCCTACTACAACATCAGTCAGTAACCAAGCCTAAGCCAGCCTACTACAACATGAGTCAGTAACCAAGCCTAAGCCAGGCTACTACAACATCAGTCAGTAACCAAGCCTAAGCCAGGCTACTACAACATCAGTCAGTAACCAAGCCTAAGCCAGCCTACTACAACATCAGTCAGTAACCAAGCCTAAGCCAGCCTACTACAACATGAGTCAGTAACCAAGCCTAAGCCAGGCTACTACAACATCAGTCAGTAACCAAGCCTAAGCCAGGCTACTACAACATCAGTCAGTAACCAAGCCTAAGCCAGGCTACTACAACATGAGTCAGTAACCAAGCCTAAGCCAGGCTACGCTGTATAGCCCTTGTGGCTTAGCGCTTCTTTTTGATTATAATAATAATAAGCCAGGCTACTACAACATCAGTCAGTAACCAAGCCTAAGCCAGGCTACTACAACATCAGTCAGTAACCAAGCCTAAGCCAGGCTACTACAACATGAGTCAGTAACCAAGCCTAAGCCAGGCTACTACAACATCAGTCAGTAACCAAGCCTAAGCCAGGCTACTACAACATGAGTCAGTAACCAAGCCTAAGCCAGGCTACTACAACATCAGTCAGTAACCAAGCCTAAGCAAGGCTACTACAACATCAGTCAGTAATCAAGCCTAAGCCAGGCTACTACAACATCAGTCAGTAACCAAGCCTAAGCCAGGCTACTACAACATGAGTCAGTAACCAAGCCTAAGCCAGGCTACTACAACATCAGTCAGTAACCAAGCCTAAGCCAGGCTACTACAACATGAGTCAGTAACCAAGCCTAAGCCAGGCTACTGCAACATCAGTCAGTAACCAAGCCTAAGCCAGGCCACTACAACATCAGTCAGTAACCAAGCCTAAGCCAGGCTACTACAACATGAGTCAGTAACCAAGCCTAAGCCAGGCTACTACAACATGAGTCAGTAACCAAGCCTAAGCCAGTCTACTGCAACATGAGTCAGTAACCAAGCCTAAGCCAGCCTACTACAACATGAGTCAGTAACCAAGCCTAAGCCAGGCTACTACAACATCAGTCAGTAATCAAGCCTAAGCCAGTCTACTACAACATCAGTCAGTAACCAAGCCTATGCGAGGCTACTACAACATCAGTAAGTAACCAAGCCTAAGCCAGGCTACTACAACATGAGTCAGTAACCAAGCCTAAGCCAGGCCACTACAACATCAGTCAGTAACCAAGCCTAAGCCAGGCTACTACAACATGAGTCAGTAACCAAGCCTAAGCCAGGCTACTACAACATGAGTCAGTAACCAAGCCTAAGCCAGGCTACTGCAACATGAGTCAGTAACCAAGCCTAAGCCAGCCTACTACAACATGAGTCAGTAACCAAGCCTAAGCCAGGCTACTACAACATCAGTCAGTAATCAAGCCTAAGCCAGTCTACTACAACATGAGTCAGTAACCAAGCCTAAGCCAGCCTACTACAACATCAGTCAGTAACCAAGTCTAAGCCAGGCTACTACAACATCAGTCAGTAACCAAGCCTAAACCAGGCTACTACAACATCAGTCAGTAACCAAGTCTAAGCCAGGCTACTACAACATCAGTCAGTAACCAAACCTAAGCCAGCCTACTACAACATCAGTCAGTAACCAAGCCTAAGCCAGGCTACTACAACATCAGTCAGTAACCAAGCCTAAGCCAGGCTACTACAACATCAGTCAGTAACCAAGCCTAAGCCAGCCTACTACAACATCAGTCAGTAACCAAGCCTAAGCCAGCCTACTACAACATCAGTCAGTAACCAAGTCTAAGCCAGGCTACTACAACATCAGTCAGTAACCAAGCCTAAGCCAGGCTATTACAACATCAGTCAGTAACCAAGTCTAAGCCAGGCTACTACAACATCAGTCAGTAACCAAGCCTAAGCCAGCCTACTACAACATCAGTAGTAACCAAGCCTAAGCCAGCCTACTACAACATCAGTCAGTAACCAAGCCTAAGCCAGGCTACTACAACATCAGTCAGTAACCAAGTCTAAGCCTGGCTACTACAACATCAGTCAGTAGCCAAGCCTAAGCCAGGCTACTACAACATCAGTCAGTAACCAAGTCTAAGCCAGGCTACTACAACATCAGTCAGTAACCAAGCCTAAGCCAGCCTACTACAACATCAGTTAGTAACCAAGCCTAAGCCAGCCTACTACAACATCAGTCAGTAACCAAGTCTAAGCTAGCCTACTACAACATCAGTCAGTAACCAAGCCTAAGCCAGCCTACTACAACATCAGTCAGTAACCAAGCCTAAGCCAGCCTACTACAACATCAGTCAGTAACCAAGCCTAAGCCAGTCTACTACAACATCAGTCAGTAACCAAGCCTAAGCCAGGCTACTACAACATCAGTCAGTAACCAAGCCTAAGCCAGCCTACTACAACATCAGTCAGTAACCAAGCCTAAGCCAGGCTACTACAACATCAGTCAGTAACCAAGCCTAAGCCAGGCTACTACAACATCAGTCAGTAACCAAGCCTAAGCCAGTCAGTAACTACTACAACATCAGTCAGTAACCAAGCCTAAGCCAGGCTACTACAACATCAGTCAGTAACCAAGCCTAAGCCAGTACTACAACATCAGTCAGTAACCAAGCCTAAGCCAGGCCTACTACAACATCAGTCAGTAACCAAGCCTAAGCCAGGCTACTACAACATCAGTCAGTAACCAAGCCTAAGCCAGGCTACTACAACATCAGTCAGTAACCAAGCCTAAGCCAGGCTACTACAACATCAGTCAGTAACCAAGCCTAAGCCTGGCTACTACAACATGAGTCAGTAACCAAGCCTAAGCCAGGCTACTACAACATCAGTCAGTAACCAAGCCTAAGCCAGGCTACTACAACATCAGTCAGTAACCAAGCCTAAGCCAGGCTACTACAACATCAGTCAGTAACCAAGCCTAAGCCAGGCTACTACAACATCAGTCAGTAACCAAGCCTAAGCCACTACAACATCAGCCTAAGCCAGGCTACTACAACATCAGTCAGTAACCAAGCCTAAGCCAGCCTACTACAACATCAGTCAGTAACCAAGTCTAAGCCAGGCTACTACAACATCAGTCAGTAACCAAGCCTAAGCCAGGCTACTACAACATCAGTCAGTAACCAAGCCTAAGCCAGGCTACTACAACATCAGTCAGTAACCATGCCTAAGCCTGGCTACTACAACATGAGTCAGTAACCAAGCCTAAGCCAGCCTACTACAACATCAGTCAGTAACCAAGCCTAAGCCAGCCTACTACAACATCAGTCAGTCTGTTCACATAACAAGCTGCTCCACAAATATACTTATCTACGTTCATGTTAACATAGCGGGTTATTGATCTACTCAGCCTTCTATCGGCATTCCTGTAACATTCAATTTCATAATTTACTTCTCTCCTAATATTATTCCTAATGCTAAACAGACACACCGAAGTTACAATATTTTTTACCCATCATTGTATTTTTTTATGAACTTTACCAAGAGCGAGTAATTTACTGTGTGATG
Organism: Cherax quadricarinatus; assembly: GCF_038502225.1. Lineage (NCBI taxonomy): Eukaryota > Metazoa > Arthropoda > Malacostraca > Decapoda > Parastacidae > Cherax > Cherax quadricarinatus. The sequence continues at coordinate 47,987,148 of NC_091302.1, read as the reverse complement.
GAATCCATAAAAATTATTCACCAAATGTTTTTTCTCTGACTTTTGAGTCTCTATACCTGGCTTCTACAATGATCATGTTGTTAGAGTCATTATGTGAGTCAAGAACCTTCAGTGGTGACATAGAGTCATGATCATAGTCATGTTCAGTGTCGTAAGTTAACTTTAAGTGCCATTAGGATGACAAGCAGTTTAGTTTGTGATGTAGACCACCAGGTGGCAGTTCCTGTGCGCCAGTGTGTTGGCAGCAAGAGTTGAAATTGCTGGGAAAGTGCCGGGAAGTGCTGGAAAAGTGCTGGAAAAGTGCTGGAGAAGTGCTGGAAAACTGGGAAATAAATTTCGTGTCAAATGAAATACCGGAGACTGGTCATCAAGAGCCTATGTCAACCTGATATTCATACGACAGTATGAATATTTAGTGAAAGTCACTGAAGATGGAACACCATGAGAGCATTTTACTGTTCCAGTCAAGAATATATAACACGTGAAAGAAAATAGGTTAATGTTACGAAATGGGCTGAAAAACACAGGTAATCCCACTCAGTTTTAAGGAAACAGAGAGCATAGCTGAGTCTTATAGCTACGAAATAGTCTTAAAAAGATAGGTAATCCCACTCAGTTTTAAGGAAACAGAGAGCATAGCTGAGTCTTATAGCTACGAAATAGTCTTAAAAAGATAGGTAATCCCACTCAGTTTTAAGGAAACAGAGAGCATAGCTGAGTCTTATAGCTACGAAATAGTCTTAAGAAGATAGATAGGTAGCTGATCCTACGACTCAGGTAATTTAAGGAAACAGAGAGCATAGCTGAATCTTATAGCTACGAAATAGTCTTAAAAAGATAGGTAATCCCACTCAGTTTTAAGGAAACAGAGAGCATAGCTGAGTCTTATAGCTACGAAATAGTCTTAAAAAGATAGGTAATCCCACTCAGTTTTAAGGAAACAGAGAGCATAGCTGAGTCTTATAGCTACGAAATAGTCTTAAGAAGATAGGTAATCCCACTCAGTTTTAAGGAAACAGAGAGCATAGCTGAATCTTATAGCTACGAAATAGTCTTAAAAAGACAGGTAATCCCACTCAGTTTTAAGGAAACAGAGAGCATAGCTGAATCTTATAGCTACGAAATAGTCTTAAAAAGATAGGTAATCCCACTCAGCCTTATCCAAACAAGAGAGTATTCCCATTCAGCCTCGGTAAAGCTTGTACCCAAAGTCTCATTAGCGTGTTGAGGCTCATCTCTGTGAACTTGCCTTCCATTACGTTACTCTGGCCATAATTACCTTAACTTTTGGCCAGCTTTAAGGGAATCCAAGCAGAGTGTGGGAGCTTGTCGAGTGGCAAGCATTACTTAAGTTTGCGTTCAGTTATAACTTGACTTAATAAGTTACGAGAGAAGAACTTGGGTTGGTGCAACCAAGTTCGGAAGTGTTTCGTTATTATTTTATTAGCTAGGAAGCATCTCTGAGAGAGAGAGAGAGAGAGAGAGAGAGAGAGAGAGAGAGAGAGAGAGAGAGAGAGAGAGAGAGAGAGAGAGACAGAGACAGAGACAGAGACCGGCACAATAAACACATCAATGCAACGTGTCACTCACGAGCGAGTTTTACCAAGTCCACGGGAAAAAAAAATCCAGCCACAAATCGGCTCGTTTAATATGCATTCAGGTGGGGAGGGAAGGAGAGGTCACGTCATGTCCAGCGATGACAGGTAAGCTAAAGCTCAGGTCACGGGTGGCCTCACTTGAGGTCACCAGACACTAGGTGTGAAGGGTCACCAAACACCAAGTGTGAAGGAGGCGTTACCGGGCTTAAAACATTTTGTTTCTACCCGCTGGTGCTGTGGACCTTAATGAAGGTCGTGTCCACACACTCTCTCCTCATCCAGTCATCCTCCGTAAGTATGAGCTGTGGACATCTCTCTCTGTATGACACAAATGCTCGTGTTATGGATCATACGTGTGTTCAGTCCTTCCTCTACATTGCAGTATGTTACTGTTGATATGGCAGTCAAATGGGTGACTATCAGTGAATATCTGACTTAGAATGTTATACCGCATACATTGGGTTCCAGCTGGTATTTTATTTATCCTTTATTATCATTATGGTTTGATATAATAGGCTATTTTTATGATAGAGGACAGTCTAAAGTAACCTAACCTAACCTAACTTGACCGATACTAAACTAACCTGACCTAACCTTACCTAACGCAACGTAACTTGACCTAACCTGACCTAACCTGACTTAATCTAAACTAACCTAACCTAACCTGAACTAATCTGACCTGACGTAACCTAATCTGACCTAACCTAACCTAACCTAACCTGACCTGACCTAACCTGACCTGACCTAACCTGACCTAACCTAACCTGTCCTAACCTAACCTGACCTAACCTGACCTGACCTAACCTGACCTGACCTAACCTAACCTAACCTAACCTAACCTAACCTAACCTAACCTAACCTGACCTAACCTAACTTAACCTAACCTGACCTAACCTAACTTAACCTAACTTAACCTAACCTGTCCTAACCTAACCTGACCTAGCCTAACCTAACATAACTTAACCTAACCTAACCAGACCTGACCTGACCTGACCTGACCTGACCTAAACTAACTTGACCTAAGCTGACTTAACTTGACCTAACCTGACCCAACCTAACCAAGGATAACTCAGGATGACACCGGTGCCACGAGGCCACAGACGAGTGCCAGAAACAAGTTAAAAATGCCATTACAAAGTAACAAAAAAAAAAAATGCCAGACTCTGGCAGATGACGACCGAGGCTCCCTGGAACAAGGATGAACACCCTGGAACACAGTGTTCCACGGTGTTCCACAAGGGTGCCAAACGGAGGAACCGCCTGCTGCAGTCCTGCCACCCGCCCTCTGACCATTCCATGTTGACCCGTGTGAGTTTATCGCTTCCTGGGCAACAACGAGAAATTATATATATGTATATATATATATATATATATATATATATATATATATATATATATATATATATATATATATATATATATATATATATATATATATATATATATATATATCTGTAGTGCCAATCAATTGTAGCGTCAAACTAGTGCTAGTTTATTGTAGTGCCAGTTTATTGTGGTGCCAGCTAATTGTAGTGCCAATTTATTGTACTGTTAATTTACTGCAGTGCCAATTTAGTGCGAATTCATTGTAATGCCAGTTTATTGAGGTGACATTTTATTGTAGTGCCATTTTATTGTAGTGCCATTTTATTGTAGTGCCATTTATTTGTAGTGCCAGTTTATTGTAGTGCCAAATTAGTGCCAATTTATTGTAGTTACAGTTTTTTGTAGTGCCAATTTACTGCAGTGCCAGTTTATTGTAGTGCCAAATTAGTGCCAATTTATTGTAGTTACAGTTTATTGTAGTGCCAATTTACTGCAGTGCCAGTTTATTGTAGTGCCAAATTAGTGCCAATTTATTGTAGTTACAGTTTATTGTAGTGCCAATTTACTGCAGTGCCAGTTTATTGTAGTGCCAAATTAGTGCCAATTTATTGTAGTAACAGTTTATTGTAGTGCCAATTTACTGCAGTGCCAGTTTATTGTAGTGCCAATTTATTGTAGTGCCAGTTTATTGTAGTGTCAATTTACTGCAGTGCCAGTTTATTGTAGTGCCAAATTAGTGCCAATTTATTGTAGTTACAGTTTATTGTAGTGCCAATTTACTGCAGTGCCAGTTTATTGTAGTGCCAAATTAGTGCCAATTTATTGTAGTGCCAGTTTATTGTAGTGCCAATTTACTGCAGTGCCAGTTTATTGTAGTGCCAAATTAGTGCCAATTTATTGTAGTGCCAGTTTATTGTAGTGCCAATTTATTGTAGTGCCAGTTTATTGTAGTGCCAAATTTTTATAGTGCTAATTAATGTAGTGCCGATTTAATGCCAATTTAATAAAGGTGAGAGATGAGTGGCACCAATGAGCAGTCTGGTGCCAACACGGACTTTAAAGCTGCCTCCTGCTGATAGCGCCACTGTCAGCAGTGGTTGACTGTCGTCAGTGGTTGGCTGTCATCAGCGGTTGACTGTCAGCAGTGGTTGACTGTAAGCAGTAGTTGACTGTCAGCAGTGGTTGACTGCCAGCAGTGGTTGACTGTCAGCAGTGGTTGACTGTCAGCAGTGGTTGACTGTCAGCAGTGGTTGACTGTAAGCAGTAGTTGACTGTCAGCAGTGGTTGACTGCCAGCAGTGGTTGACTGCCAGCAGTAGTTGACTGTCAGCAGTGGTTGACTGCCAGCAGTGGTTGACTGTCAGCAGTGGTTGACTGCCAGCAGTGGTTGACTGTCAGCAGTGGTTGACTGCCAGCAGTGGTTGACTGCCAGCAGTGGTTGACTGCCAGCAGTGGTTGACTGCCAGCAGTGGTTGACTGTCAGCAGTGGTTGACTGTCAGCAATAGTTGACTATCAGCAGTGGTTGACTGTCAGCAGTAGTTGACTGTAAGCAGTGGTTGACTGTCAGCAGTGGCTGACTGTTAGTAGTGGTTGACTGTCAGCAGTAGTTGACTGTCAGCAGTAGTTGACTGTCAGCAGTGGTTGACTGTCAGCAGTGGTTGACTGCCAGCAGTAGTTGACTGTCAGCAGTGGTTGACTGCCAGCAGTGGTTGACTGCCAGCAGTGGTTGACTGCCAGCAGTAGTTGACTGTCAGCAGTGGTTGACTGCCAGCAGTAGTTGACTGTCAGCAGTGGTTGACTGCCAGCAGTGGTTGACTGCCAGCAGTGGTTGACTGCCAGCAGTAGTTGACTGTCAACAGTGGTTGACTGTCAGCAGTGGTTGACTGTCAGCAGTGGTTGACTGTCAGCAGTGGTTGACTGTCAGCAGTAGTTGACTGTCAGCAGTGGTTGACTGCCAGCAGTGGTTGACTGTCAGCAGTGGTTGACTGTCAGCAGTGGTTGACTGTCAGCAGTGGTTGACTGTCAGCAGTGGTTGACTGTCAGCAGTAGTTGACTGTCAGCAGTAGTTGACTGTCAGCAGTGGTTGACTGTCACAAGTGGTTGACTGTCAGCAGTAGTTGACTGTCAGCAGTGGTTGACTGTCAACAGTGGTTGACTGTCAGCAGTAGTTGACTGTCAGCAGTAGTTGACTGTCAGCAGTGGTTGACTGTCAGCAGTAGTTGACTGTCAGCAGTGGTTGACTGTCAGCAGTGGTTGACTGTCAGCAGTGGTTGACTGTCAGCAGTAGTTGACTGTCAGCAGTGGTTGACTGTCAGCAGTAGTTGACTGTCAGCAGTGGCTGACTGTTAGTAGTGGTTGACTGTCAGCAGTGGTTGACTGTCAGCAGTAGTTGACTGTCAGCAGTGGTTGACTGTCAGTAGTGGTTGACTGCCAGCAGTAGTTGACTGTCAGCAGTGGTTGACTGTCAACAGTGGTTGACTGTCAGCAGTGACTGTCAGCAGTGGTTGACTGCAGTGGTTGACTGTCAGCAGTAGTTGACTGTCAGCAGTGGTTGACTGTCAGCAGTGGTTGACTATCAGCAGTCTGTCAGCAGTGGTTGACTGTCAGCAGTGGTTGACTGTCAGCAGTGGTTGACTGTGGTTGACTGTCAGCAGTGGTTGACTGCAGTCTGTCATCAGTGGTTGTCTGTCAGCAGTGGTTGACTGTCAGCAGTGGTTGACTGTCAGCAGTGGTTGACTGTTAGCAGTGGTTGACTGTCAGAAGTGGTTGACTAGCAGTGGTTGACTGTCAGCAGTGGTTGACTGCAGTGGTTGACAGCAGTGGTTGACTGTCAGCAGTGGTTGACTGTCAGCAGTGGTTGACTGTGGTTGACTGTCAGCAGTGGTTGACTGTCAGCAGTGGTTGACTGTTAGCAGTGG
>NC_091302.1:47932816-47978706 GCF_038502225.1 Cherax quadricarinatus | reverse complement strand
AATATAAAGGTGGCATATACGGTACATGTTGTTACGTGTGTATCACCGATTATAAGGCGAAAATCTCATCCAGCTCCTCAGAGCTGGGGCGTGTGCCCAAAATACAGCAGGCATTACCCCTTTGAACAGCCGCACTGAGCCGCTGGAACAGAAAACTAGCTGCCCTGGGATCCCTAGTTACTCTGATGAGTCTTTTTTCCAGCTCCTTAAGGAATTTAGATGCACTCTTTCCCCATGAGCCAAGGGTCTCTGAGCCTATGGGAACAAACATAATGATGGGCAAGTTCTCCATATTTTCTAGACTTTTGGGACTCCCTGAAGCTGGCAGCTGCCCCTCCTTCCTCCCTGGTGTATTGGAGATAGGTATCAGCCAAGGTAGATGCACATGTATAGTCCCACACCACCTGCTTCCCATCTGTCCAGGCTTGAAGGGTGATACCATCTGGACGCTTCTGGCTGCCATCAGATCTGCATAGTTGGGGTGGCTCCCTTACTGCTGGGCATCCAGCTGTTGTGAGGCTCCTCTTGATAATGTTATTAACCTCCTCAAGTCTTGCAATCTTTCCCTCGGATTTACGGCACACAAGACCATGGTACCCGAATCGGTCTGTTGCTTCACTGCCACAAATACACCTGTGTTCGGCGAGAATAGGGGCGGCAAGTCGAAGGGCAACACCGATGCGGATGGTCTGTGGGTCGAGGCGTGTGCCAAGGCTGGAGTTGGGAACAGCCAACAGAAAGTCCCCAGCATGAGGGGCTCTCACGGCCAGGAGGAGGGATCTATCCTTCCCTGACACACTCTGAAGCATTGTTGAGGCTATATTTTCCACTATTGGACCATCCCAGTGCGATTGTTTGTAGTTGTTGGGGGGAGCAGGTCTGGTTTCTGAGCCCGTTAGATTATCCCAGATCATTGCTCTGTCAATGAATTTTTGGTCCTGGACTCCAATCTTGTCCCTAAGATGTTCAGGGAGAATCGCTGCTACAAGCTCTCTGGATGCAATACACGAGGACAGAAAAGCAGGTAACGCAATCTGTGATGACTTGCGGACACCAATGCCACCTAGTCTGACTGGAAGTGTAGCTTGGTTCCACTGCCCGTCTTCTAGAGTAAGGTTAAGTACTTTCGTAAAAATCTGCCTCAGAATACTGTCATATTCGTGCAGTATAGGGTTATCATATGAAGGTGCACATCTTAGGAAATATGTCAACCTGGGCTGACTCAAACACTTTGTGAGAAGGTACAAGGCATCGTGGGTGTCCAGATTGCCTATTCATTGTTCCATTCTCCTTAACTCTTCCAATTTCTTCCTGAGAATTGTGTCAATGGCATTGCTTCCCAGAGGTGCTCCTAGCAAGACACTATTTGTGGGGGAAATGACTGCTGCTCCTGGTAGTTTTGATCTCACTGCATTTATCACTTGTTGACTGACTGAGATGATTTCACATTTGGATGGATTCAGGACGAGACCCATTTCCTGTCCCCGTGTCATTACCTGTGTAAGGTCATGTAGGAGGGACTCCTTTGTACCTGCTAGTGTGCCATCATCTAGGAACCAGATGTTTAGCTCGCTGGTCAGTCTGACTGTGATTTCCCTAACTGCTATACAGAAGAGAAATGGTGCAAGAGGATCTCCTTGTTGGACACCCTCCGATGATGTGATTTCATGCTCTCCAAAGAGAAGCATTGATTCCTTGCTATACCCAGCTGAAACAAAAGGGAAGAGACCAGGGAAATGTTCTTGTACTGCTGCTAATACCACATCTCTTTTCAGGAGATTGAACGCATTCTTGAAATCTAATTTTACCACTGCATTGTCCTCAGGCAGGTTGTTGATATACGCCCTTGTTGCATGAACCGCTGCTTCACTTCCTTGAGAGACCACAAAGCCAAGCTGGTTTGGTTGAAGCATCATGGCTGCCTGTGCACGAATACTTCGGACAGCAGCTTTGGATACGAGGCGGCGTAACGTGTTGCCTACTGCAATTGGCCGAATTCCTCCATCCTTCTTTTTAAGTGCACAAAGTGTTGCACCAAAAAAGAAAGGTTTAATTTCATCAGGAATCAGACCAGCCAAGGAATTGTTGACGAACCTTGTGATCTCTGAAAGCAGTGTCTCTGCAATTTCCCCAATAGCTGGATTAACCATTTCCTTTAAATGCTGTGGCCTTATTCCAGTGTAACCCCCAGCAGAGCCAGATGGGAACGACATTATTGCTTTGTAAATGTCTGAGTCTTCCACAATCAATGGTTCCATAGTAGGGACAGAGGTGCTGGAACTGTTGGTGCCCCTGGTTTCCCTGGCAGGGTGCTTTCCTCTAAGTGCTTCAGCCGTGTCAGCATCCCTGGGAGCAACTGTATCTTCACCGGTAATAATTCTGATTGCCCCCACTGTGTTGCCCTCTTCAATTTTCTTGCTCACCTGGACTCTGACTTTTTCACTGTCAGTAGAGTGAGTGGGGGTTCTGCCTCTCCCTTTTTTGTGTTGACGGGGAAGGCGAATGAGGTTATCAACTCTAGGAAAATCTCTTAAGGATTTAATTATCATTGAGGCTAGCCTCTTTCCCCTTCTTTCCGGCACAGCTAAGCAGACATTGCCAAAAAGTAGCAAGTTATGCCATGCCTTGATGGTTGGTGGAGCATTTAAGATAGTGGAACCATCGTTTAATTTTTTCAGGAGGTCTGTAAGTTTCCCAGCTGCGTGTGGACGGGCTGCTTTGGGAATATGTGTGAGTGTCCTCGTACCTGTTGCTTTAATTGCTTCCAAGAGATTGTCTGATGAGATGAAATCTGTTGGAGTGGGTTCAGGTGCCTGAGGTGGCTCTGGATCATCACTTTCCACAGGAGGACATCCTGAACCAGGGCAACTACCGTGTTTGCGGAGGAAACCATTAGAGTTGAGACAACGAAGCTGTAAGCATGACCGACACTTGCCTCTCCTAGTATTGCCAGCCGTGCCATTTCCCTGGCTGCTTGCTTCCTCCTGGTTGGCATCCATCTGCTAGACTAGACTAATATATATATATATATATATATATATATATATATATATATATATATATATATATATATATATATATATATATGTATATATATATATATATATATATATATATATGTATATATATATATATATATATAACAGCAAGGAGGAGGCAGTTAGGGTATGATTTAAACAACTATTGCAGTATAGATGGGCTAGTGAGAGTATAGGCAATGGGGATGAAGATGTATAGGGTAGATTTAAGAATGTAGTGTTAGAGAGTTCATCAGAAGTTTGTGGTTACTGGAAAGTGGGTGCGGGAGGGAAGAAGAGCAATTGGTGGAATGATGATGGAAAGATAACAGTAAGAGAGAAAAAGTTTGGATATGAGAGGCTTTTACAAAGTAGAAGTGATGCAAGGAGGGAAGAATATGGAGAGAAAAAGAGAGGTTAAAATAGTGGTGAAGCAATTTAAAAACAGAGCAAATGAGAGAGTGGGTGATATGTTATCAACAAATTTTGTTGAAAATAAGAAAAAGTTTTGGAGTGAGATTAATAAGTTGAGGAAGCCTAGAGAACAAATGGATATGTTAGTTAAAAAATAGAGAGGAGAGTTAATAAGTGGAGAGTTAGAGGTATCGAGAAGATGAAGGGAATATTTTGAGGAATTGTTAAATGTTGATAAAGATATGGAAACTGTGATTTCATGTATAGGGCAAGGAGGAATAACATCTTGTAGGAGTGAGGAAGAGCCAGTTGTAAGTGTGGGGGAATCTCGTGAGGCAGTAGGTAAAATGAAAGGGGGTAAGGCAGCTGGGATTGATGGGATGAAAATAGAAATGTTAAACGCAGGTGAGGATATAGTTTTGGAGTGGTTGGTGGTTTTGTTTAATAAATGTATGGAAGAGGATAAGGTACCTAGGGATTAGCAGAGAGCATTACCTGGAGTTTACCTGGAGAGGGTTTCGGAGGGCCAACGCCCCCGCGGCTCGGTCTGAGACCAGGCCTCATAGAGGATCAGGGTCTGATCAACTAGGCTGTTACTGCTTTCCGCACGCAAACTGACGTACGAACCTCAATAGTACCTTCGCGTACTATTGCGAGTCTTCATACAACGTCTTCAGTTCTCAAAGTAGTTTATACTTCTGAATCACCTCTCATGAAATCACACTGTAAGGATGAGCTTCGCGAGAAAGCTCACTGCACTGCAGAAAGCTTCCCAGTTGCTGCTGCTGCTGCTTCTCTCACTTCTCTCTCTCTCTCTCTATCTCTCTCTCTCTCTCTCTATCTCTCTCTCTCTCTCTCTCTGAGTTTTAAGAACACAGATGCTGTCCTCTCCTCCCAACTTTGGCAATAATGTTTGTAAACATGACTTTGTGGAGTGTTCTGCTGTCCTCGTGCACTTCACTGCTGAGTTGTCCCACTCTGAGGGTGTCGTGATGCACTCGAGGTTCCTTCAGAGTGTTGTGTTCCACTAGAGTGTCCCTTGAAGATGTTCTGGTGCGCTTGACTCTCCCTTGAGGGTGTTCTGTTGCAATGGAGTGTTCCCTGAAGGCATTTTGTTGCACTAGAGTGTCCCTTGAAGATGTAATGTTGCACTCGAGTCTCCTTGAGAGTGTTGTATTGCACTCAGGTCTCCTTAAGAATGTCCTACTATCCTTCAGGATAGCCAGACAAGCTACACTCGCCGCTATCACCGCTACATCCAAATTACAGTTGCGTATTTTCAACATTGCAATCACACGCGTAACGGCAACATTACAGCCAATCCCCGGCTATTGCCAGGGTAGCAATCCATCAGAGATGCGTATCTACTAACATTACAACAAATCGCTGGCGATTAGACCCAATCAGAGATGCATATCCCGAAGCATTACGTTTTAAAACCAAGGGCGCACTGCGCGCCAGTCCCGCTCACATGCCTGGTTCTCATCGCGCACCGGGATATTTAATTTCCACACCTGCGTTTCCATATTTAATTAAACCCGCTAGGTGGGGCTAGCACAACGGGTCAAACACACGCAAAGGCATAAATACGAACACCTGAATACACGCACACAAACACGCGCGCGTATACACACACAAGAGGTACGTTAAAATTCTTGATGCAGGGAGAGAGTGGACTTAGTAACGACCAGCAAGGAGGCGGGGGCCAGGAGCTACGAATCGATCCCTGCAACCACAAATAGGTGAGCACGCATACACACTAACTGAATGGAGGTCAGACCGCACTGCACCTCCTGATATTGAAAGAAGGAGCGAGGAAGTAATGAGACTTGGAGAGGAACTGGACACAAACAAAGCCAATGAAAGCAGACGAACTATCGCCCTCGGTATTGAACTGACTTGCCCTTGCGATGAACTGACTCACCCCTTGCAAGCCTCTTCTACACCAGCCACACCAAACGACTAGATGGTAAGACACTGTTGGCTGCTGGACCTGCAAGATGGGGCAGTGTTATTCCAGGATTCACCACGACAGAAAAGATTCCGTAGACTACAGACCAGTATGTCAAGCAAGTATGGTAAGTAAATAGGTTAGTTAATGAGTGAGTCAGTAAGAAAATAAGCAAGCAAGAAAGTGAGTAAGTTTAATGAATATGATAATGGATACAATACCGACAAGTTGGTAGGTAAGACACAGGTGCAACAGTTAGGAAACCATACCACGGGAGGGATTTGAACCCGCGGTCAGAGAGTCTCAAAACTCCAGACCGTCGCGTTAGCCACTAGACCAGCTAGCCACAATAAGATTCGTCCAACTAGGTATATTTCTACACCATAGGAAGGTTAGCATGGACACCACTGTGACCACAAATGCAAGTTTTTACGGACGAATCTCCCGCTAGCGTGGCCGTGACGAACTCTAGCTCAAGTCCCCTCAAAGCCGTCAACATGACTCACGAAATCGTAATGACACGATTGCAAACAAACCATACCACAGGCGGGATTTGAACCCGCGGTCAGTGGCTAACGCGACAGTCTGGAGTTTTGAGACTCTCTGACCGCGGGTTCAAATCCCGCCCGTAGTATGGTTTGTTTGCAATCGTGTCATTACGATTTCGTGAGTCATGTTAACAGTTAGGTATCTTTATTCTAAAACGTTTCGCCTACACAGTAGGCTTCTTCAGTCTAATATAGATTAGGCAGCAGAAGCAGTAGAGATGTAAGAACGATATAATCAGTCTCTCAGGCTTAGGGACTGACCACCTCAAAACTACGTCTTCAAGGGTGATGATGGACTGATGACATCGTCTTTACATCTCTACTGCTTCTGGTACCTCCTGTGTACTCGACTGAAAAAGCCTACTGTGAAGGCGAAGCGTTTCGGAGTAAAGATACCTAACTGTCGTACATGTGTCTTGCCAAGTAAACTGTAGATTTAAACTACTCTTGCATGAATTTTTTTCAGAGTGGTGGTGAGTACACTCATGGGTTATAAATGTGCGAAACGTACAGGACGAATATTTAATCTACTTTATATTATGCCAAAGTTTCCCTCAGTGTAGGACTTTATCAAGGCGTAACTTGATGATGCTCTACATAGGGCGAAATGCTGCTAGTATAAATATTTCCTAGGCATACAGCTTCTCTTTACCACACTCTCCAGTCTAGACTTCCACAATTCATGATTAACCCACAAATCGGAGAGGATATTTTAAGCCACGTTTTGGTCCATCACAGACTTGATTATGATCCACGATAGACCGAAGCATCTTCTTAAGCATCTTTTTCCAAGCAGGTTGATGTGTATTGAAGAGGACAGGAAGAAAGAGGGGAATAAAGCATGCAAAGAGCAAGACGGAGGTTCCCCCCTCCTCACGCAGCAGGAGCATGGTTTCAGAAGCTTGCAGACGAAGTTCTGGAGTGCCAGGGGAGGCGAGAGGTGTACACAGAGAACATTCAAGATGCAAGGTATCTTAGCAACGGCAGGTGTGCTGGAGTTACCGAGGGATACAAGACACACCGTGTCGTCCAGGAGGTTGTCAAGGGCCGCTAAAACTTGGGTGTTGAGGGCCACTAAAACTCTGTTGTTGAGGGTCACTGAAACTTAGTTGCTGAGGGCCACCAAAGCTTATGTTTTTTTGACCCCAGCTTCCTCGGGTGTCTGGGAAAGTCACCGGTCAAAGCTGGAAGGAAATTTTAAAGGAAAGAAACTTTCCTGTCTCCCTCTTCCCCTCTGGGGCAAGAGAAGCGAGAACAATAAGTATGAAGGAGAGTTTTAAAGAGGGTTGACACACGAGTGTCGCAGTAATGGGTTCAGACTCCACTGAGTTTATCATTATCCTGCTCAAAGGAATTGTCAAGCGAGGACCTGGTCGACGGGATAGCGAAGCCATGGCTAGGACTAACGCATTCTCTCTGATGTAAATGGTTTACAAAACCCACACTTTTTACAGCATTGAGAAATGTTCATTGTGCAAAGGTTCCCAGATGTTGCAAGAGCGTTTACTATTTCAACGTGTTCTCTCTTAGCAACGACGTTATTAGTGTCAACACAAGTTGGGATGGGTCTGATAAGTACGTTTTCCGACTAGCTAGAATAATAATGTATAATTTCTGAACGTGAAATGGCTTCTGTCTGGAAACTGCGGTTCAGGAAATTAATTTCAATAGAAACACAAACTTTATACTGACTGGATATTTCATAATAACTGTTTACCGCGTTCGTTTTGTTTCTTCCCACTGAGTGAAAATACGTAGCGAGATGTGTCAAAAAAGTGACTCAGTTTTTTTTAGGATATAATTGTTAAACGTGATAGGCAGCTGTAGAAGTTAATGTAGAGAGTTATGTGTAACAAGCTGGTAGATCTGCTGTGTGTGTGTGTGTGTGTGTGTATGTGTGTGTGTGTGTGTGTGTGTACTCACCTAATTGTGGTTGCATGGGTCGAGTCATAACTCCTGGCCCCGCCTCTTCAGTGATCGCCACTAGGTCACTTTCTCTGCTCCATGAGCTTTATCATGCCTCTTCTTAAAGCTTTGTGTGGTACCTGCCTCCACTACCTCACTTTCCAGACTGTTCCACTTCCTGTCAACTCTATAACTGAAGAAATACTTCCTAACATCCCTGTGACTCATCTGAGTTTTAAACTTCCAACTGTGACCCCTTGTTGCTGTGTCCCATCTGTGGAACATCCTCCGTCTGTCCACCTTGTCGATTCCTCTCAGCATTTTATATGTCGTTATCATGTCCCCCTGTCCCTTCTGCCCTCCAGTATCGTCAGGTCGATTTCCCTTAACCTCTCCTTGTAGGACATACCCCTTAGCTCCGGGACTAGTCTTGTTGTAACCCTTTGCACTTTCTTTAATTTCTTGATGTGCTTGACCAGCTGTGGGTTCCAAATTGGTGCTGCATACTCTAATATAGGCCTGCCGTACATAGTGTACAGAGTCCTGAATGATTCCTTACTGAGGTGTAGGAACGCTATTCTTGGGTTTGTCAGGCGCCCATACCAGGAGATATGCTCGGAATTATATTCACTCTAACATCTATTTCCTTGAGCTAGGTTTGCAGCCTCTTAGTCTCTGACACGTTCTGTATGTGTTCCATCATGGTCGAAGCAACACCTGCTTGTATTTTGTTGTTTCCTTTAGCCCTGGTTTCTGCTGTGGGATCCTGTTTTGCACCGTACCTGTCCTAAAAACCAATTTGACTGGTCGATTTTTACCCCTCGAGTATCCCCCGATTCTCTGAAAATTTATCAGCTCACTTATGTCCTCCTCTCCTCTTTGTCTGATAATATTTTCAATCTCTTTATCCTCTCCCTGTCGTCTTTCTTCATATGTTCCCCCTTCATCCTCCTGAAGCTCGTGGATAAAAACTGTCCTCTCCCTCCCCCCTTCCCATTACTTTTCTCCTCACATCTCTGGGTCTGATTGAAGGATCGCCACCACTGCTTCCCTAATCATTTCCTGTATCTCTCAGTGGCCTGACAGTGCCTCTGCAGGGAACCTATCACCATCCCTATCTACAGTTCCCTCACTTATCATTGTCCTTGTACCCAACGCTACGCCACTTACTCTCCTCGACATTTCCTGGCTCTCTTTGTGGCCTGATAGGGCCTATTCGTAGGTCTTATCCCCTTCCTTTACTACGTTTTCCCACTGGATACTGTGTACCTACTCCTGATTTCAAGCCCCTTCTGTTCGTTGTCTCTATATCTTGCTTCAGGTTTCGTGTGTGTGTGTGCGTGTGCGTGTGTGTACTCACCTATTTGTACTCACCTATTTGTGGTTGCAGGGGTCGATTCATAGCTTCTGGCCCCGCCTCTTCACTGATTGCTACTAGGTCCTCTCTTTCCCTGCTCCATGAGCTTTATCATACCTCGCCTTAAAACTATGTATGGTTCCCGCCTCCACTACTTCACTTTCTAGGTTATTCCACGGCTTGACTACTCTATGAGTGAAGAAATGCTTCCTAACATCCCTTTGATTCATCTGACTCTTCGACTTCCAATTGTGACCTCTTGTGTCTGTGTCCCATCTCTGGAACATCCCGTCTTTGTCCACCTCGTCTATTCCGCGCAGTATTTTATATGTCGTTATCATGTCTCCCCTGACCCTCCTGGCCTCCAGTGTCGCCAGGCCTATTTCCCACAACTTTTCTTCATAGGACAATCCCCGTAGCTCTGGGACTAGTCTTGTTGCAAACCTTTGCACTTTCTCTAATTTCTTGACGTGCTTGACTAGGTGTGGATTCCAAACTGGTGCTGCATACTCCAATATGGGCCTGACGTAGATGGTATACAGAGTCTTAAACGAATCCTTACTGAGGTATCGGAACGCTATCCGTAGGTTTGCCAGGCGCCCGTATGCTGCAGCAGCTATCTGATTAATGTGCGCCTCAGGAGATATCCTCGGTGTTATACTCACCCCCAGATCTTTTTCCTTGAGTGAGGTTTGCAGTCTTTGGCCATCTAAACTATATTGTGTCTGCGGTCTTCTTTGCCCTTCCCCAATCTTCATGACTTTGCATTTGGCAGGGTTAAATTCAAGGAGCCAGTTGCTGGACCAGGCTTGTAGCCTATCCAGGTCTCTTTGTAGTCCTGCCTGATCCTCGTCCAATTTGATTCTTCTCATTAACTTCACATCATCTGCAAACAAGGACACTTCTGAGTCTATCCCTTCCGTTATGTCGTTCACATATACCAAGAACAGCACAGGTCCTAGGACTGACCCCTGAGGAACCCCGCTTGTCACAGGCGCCCACTCTGACACCTCCTCTCGTACCATGACTCGTTGTTGCCTCCCTGTCAGATATTCTCTGATCCATTGCAGTGCCTTTCCTGTTATGTGTGCCTGGTCCTCTAGCTTTTGCGGTAACCTCTTGTGAGGAACTGTGTCGAAGGCCTTCTTGCAGTCCAAAAATACGCAGTCGATCCACCCTTCTCTCTCTTGTCTTACTTCTGTCACCTTGTCATAAAACTCTAGTAGGTTTGTGACACAGGATTTTCCTTCCCTGAAACCGTGCTGGTTGTCAATTATACACTTGTTTCTTTCCAGGTGCCCCACCACTCTCCTCCTGATGATCTTCTCCATGACCTTGCATACTATACACGTTAGTGATACAGGTCTGTAGTTTAGTGCCTCATGTCTGGCTCCCTTTTTAAAAATTGGGACTACATTTGCCATTTTCCATACCTCAGGGAGTTGCCCAGTTTCAAATGATGTGTTGAAGATCTTTGTTAATGGCTCACACAATATCTCTGCTCCCTCTTTAAGGACCCATGGAGAGATGTTGTTTGGTCCCACCGCCTTTGAGGTGTCAAGTTCGCATAACAGCTTCTTCACCTCCTCCTTGGTTATATGTACCTCATCCAGCACTTGCTGGTGTGCCCCCCTGTTCTGATTTCTTGGAGTCCTACTGGTTTCCACTGTAAATACCTCTTTAAATCTTGTGTTGAGCTCCTGACATACCTCTCGGTCGTTTCTTGTGAATTCCCCATCACCCTTCCTCAGTCTGATTACCTGGTCCTTGACTGTTGTTTTCCTCCTGATGTGGCTGTACAACAGCTTCGGGTCAGTCTTTACTTTTGATGCTATGTCATTTTCATATTGTCTCTGAGCCTCCCTTCTTATCTGTGCATATTCGTTTCTGGCTCTTCGGCTGATTTCTTTATTTTCCTGAGTTCTCTGTCTTCTGTACCTTTTCCATTCTCTAGTACACCTAGTTTTTGCCTCCCTACACCTTTGGGTGAACCAAGGACTCGTTCTGTTCTTCCCATTATTTCTGTTTCCCTTGGGAACAAACCTCTCCTCTGCCTCCTTGCATTTTGTTGCTACATAGTCCATCATTTCTTGCACTGGTTTTCCTGTCAGTTCCCTCTCCCACTGAATGTCTTGAAGGAAGTTCCTCATGCCTGAGTAGTTCCCCCTTTTGTAGTTTGGTTTTTCCCAGCCTATTCCTGCTACTCTCTCCACTTGGAGCTCAACTATGTAGTCGAAGCACAGAACCACATGATCACTAGCTCCCAGAGGCCTTTCATACATGATACCCTCGATGTCCGAACTACTCATGGTGAATACAAGGTCCAACCTTGCTGGTTCATCCTCTCCTCTCTCTCTGGTAGTGTCTCTAACATGTTGATGCATGAGGTTTTCCAGTACCACATCCATCATCTTGGCTCTCCATGTTTCGGGACCCCCATGGGGCTCCAGGTTTTCCCAGTCAATCTCCTTGTGATTGAAATCACCCATAACTAGTAACTTTGCTCCCCCCATGTGTGCTCTCCTGGCCACCTCGGCTAGTGTGTCGACCATTGGTCTGTTGCTCTCATCGTATTCTTCTCTTGGCCTCCTGCAGTTCTGTGTGTGTGTGTGTGTGTGTGTGTGTGTGTGTGTGTGTGTGTGTGTGTGCGTGTAAGTGGTCCTTGACTGGCTGCAACTTCTTGTGACCTGACCCCACTCTCCTGGGACTTGACCCCACCTACTTACAATGTTGCCCTTAAAAGCTGTGTGTGTATGTGTGTATACATGTGTGTTTGTGTGTATGGGGGAGGTATGAGGGGGAGATACTGTTAATACATACCAGTAATTCTGGGTTATAAAAAGTGGAAATTGCTACTAGGGTCTAAAGCTTCTATGAGTGTCTGCCCTTGTGTGTGTGTGAGAGAGAGGGATGGTTAGGGGGGGTAGATGGTGTGGTTTAAAGATCCGTTATACCTCTCTGTTCCAACTGTTTTTCCTAGAAATGCTGCTCTCTCCACTTATTGCCCTTTCTGGATTTAAATATCAATTATTGCTGGTTATCCTATTCCTTGTTCACGTTGAGAGAGGACTTCCTAGCTTCCTAAGTATTCTTACCACTAATAACTACTGTAATAGCTTGCAGGAGTGAGTGACCAGTATCTAACAGCGATGCAAGGCCAGAACAAGCCTGCAACATGCAAACCACAAAATAGGTGAGTGATACTTGCACTGGCAACGGTCGTGACAAGTTGCCAGATGATGATGACGAAGTCGTCTTACGTAGTCCTTAAATCCCTATTTTGGAGATCCTTCACCCGTGTTGATTATAACCATATGTGCTCATACATCCCTCGTTCCTCACGTGATTTCACTTTTCACTTATGAAAGTATACACTTCACATTATGTACACTTCACTTTACATGTATAATGGCACACAACTTGTCGTGACGTCACTGCTTAAGCAGGCCTACTGCTGCCACCTTCCCTTGTTATATATTTTATTTTTCCTTTCCCCTTTTGCTTATTAACTTTTTCACTCTCACTGTATGGTGCCCCACATTTCACATGTTAGCCAAACGCTGATAATTCTTGAACAGCCGCTTCCACACTCACTTTGATCTTTGTATGTTTGAATCGGTGTGGCAACAACGCCTAGTAGACCCACAAAGGCTTGGCGCTTTGAAATATTGATAATTTCAGCTTCCTCTCGACTATTTTTAACTAATAACTTTAGTTATCACACGTATTATTGTTCACTGACGATGTCACTACCACTGATTACTGCTAGCAGTTACTGCATGCCATAAAAACACTAGGGTTCTCGGAGCCTTGTTACCCAAGTCTGCACCCCACGGACCCAGCTGAGTGTTTGTACTCACCTAGTTGTACTCACCTAGTTGAGGTTGCGGGGGTCGAGTCCGAACTCCTGGCCCCGCCTCTTCACTGATCGCTACTAGGTCACTCTCCCTGAACCGTGAGCTTTATCATACCTCTGCTTAAAGCTATGTATGGATCCTGCCTCCACTACATCGCTTCCCAAACTATTCCACTTACTGACTACTCTGTGGCTGAAGAAATACTTCCTAACATCCCTGTGATTCATCTGTGTCTTCAACTTCCAACTGTGTCCCCTTGTTACTGTGTCCAATCTCTGGAACATCCTGTCTTTGTCCACCTTGTCAATTCCTCTCAGTATTTTGTATGTCGTTATCATGTCCCCCCTATCTCTCCTGTCCTCCAGTGTCGTCAGGTTGATTTCCCTTACCCTCTCGTAGGACATACCTCTTAGCTCTGGGACTAGTCTTGTTGCAAACCTTTGCACTTTCTCTAGTTTCTTTACGTGCTTGGCTAGTTGTGGGTTCCAAACTGGTGCCGCATACTCCAATATGGGCATAACGTACACGGTGTACAGGGTCCTGAACGATTCCTTATTAAGATGTCGGAATGCTGTTCTGAGGTTTCCTAGGCGCCCATATGCTGCAGCAGTTATTTGATTGATGTGCGCTTCAGGAGATGTGCCTGGTGTTATACTCACCCCAAGATCTTTTTCCATGAGTGAGGTTTGTAGTCTCTGGCCCCCTAGACTGTACTCCGTCTGCGGTCTTCTTTGCCCTTCCCCAATCTTCATGACTTTGCACTTGGTGGGATTGAACTCCAGGAGCCAATTGCTGGACCAGGTCTGCAGCCTGTCCAGATCCCTTTGTAGTTCTGCCTGGTCTTCGATCGAGTGAATTCTTCTCATCAACTTCACGTCATCTGCAAACAGGGACACCTCAGAGTCTATTCCTTCCGTCATGTCGTTCACAAATACCAGAAACAGCACTTGTCCTAGGACTGACCCCTGTGGGACCCCGCTGGTCACAGGTGCCCACTCTGACACATCGCCACTTACCATGACTCGCTGCTGTCTTCCTGACAAGTATTCCCTGATCCATTGTAGTGCCTTCCCTGTTATCCGTGCTTGGTCCTCCAGTTTTTGCACCAATCTCTTGTGTGGAACTGTGTCAAACGCCTTCTTGCAGTCCAAGAATATGCAATCCACCCACCCCTCTCTCTCTTGTCTTACTGCTGTCACCATGTCATAGAACTCCAGTAGGTTTGTGACAGGATTTCCCGTCCCTGAAACCATGTTGGCTGCTGTTGATGAGATCATTCCTTTCTATTTGTTCCACCACTCTTCTCCTGATAATCTTCTCCATGATTTTGCATACTATACATGTGAGTGACACTGGTCTGTAGTTTAATGGTTCATGTCTGTCTCCTTTTTTAAAGATTGGGACTACATTTGCTGTCTTCCATGCCTCAGGCAATCTCCCTGTTTCGATAGATGTATTGAATATTGTTGTTAGGGGTACACATAGCGCCTCTGCTCCCTCTCTCAATACCCATGGCGAGATGTTATCTTGCCCCATTGCCTTTGAGGTATCTAGCTCACTCAGAAGCCTCTTCACTTCTTCCTCGGTTGTGTGCACTGTGTCCAGCACATGGTGGTGTACCCCACCTCTCCGTCTTTCTGGAGCCCCTTCTGTCTCCTCTGTGAACACTTCTTTGAATCTCTTGTTGAGTTCCTCACATACTTCACGGTCATTTCTTGTTGTCTCTCCTCCTTCCTTCCTTAGCCTGATTACCTGGTCCTTGACTGTTGTTTTCCTCCCGATGTGGCTGTATAACAGTTTCGGGTCAGATTTGGCTTTCGCTGCTATATCATTTTCATATTGTCTTTGGGCCTCCCTTCTTATCTGTGCATATTCGTTTCTGGCTCTACGACTGTTCTCCTTATTCTCCTGTGTGTGTGTGTGTGTGTGTGTGTGTGTGTGTGTGTGTGTGTGTGTGTGTGTGTGTGTGTGTGTGTGTGTGTGTGTGTGTGTGTGTGTGTGTGTGTGTGTGTGTGTGTGTGTGTGTGTGTGTGTGTGTGTGTGTGTGTGTGTGTGTGTGTGTGTATGTGTGTGTGTGTGTGTGTGTGTGTGTGTGTGTGTGTGTATGTGTGTGTGTGTGTGTGTGTGTGTGTGTGTGTATGTGTGTGTGTGTGTGTGTGTGTGTGTGTGTGTGTGTGTGTGTGTGTGTGTGTGTGTGTGTGTGTGTGTGTGTGTGTGTGTGTGTGTGTGTGTGTGTGTGTGTGTGTGTGTGTGTGTATGTGTGTATGTGTGTGTGTGTGTGTGTGTGTGTGTGTGTGTGTGTGTGTGTGTGAGAGTGTCTGTGTGTATGTATGTGTGTGTGTGTGTATATATCTCTGTGTGTGTGTGTGTGTGTGTGTGTGTGTGTGTGTGTGTGTGTGTGTGTGTGTGTGTGTGTGTGTGTATGTGTGTGTGTGTGTGTGTGTGTGTGTGTGCATGTGTTCCTCACGCACGTGTAACACACAACAGAGTGGAGTCTTGGTAATAAGAATATCTTCTACAGCTATAATGGTAAATCTCTGAGCAGAGGCATGACCTCCTTCCACTAGTGGGCCCCGCCCACATATGATCACTCCCACAGCTGCCACCTCTATAAAAAAATATCTCCACCCTATTGCGTCAATGTTAGACACAAAGAAAAGCTTGCTGAGTTGGGGGGGAAACATCTCTCAATAAAAGCACCCAGGTGTTACACATGTTTCTAATTCCCCAAGCTGTCAGTATAGTATACACCTTTGGCGAATAGAAAATTGGTTTATATTAGTGAGTGTATGCTGGTTGACCCAGCCACAGCACACGTTACAAGCTTAGTGAGTGTATGCTGGTTGACCCAGCCACAGCACACGTTACAAGCTTAGTGAGTGTATGCTGGTTGACCCAGCCACAGCACACGTTACAAGCTTAGTGAGTGTATGCTGGTTGACCCAGCCACAGCACACGTTACAAGCTTAGTGAGTGTATGCTGGTTGACCCAGCCACAGCACACGTTACAAGCTTAGTGAGTGTATGCTGGTTGACCCAGCCACAGCACACGTTACAAGCTTAGTGAGTGTATGCTGGTTGACCCAGCCACAGCACACGTTACAAGCTTAGTGAGTGTATGCTGGTTGACCCAGCCACAGCACACGTTACAAGCTTAGTGAGTGTATGCTGGTTGACCCAGCCACAGCACACGTTACAAGCTTAGTGAGTGTATGCTGGTTGACCCAGCCACAGCACACGTTACAAGCTTAGTGAGTGTATGCTGGTTGACCCAGCCACAGCACACGTTACAAGCTTAGTGAGTGTATGCTGGTTGACCCAGCCACAGCACACGTTACAAGCTTAGTGAGTGTATGCTGGTTGACCCAGCCACAGCACACGTTACAAGCTCTGATGCTCTTTATTGACCACGATGAAATATTAATATATATATATATTTATATTTTACACGATAAACCTTTCACAGCGATGCGTGTGAAGGCAGTTTGATGGATCGCCACTGTGGCGCCTCAACTCCTTTGTAAATAGAGGCAAATGTGCATTTAGTGTGTGTGTGTGGGAGGAAGGGATAATGTTTGTGTTCAACCATCTGTGGATTCTTCCACAGTCAAAGACCGAGGTCTGGTTGGATACCTATGTTGAAGGTCTGGTTGGATACCTATGTTGAAGGTCTGGTTGGATACCTATGTTGAAGGTCTGGTTGGATACCTATGTTGAATGTCTGGTTGGATACCCATGTTGAAGGTCTGGTTGGATACCCATGTTGAAGGTCTGGTTGGATACCCATGTTGAAGGTCTGGTTGGATACCTATGTTGAAGGTCTGGTTGGATACCTATGTTGAATGTCTGGTTGGATACCTATGTTGAAGGTCTGGTTGGATACCTATGTTGAATGTCTGGTTGGATACCTATGTTGAATGTCTGGTTGGATACCTATGTTGAAGGTCTGGTTGGATACCTATGTTGAATGTCTGGTTGGATAGCTATGTTGAATGTCTGGCTGGATACCTATGTTGAATGTCTGGCTGGATAGCTATGTTGAAGGTCTGGTTAGATAGCTATGTTGAAGGTCTGGTTGGATAGCTATGTTGAAGGTCTGACTGGATAGCTATGTTGAAGGTCTGACTGGATAGCTATGTTGAAGGTCTGGTTAGATAGCTATGTTGAAGGTCTGGTTGGATACCTATCTTGAAGGTCTGGTTAGATAGCTATGTTGAAGGTCTGGTTGGATAGCTATGTTGAAGGTCTGACTGGATAGCTATGTTGAAGGTCTGGTTGGATAGCTATGTTGAAGGTTTGACTGGATAGCTATGTTGAAGGTCTGACTGGATAGCTATGTTGAAGGTCTGACTGGATAGCTATGGTGAAGGTCTGGTTAGATAGCTATGTTGAAGGTCTGACTGGATAGCTATGTTGAAGGTCTGGTTGGATAGCTATGTTGAAGGTCTGGTTGGATAGCTATGTTGAAGGTCTGACTGGATAGCTATGTTGAAGGTCTGACTGGATAGCTATGTTGAAGGTCTGACTGGATAGCTATGTTGAAGGTCTGACTGGATAGCTATGTTGAAGGTCTGGTTAGATAGCTATGTTGAAGGTCTGGTTAGATAGCTATGTTGAAGGTCTGGTTAGATAGCTATGTTGAAGGTCTGGTTAGATAGCTATGTTGAAGGTCTGACTGGATAGCTATGTTGAAGGTTTGACTGGATAGCTATGTTGAAGGTCTGACTGGATAGCTATGTTGAAGGTCTGACTGGATAGCTATGTTGAAGGTCTGGTTAGATAGCTATGTTGAAGGTCTGACTGGATAGCTATGTTGAAGGTCTGGTTGGATAGCTATGTTGAAGGTCTGGTTGGATAGCTATGTTGAAGGTCTGACTGGATAGCTATGTTGAAGGTCTGACTGGATAGCTATGTTGAAGGTCTGACTGGATAGCTATGTTGAAGGTCTGGTTAGATAGCTATGTTGAAGGTCTGGTTAGATAGCTATGTTGAAGGTCTGGTTAGATAGCTATGTTGAAGGTCTGGTTAGATAGCTATGTTGAAGGTCTGGTTAGATAGCTATGTTGAAGGTCTGGTTAGATAGCTATGTTGAAGGTCTGGTTAGATAGCTATGTTGAAGGTCTGGTTAGATAGCTATGTTGAAGGTCTGGTTAGATAGCTATGTTGAAGGTCTGGTTAGATAGCTATGTTGAAGGTCTGGTTAGATAGCTATGTTGAAGGTCTGGTTAGATAGCTATGTTGAAGGTCTGGCAGGAGTTAGAGGCAAGTGAACGACAGGTCGTCGACCACTGCTGGGATAATATCACCCCACATTGCTCCCCTATCAACCCTTTCACATGCCTTTTCCAGATCCAGTAAGTAAGGAAAACTTGTTTATCCTTGTCTAAATACTGTTCATTTATATGGTTCACTGTGAACACTTCGTCAACTCATCCCCTACCCTTGTTAAAGCCCCAGGTGCGTGGCGTCTGGAAACAGTATACTAACCATTGATCAGATATACCCGAGAACGAAGAGTATAACTAGGTATATAAATCCTGGTATTAGAGACATATCTTATATTCTGCCCTGTGAGGTATAAAATATACCTTATATTCTGCCCTGTGAGGTATAAAATATACCTTATATTCTGCCCTGTGAGGTATAAAATATACCTTATATTCTGCCCTGTGAGGTATAAAATATACCTCATATTCTGCCCTGTGAGGTGTAAAAGAGGTCAGCTGGTTTCATATCGTGAGGGATGAGAGTGAAAGTGACGTGAATCAGGGAGGTAGAGTGATGGTGCTGCTGCTGCTTTGAAGGTGACTCAACTGACACTGAAAATGACTGGACGACCATGTCATCTTCGTCCACGGGGAGGACGATATTCACAGAGATGTAAAGAAATACAATGTCTGTGGTGGATTGCTTAGCTGACAGAAAGGCATCCCAGGGGCCCAGTCTAGGTAGAGAGAGAGAGAGAGAGAGAGAGAGAGAGAGAGAGAGAGAGAGAGAAAGAGAGAGACCTAATTATTCAGAGCAATGTTCCCACCACTTCAGAATAATTATCATTGCCGTACCTGACGACGTAATTAATACCAGCTGAAAAACAACACCGGGAAGCTAATTAACGTAATGACAATATAACGTACAAATTGCTCTCTTTACAGCGAATGTAAACAAACAAACAAACACATCTAGAAAATTTCGATGGATAAAGTCTCTGTTTCATTTATATGTTTTGTAAATAACTATTTACAGACAGAATATCTCTCTCTCTCTCTCTCTCTCTCTCTCTCTCTCTCTCTCTCTTCTCTCTCTCTCTCTCTCTCTCTCTCTCTCTCTCTCTCTCTCTCTCTCTCTCTCTCTCTCTCTCTCTCTCTCTCTCTCTCTCTCTCTCTCTCTCTCTCTCTCTCTCTCTCTCTCTCTCTCTCTCTCTCTCTATCTCTCTCTCTCTCTCTCTCTCTCTCTCTCTCTCTCTCTCTCTCTATCTCTCTCTCTATCTTACATTATCTTACTGAAAATCAATGAGGATGGCGCTCAATCTCCTTTAACAATTTAAATCATTCAAACCTCTTTAGGAGCCTTAACTCATACACTGGAACCCTCATACTGTGCTCCCTCATACACTGGAACCCTCATACTGTGCTCCTTCATACACTGGAACCCTCATACTGTGCTCCCTCATACACTGGAACCCTCATACTGTGCTCCTTCATACACTGGAACCCTCATACTGTGCTCCCTCATACACTGGAACCCTCATACTGTGCTCCCTCATACACTGGAACCCTCATACTGTGCTCCCTCATACACTGGAACCCTCATACTGTGCTCCCTCATACACTGGAACCCTCATACTGTGCTCCCTCATACACTGGAACCCTCATACTGTGCTCCCTCATACACTGGAACCCTCATACTGTGCTCCCTCATACACTGAAACCCTCATACTGTGCTCCCTCATACACTGAAACCCTCATACTGTGCTCCCTCATACACTGAAACCCTCATACTGTGCTCCTTCATACACTGGAACCCTCATACTGTGCTCCCTCATACACTGGAACCCTCATACTGTGCTCCCTCATACACTGGAACCCTCATACTGTGCTCATTCATACACTGGAACCCTCATACTGTGCTCCCTCATACACTGGAACCCTCATACTGTGCTCCCTCATACACTGGAACCCTCATACTGTGCTCCCTCATACACTGGAACCCTCATACTGTGCTCATTCATACACTGGAACCCTCATACTGTGCTCCTTTATACACTGGAACCCCTCATACTGTGCTCCCTCATACTGTGCTTCCTCATACACTGGAACCCTCATACTGTGCTCCCTCATACGCTGGATGGTGATGATCATGATGGTGAAGGGCTCTTGATGCAAGGAATAGAAGCCGTTCTCCTCCTCGGAGTTCTATTCCTTCAGGATCTCTGGGGCCCCTACGAATTTAGTGCTTTCCATGTCAATGTTTTTTATATAATAATGACAAAAAACAGTAACAGTAATAATAATAATAATAATAATAATAATAATAATAATAATAATAATAGTAAGAGAGAGAGACACACACAGAGAGAGAAAGAGAGAGAGACAGAGAGAGACAGAGAGAGAGAGAGACAGAGAGAGAGAGAGAGAGAGAGAGAGAGAGAGAGAGAGAGAGAGAGAGAGAGAGAGAGAGAGAGAGAGAGAGAGAGAGAGAGAGAGAGACAGAGACAGAGAGAGAGACAGAGACAGAGACAGAGAGACAGAGAGAGAGAGAGAGAGAGAGAGAGAGAGAGAGAGAGAGAGAGAGAGAGAGAGAGAGAGAGAGAGAGAGAGAGAGAGAGAGAGAGAGATACAGTACAATTATACCTCAGAGTAGAATTTCGGAAGATATATGTACACTTACATGCAAATTTGGAACACCCCGACTGTATGTCCCCCCCTGTCTACACTCACCCTGTGACGCGGGGCCAGGAGCTGTGAATCGACCTTTGCAACCACAACTAGGTGAGTACACACACACACACACACACACACACACACACACACACACACACACACACACATACACAACACACACACACACACACACACACAACACACACACACACACACATTACACACACACAACACACACACACACACACACACACACACACACACACACACACACACATTACATATTACACATACTTATTACATTACACACACACACACACACCACACACAAACAACACACACACACAACACACACACACACACACACACACCACACACACACACACACACAACATCGGAGAGACGGTCATAACTCAGGAGAAATGTCCTTTTAACCTCTAACGGCAGCCTTTTACATTGGTGCCAGTGGTGCCAGTGGTACCAATGGTGCCAGTGGTGCCAGTTGTCATTGGTATCAGTTGTGTCAGTGGTGGCAGTGGTGGCAGTGGTGGCAGTGGTGGCAGTGGTGGCAGTGGTGTCAGTGGTGGCAGTGGTGTCAGTGGTGGCAGTGATGGCAGTGGTGGCAGTGGTGTCAGTGGTGGCAGTAGCGTCAGTGGTGGCAGTGATGGCAGTGGTGGCAGTGGTGGCAGTGGTGGCAGTGGTGGCAGTGGTGTCAGTGGTGGCAGTGGTGGCAGTGGTGGCAGTGGTGGCAGTGGTGGCAGTGGTGGCAGTGGTGTGTCAGGTGGTGGCAGGTGGTGGCGGTGGAGGTGTCGGTGGAGTGGTGGCAGTGGTGGCAGTGGTGGCAGGTGGATGGCAGTGGTGGCAGGTGCTGGCAGTGGTGGCAGTGGTGGCAGTGGTGGCAGTGGTGGCAGGTGGCAGGTGGCGGTGGTGTCAGGTGGTGGCAGTGGTGGCAGTGGTGGCAGTCAGTGGTGGCAGTGGTTTCAGTGGTGTCAGTGGTGGCAGTGGTGGCAGTGGTGGCAGTGGTGTCAGGTGGTGGCAGGTGGTATCAGTGGTGTCAGTGGTGGCAGTGGTACCAGTGGTATCAGTGTGCAGTGGTGGCAGTGGTGGCGGTGGTGTCAGGTGGTGGCAGTGGTATCAGTGGTGTCAGTGGTGGCAGTGGTGGCAGGGGTGGTGGCAGTGTGGGTGTCAGTGGGTGTGGTGGCAGTGGTATCAGGTGGTGGCAGTGGTGTCAGTGGTGGCAGTGGTACCAGTGGTGTCAGTGGTGGCAGTGGTGGCAGTGGTGGCAGTGGTGTCAGTGGTGGCAGTGGTATCAGTGGTGTCAGTGGTGGCAGTGGTACCAGTGGTATCAGTGGTGTCAGTGGTGGCAGTGGTGGCAGTGGTGTCAGTGGTGGCAGTGGTATCAGTGGTGTCAGTGGTGGCAGTGGTGGCAGTGGTGGCAGTGGTGGCAGTGGTGTCAGTGGTGGCAGTGGTATCAGTGGTGTCAGTGGTGGCAGTGGTACCAGTGGTGTCAGTGGTGGCAGTGGTGGCAGTGGTGTCAGTGGTGGCAGTGGTATCAGTGGTGTCAGTGGTGGCAGTGGTGGCAGTGGTGGCAGTGGTGTCAGTGGTGGCAGTGGTATCAGTGGTGTCAGTGGTGGCAGTGGTACCAGTGGTGTCAGTGGTGGCAGTGGTGGCAGTGGTGGCAGTGGTGTCAGTGGTGGCAGTGGTATCAGTGGTGTCAGTGGTGGCAGTGGTACCAGTGGTACCAGTGGTACCACTGGTACCACTGATACCACTGGTACCAGTGGTACCAGTGGTATCAGTGGGTTTAACAAGTGAGGACGAGGATCATTTATAGCAGAGTAAATATAGTGTCCTCATTGCTCTCTCTCTCTCTCTCTCTCTCTCTCTCTCTCTCTCTCTCTCTCTCTCTCTCTCTCTCTCTCTCTCTCTCTCTCTCTCTCTCTCTCTCTCTCTCTCTCACGCTCTCCCTTTGATGTCAAGTAAGTTATTAAGAAGTTAATCAGTCTAATTACAACCAGTATTTTCCCTGGGAATAATCTTGATTGCCTATCACCAAATATTTTTTTTGTATATATATATATATATATATATATATATGTATATATATATATATATATATATATATATATATATATATATATATATATATATATATATATATATATATATATATATATATATATATATATATATATATATTTCAACAAGTCGGTCGTCTCCCACCGAGGCAGGGTGACCCAAAAAAGAAAGAAAATCCCCAAAAAGAAAATACTTTCATCATCATTCAACACTTTCACCTCACTCACACATTATCACTGTTTTTGCAGAGGTGCTCAGTATACAACAGTTTAGAAGCATACACATATAAAGATACACAACATATCCCTCCAAACTGCCAATATCCCAAACCCCTCCTTTAAAGTGCAGGCATTGTACTTCCCATTTCCAGGACTCAAGTCCGACTATATAAAAATAACCGGTTTCCCTGAATCCCTTCACTAAATATTACCCTGCTCACACTCCAACAGATCGTCAGGTCCCAAGTACCATTCGTCTCCATTCACTCCTATCTAACACGCTCACGCACGCTTGCTGGAAGTCCAAGCCCCTCGCCCACAAAACCTCCTTTACCCCCTCTCTCCAACCCTTTCGAGGACGACCCCTACCCCGCCTTCCTTCCCCTATAGATTTATATGCTTTCCATGTCATTCTACTTTGATCCATTCTCTCTAAATGACCAAACCACCTCAACAACCCCTCTTCTTCCCTCTGACTAATACTTTTATTAACTCCACACCTTTTCCTAATTTCCACACTCCGAATTTTCTGCATAATATTTACACCACACATTGCCCTTAGACAGGACATCTCCACTGCCTTCAACCGTCTCCTCGCTGCTGCATTTACCACCCAAGCTTCACACCCATATAAGAGTGTTGGTACTACTATACTTTCATGCATTCCTTTCCTTGCCTCCATAGATAACGTTTTTTTGACTCCACATATACCTCAACGCACCACTCACCTTTTTTCCCTCATCAATTCTATGATTAACCTCATCCTTCATAAATCCATCCGCCGACACGTCAACTCCCAAGTATCTGAAAACATTCACTTCTTCCATACTCCTCCTCCCCAATTTGATATCCAATTTTTCTTTATCTAAATCATTTGATACCCTCATCATCTTACTCTTTTCTATGTTCACTTTCAACTTTCTACCTTTACACACATTCCCAAACTCATCCACTAACCTTTGCAATTTTTCTTTAGAATCTCCCATAAGCACAGTATCATCAGCAAAAAGTAACTGTGTCAATTCCCATTTTGAATTTGAATCCCCATAATTTAATCCCACCCCTCTCCTGAACACCCTAGCATTTACTTCTTTTACAACCCCATCTATAAATATATTAAACAACCATGGTGACATTGCACATCCCTGTCTAAGACCTACTTTTACCGGGAAGTAGTCTCCCTCTCTTCTACACACCCTAACCTGAGCCTCACTATCCTCATAAAAACTCTTTACAGCATTTAGTAACTTACCACCTATTCCATATACTTGCAACATCTGCCACATTGCTCCTCTATCCACATATATATATATATATATATATATATATATATATATATATATATATATATATATATATATATATATATATATATATATATATATATATATATATATATATATATATATATATGTGTGTATGTGTATTATTAGTAATATTGTTATTATTATTATGATTTTTATTATTAGTAGTAGTAGTAGTAATAGTAGAAGAAACAGTAGCAGAGGCAATAAGACTTTTTCACTAGTCATCTTAATGAATGTTTTTTTTGGGGGGGGGGGATTACTGGTGACTGTGTCACCATCATGGTTGTTCCTGGTGACTGTCACCATCATTGTTGTTCCTGGTGACTGTGTCACCATCATGGTTGTTCCTGGTGACTGTGTCACCATCATGGTTGTTCCTGGTGACTGTGTTACCATCATGGTTGTTCCTGGTGACTGTGTTACCATCATGGTTGTTCCTGGTGACTGTGTTACCATCATGGTTGTTCCTGGTGACTGTGTTACCATCATTGTTGTTCCTGGTGACTGTGTTACCATCATGGTTGTTCCTGGTGACTGTGTCACCATCATGGTTGTTCCTGGTGACTGTGTCACCATCATGGTTGTTCCTGGTGACTGTGTCACCATCATGGTTGTTCCTGGTGACTGTGTTACCATCATTGTTGTTCCTGGTGACTGTGTTACCATCATGGTTGTTCCTGGTGACTGTGTTACCATCATTGTTGTTCCTGGTGACTGTGTTACCATCATTGTTGTTCCTGGTGACTGTGTTACCATCATGGTTGTTCCTGGTGACTGTGTCACCATCATGGTTGTTCCTGGTGACTGTGTCACCATCATGGTTGTTCCTGGTGACTGTGTTACCATCATTGTTGTTCCTGGTGACTGTGTTACCATCATGGTTGTTCCTGGTGACTGTGTTACCATCATTGTTGTTCCTGGTGACTGTGTTACCATCATTGTTGTTCCTGGTGACTGTGTTACCATCATGGTTGTTCCTGGTGACTGTGTCACCATCATGGTTGTTCCTGGTGACTGTGTCACCATCATGGTTGTTCCTGGTGACTGTGTTACCATCATGGTTGTTCCTGGTGACTGTGTTACCATCATGGTTGTTCCTGGTGACTGTCACCATCATTGTTGTTCCTGGTGACTGTGTCACCATCATGGTTGTTCCTGGTGACTGTCACCATCATTGTTGTTCCTGGTGACTGTGTCACCATCATGGTTGTTACTGGTGACTGTGTCACCATCATGGTTGTTACTGGTGACTGTGTCACCATCATGGTTGTTCCTGGTGACTGTGTTACCATCATGGTTGTTCCTGGTGACTGTGTCACCATCATGGTTGTTACTGGTGACTGTGTTACCATCATGGTTGTTACTGGTGACTGTGTCACCATCATGGTTGTTCCTGGTGACTGTGTTACCATCATGGTTGTTCCTGGTGACTGTGTTACCATCATGGTTGTTCCTGGTGACTGTGTCACCATCATGGTTGTTCCTGGTGACTGTGTCACCATCATGGTTGTTCCTGGTGACTGTGTTACCATCATGGTTGTTCCTGGTGACTGTGTTACCATCATGGTTGTTCCTGGTGACTGTGTTACCATCATGGTTGTTCCTGGTGACTGTGTCACCATCATGGTTGTTCCTGGTGACTGTGTCACCATCATTGTTGTTCCTGGTGACTGTGTCACCATCATGGTTGTTCCTGGTGACTGTCACCATCATTGTTGTTCCTGGTGACTGTGTCACCATCATTGTTGTTCCTGGTGACTGTGTCACCATCATGGTTGTTCCTGGTGACTGTGTCACCATCATTGTTGTTCCTGGTGACTGTGTCACCATCATGGTTGTTCCTGGTGACTGTGTCACCATCATTGTTGTTCCTGGTGACTGTGTTACCATCATGGTTGTTCCTGGTGACTGTGTTACCATCATTGTTGTTCCTGGTGACTGTGTCACCATCATGGTTGTTCCTGGTGACTGTGTTACCATCATTGTTGTTCCTGGTGACTGTGTCACCATCATTGTTGTTCCTGGTGACTGTGTTACCATCATTGTTGTTCCTGGTGACTGTGTCACCATCATTGTTGTTCCTGGTGACTGTGTTACCATCATTGTTCTTCCTGGTGACTGTGTTACCATCATGGTTGTTCCTGGTGACTGTGTTACCATCATTGTTCTTCCTGGTGACTGTGTCACCATCATGGTTGTTCCTTGTGACTGTGTTACCATCATTGTTCTTCCTGGTGACTGTGTTACCATCATGGTTGTTCCTGGTGACTGTCACCATCATTGTTGTTCCTGGTGACTGTGTTACCATCATGGTTGTTCCTGGTGACTGTGTCACCATCATGGTTGTTCCTGGTGACTGTGTTACCATCATTGTTGTTCCTGGTGACTGTGTCACCATCATTGTTGTTCCTGGTGACTGTGTTACCATCATGGTTGTTCCTGGTGACTGTCACCATCATGGTTGTTCCTGGTGACTGTGTCACCATCATGGTTGTTCCTGGTGACTGTGTCACCATCATGGTTGTTCCTGGTGACTGTCACCATCATGGTTGTTCCTGGTGACTGTGTCACCATCATTGTTGTTCCTGGTGACTGTGTCACCATCATGGTTGTTCCTGGTGACTGTGTCACCATCATTGTTGTTCCTGGTGACTGTGTCACCATCATTGTTGTTCCTGGTGACTGTGTCACCATCATTGTTGTTCCTGGTGACTGTGTCACCATCATTGTTGTTCCTGGTGACTGTGTCACCATCATTGTTGTTCCTGGTGACTGTCACCATCATTGTTGTTCCTGGTGACTGTGTCACCATCATTGTTGTTCCTGGTGACTGTGTCACCATCATTGTTGTTCCTGGTGACTGTGTCACCATCATTGTTGTTCCTGGTGACTGTGTCACCATCATTGTTCTTCCTGGTGACTGTGTTACCATCATGGTTGTTCCTGGTGACTGTCACCATCATTGTTGTTCCTGGTGACTGTGTTACCATCATGGTTGTTCCTGGTGACTGTGTCACCATCATGGTTGTTCCTGGTGACTGTGTTACCATCATTGTTGTTCCTGGTGACTGTGTCACCATCATTGTTGTTCCTGGTGACTGTGTTACCATCATGGTTGTTCCTGGTGACTGTCACCATCATGGTTGTTCCTGGTGACTGTGTCACCATCATGGTTGTTCCTGGTGACTGTGTCACCATCATGGTTGTTCCTGGTGGCTGTGTTACCATCATGGTTGTTCCTGGTGACTGTGTCACCATCATGGTTGTTCCTGGTGACTGTGTCACCATCATGGTTGTTCCTGGTGACTGTGTCACCATCATGGTTGTTCCTGGTGACTGTGTCACCATCATGGTTGTTCCTCGTGACTGTGTCACCATCATGGTTGTTCCTGGTGACTGTGTCACCATCATGGTTGTTCCTGGTGACTGTGTCACCATCATGGTTGTTCCTGGTGACTGTGTCACCATCATGGTTGTTCCTGGTGACTGTGTCACCATCATGGTTGTTCCTGGTGACTGTGTCACCATCATGGTTGTTCCTGGTGACTGTGTCACCATCATGGTTGTTCCTGGTGACTGTGTCACCATCATGGTTGTTCCTCGTGACTGTGTCACCATCATGGTTGTTTCTTGTGACTGTGTCACCATCATGGTTGTTTCTGGTGACTGTGATGGAGGCAGAGATGGATTGCTAGGAGGGAGGATGTATTACTCCCGTTTCCATCCCATCTGTCTGGAGGAGATCAGTAGCCAGGCTTCACACACACACACACACACACACACACACACACACACACACACACACACACACACACACACACACACACACACACACACACACAGAACAGAACAGAACAGCAGGAGGCCAAGGTAAGAGTACGACGAGAGCAATAGAGCGATGGTTGACACACTGGCTAGAGTGGCCAGAAGAGCTCATGCATGCAGGGCAAAGCTCCTGATCATGGGTGACTTTAACCACAAGGAGATCGATTGGGAGAACTTGGACCCGCATGGGGGCCAAGATACATGGAGGGCTAAGATGATGGAGGTGGTACTGGAAAACTTCATGTACCAACACGTAAGGGACACTACAAGAGAGAGAGGAGAGGATGAACCAGCAAGGCTGGACTTAGTATTCACCTTGAGTAGTGCAGATATCGAGGACATCACATATGAAAGACCCCTTGGGGCCAGTGACCATGTGGTTTTAAGCTTCGAATACACAGTAGAGCTACAAGTGGAGGGAGAAGCAGGAAGTCCAGGACGAATGAAGCAAAACTACAAGAAAGGGGACTACACAGGAATGAGGAACTTCCTGAACGGGGTTCAGTGGGACAGAAAACTGGCAGGGAAGCCAGTTAATGAGATGATGGAATATGTAGCAACAAAATGCAAGGAGGCTGAGGAGAGGTTTGTACCCAAGGGTAACAGGAATAATGAAAAAGCCAGGATGAGCCCATGGTTTACCCAAAGGTGCAGGGAGGCAAAAACCAAGTGTGCTAGGGAATGGAAGAAATATAGAAGGCAAAGGACCCAGGAGAATAAGGAGAGCAGTCGTAGAGCCAGAAACGAATATGCACAGATAAGAATGGAGGCCCAAAGATAATATGAAAATGACATAGCAGCAAAAGCCAAATCTGACCCGAAACTGTTGTACAACCACATCAGGAGGAAAACAACAGTCAAGGACCAGGTAATCAGGCTAAGGAAGGAAGGAGGAGAGACAACAAGAAATGACCGTGAAGTATGTGAGGAACTCAACAAGAGATTCAAAGAAGTGTTCACAGAGGAGACAGAAGGGGCTCCAGAAAGACGGAGAGGTGGGGCACACCACCATGTGCTGGACACAGTGCACACAACCGAGGAAGAAGTGAAGAGGCTTCTGAGTGAGCTAGATACCTCAAAGGCAATGGGGCCAGATAACATCTCCCCATGGGTATTGAGAGAGGGAGCAGAGGCGCTATGTGTACCCCTAACAACAATATTCAATACATCTATCGAAACAGGGAGATTGCCTGAGGCATGGAAGACAGCAAATGTAGTCCCAATCTTTAAAAAAGGAGACAGACATGAAGCATTAAACTACAGACCAGTGTCACTGACATGTATAGTATGCAAAATCATGGAGAAGATTATCAGGAGAAGAGTGGTGGAACACCTAGAAAGGAATGATCTCATCAACAGCAGCCAACATGGTTTCAGGGACGGGAAATCCTGTGGAGTTCTATGACATGGTGACAGCAGTAAGACAAGAGAGAGAGGGGTGGGTGGATTGCATTTTCTTGGACTGCAAGAAGGCGTTTGACACAGTTCCACACAAGAGATTGGTGCAAAAACTGGAGGACCAAGCAGGGATAACAGGGAAGGCACTACAATGGATCAGGGAATACTTGTCAGGAAGACAGCAGCGAGTCATGGTACGTGGCGAGGTGTCAGAGTGGGCACCTGTGACCAGCGGGGTCCCACAGGGGTCAGTCCTAGGACCAGTGTTGTTTCTGGTATTTGTGAACGACATGACGGAAGGAATAGACTCTGAGGTGTCCCTGTTTGCAGATGACGTGAAGTTGATGAGAAGAATTCACTCGATCGAAGAACAGGCAGAACTACAAAGGGATCTGGACAGGCTGCAGACCTGGTCCAGCAATTGGCTCCAGGAGTTCAATCCCACCAAGTGCAAAGTCATGAAGATTGGTGAAGGGCAAAGAAGACCGCAGACGGAGTACAGTCTAGGGGGCCAGAGACTACAAACCTCACTCAAGGTAAAAGATCTTAGGGTGAGTATAACACCAGGCACATCTCCTGAAGCGCACATCAACCAAATAACTGCTGCAGCATATGGGCGCCTAGCAAACCTCAGAACAGCATTCCGACATCTTAATAAGGAATCATTCAGGACCCTGTACACCGTGTACGTTAGGCCCATATTGGAGTATGCGGCACCAGTTTGGAACCCACACCTAGCCAAGCATGTAAAGAAACTAGAGAAAGTGCAAAGGTTTGCAACAAGACTAGTCCCCAGAGCTAAGAGGTATGTCCTACGAGGAGAGGTTAAGGGAAATCAACCTGACGACACTGGAGGACAGGAGAGATAGGGGGGACATGATAACGACATACAAAATACTGAGAGGAATTGACAAGGTGGACAAAGACAGGATGTTCCAGAGATTGGACACAGTAACAAGGGGACACAGTTGGAAGTTGAAGACACAGATGAATCACAGGGATGTTAGGAAGTATTTCTTCAGCCACAGAGTAGTCAGTAAGTGGAATAGTTTGGGAAGCGATGTAGTGGAGGCAGGATTCATACATAGCTTTAAGCAGAGGTATGATAAAGCTCACGGCTCAGGGAGAGTGACCTAGTAGCGATCAGTGAAGAGGCGGGGCCAGGAGCTTGGACTCGATCCCTGCAACCTCAACTAGGTGAGTACACACACACACACACACACATACACACACATACACACACACACACATACACACACACACACACACACACACACACACACACACACACACACACACACATACACACACACACACACACACACACACACACACACACACACACACACACACACACACACATACACACACACATACACACACACACACACACACACACACACACACACACACACACACACACACACACACACACACACACACACACACACACACACACATACACACACACACACACACACACACACACACACACACACACACACACACACACACACAGACACACATACACACACACACACACACACACACACACACACACACACACACACAGACACACATACACACACACATACACACACACACACACACACACACACACACACACACACACACACACACACACACACACACACACACACACACACACACACACACACACACACAATATCAGATTGACTCAAAAGTCACATTCCAAATTATATGTAAATGATACCGAAAATCTTTTATTTGTCTCTATTAGCACATATACATTTACTTGGGTAATTTTTATAATGGAGTTTTATAAATTTAATACCAGAAAATGTTGACGTATTTTAAAACCGGAATTAAAGTATATTGTTATATTCATAATTAATTACCAAAGAGACTAATGTTAGTGAAGTATATTTCAGTAAACATGAAGTTCAATACAATGCCGAGGTATTGTTATTCATTATATTTTGATGAAGATTACAGTCAGTGAGTAACCTGTGATTGTATTTTCTTAAACCATACCATGGGTGGGGATAGAACACGCGGTCAGAGAGTCATAAAACTCTAGACCGACGCGCTAGCCACGTGAGTCATTGTAGTCTCTTCGCCAGTTCCTGGATACTCGGAAAAGTGCTGGAAGCGGCACACAACGCAACTCATTGTCAACCTCCCGTTTATTTCGCTGCTTCATTTTCCTTTACTACAGAGTTGCAAAGCCTAACTCACAAAGATATGTCGACCCAAATGAAAGCAATGGATGGATAGTTCTTTCTGCCACTTTTGGGTAGGAATCACTCATCATGGAACATTTCTGTTGCTTCTGAATCAGTCTTCATCATTTTCTTCATCATTTTCGACTCACAACTTAAATGGATTTCATACTAAATCCAACTTCTCAACACTGAGTTCAGAAACACAGCGGCTGAATTCATTTTCCAGTGCTGTCACATGCTGCAAAATTTATTTTTTGAGAAATTCTGGAAGCACTTGGTCTTCACCACCAGCAACAAGAATTAATGGCAGTTTATCAAACGTTGTAACATGTTTGATTCTGAACTTTATCTTCCAGTTTTCCAGTTCATGAAAGCTTGCCAGGAATCCAGGAATTTTGTGATATTTGTATTCCTTCCTTGCATCTAAAGATTCAGTTCATTCAGTTGCTCAGAAATGTAGACCAAATAGGCCAGGCTCTTGATCCATTCCTCGTCATCCAGCCAGGTAGAAAATTCCATCTTACCCTGAACTTCAAAAAAATAATTTGAGCTCATCTCTAAGCTCAAATATTCGCTCAGTTACATTTCCTCCTGAAAGCCAAATTATATTTGTGTGGAAAATGAGAAATTGATGACCTGCATTCATGTCAACACATAATTACTTGAAAAGTCGTGAGCTGAGAGCTCCACCTTTGTCAAAATTCACAATAGAATTTTTTGATCCAAAAGCTTTTCTGATGGATCTGGAAGTGTGTTTGAGGCGGATGACTGACGATGGATCATACAGTGAATGCCTCGCACTTTTCCAGTTGGCTCTTTTTACACAAACTTGAAATCTAGATTTTTTCCCCAACATAGCTGGTGCTCCATCTGTACAGCACCACAAAAAGATTTTCTGATTCAGAGAAAGATGAAACCCTTTCCAGAATATCTGAGACCTTGGTAGTTGTTTCAAGACGAGAACAAAAGAGAACCTCCTCTTAAAATGAACCTGAGTGAACATACCTTGCAAACACCAACAACTGGGAACACCATGACACATCAGTCCTTTCATCGAGATGATTTGAAAATAAGCCGTAAGCTGTAGAGCTGATCTCCTGTAGAGCTTCATCATTGATGTCAGTGGTCATGGCGCTGATCCTCCCCTGAACACCAATGTTTTGTAGTCGAACTGCTGTAAGTTTTTCTCTAGTCCATTTCCCAACACAATTTTCGCCATTTTGAGAGCCCAAAGTTGGATCAAAGTTCCCCCAGTTGTATAGGTTTTCCTACTTTACTGTCTGCAGTCCTACAAGAAGCTTCAATAACATTTAGGTTAATGTCTTGGAATACTCCTGGTGAATCCAGCTTCGTCTTTCTGATAACATTAACATGACGTTCACAATAACGATGAACATTCTGCAAATGTTGCTTCAACGTCGTTGGTTTCACAGAAATATTAAACAAAACATTGCTACGAATAACACATTGATGCCTTTCTTCTCCATTGATGATGATGATGATGATGGTCCACTTGTCCTACCATCTTAAGCCGGTAGGAGAAGTGAACCAGCCTCGCATGGGCTAGTAGGCCTGCTGCAGTGTTCCTTTTTTCTTACGTTTTTGTGATGATGGACTACAAATTCTGTGAACAAAAAAAACGAGAATAAGTCAGATAAAAAGTGAAACATTTTATCTTCATTTTTAAATTTAATCTGAGACATTCAATAAATTTTATTGAATATTAGAGATTAAAAACTAACTACAGTTCTACAGATTGTGTGTATTCTACAGGACGTCCCAGTGTGTTGAGTTGTGGTCCAAATTCCCCCCCCCCCCTCTCTCTCTCTCTCTCTCTCTCTCGCTCTCTCTCTCTCTCTCTCTCTCTCTCTCTCTCTCTCGCCTCTCTCTCTCTCTCCTCTCTCTCTCTCTCTCTCTCTCTCTCTCTCTCTCTCTCTCTCTCTCTCTCTCTCTCTCTCTCTCTCTCTCTCTCTCTCTCTCTCTCTCTCTCTCTCTCTCTCTCTCTCTCTCTCTCTCTCTCTCTCGCTCTCTCTCTCTCTCTCTCTCTCTCTCTCTCTCTCTCTCTCTCTCTCTCTCTCTCTCTCTCTCTCTCTCTCTCTCTCTCTCTCTCTCTCTCTTTAACAAAAATGAAAGAACAACAAAACAAAAGCAAAACAAGAGCAACAACATCAGCAGTAACAACAAATAGAAAACAACAACAACAACAAGAGTAGCAGCAGCAATAACAACAACAACAACAAGAGTAGCAGCAGCAATAACAACAACAACGACAAGAACAGCAACAACTTCAACATTAATAATAATAATAATAATAATAATAATAAAATTTAATAACAATGATTATGATAATAATGATAATCATCATTATCATTATTATTAGCACTATTATCATCACCACCATCATCACCATCATCATTATCATCATCACCAACATCGTCATCATCATCATTATGATCATCACCATTATCATCATCACCACCTCCATCATCATCATCATCATCATCAGTCATCATCATCATCATCATCATCGTCATCATCCAGCAGCTGATGATGGTCAGTTAGGTCTGAGCGTGTCACGAGAGATAACGTCAGGAGGTGGAACAGACACTTCCATCAAGGCTCCTTGCGGTTGCTGCGGCCAGTTGCACCTTCATGCAGCCTCCCTCCCACTCTCTCTCTCTCTCTCTCTCTCTCTCTCTCTCTCTCTCTCTCTCTCTCTCTCTCTCTCCATCTCCTCATTTCCCCATCTACCCATTTCTTCATCTCCCCATTTCTCCAACCTCCCCATCTCATCTCCTGGCGTCTCCCAGATCGCTGGCCTCCTCCACGAATCCACACATAGACCATCCCTAAGCTGGTCTGTCATCTCCATCTCTCTTTCTCTCTCTCGATGTCTCGCTCGTCTTTGGACTTAGTTTTCAGATAATGTCTCAGCCATCATGGATGTTGCTTTGCCTTCCGTGGCTCATTCATTTTTTTTCCTCCTGTGATTCCCCAATTTAACCAACGGCTTCTGGTTGCCCACAGAATTTCCGGCTTGGGTTTTTTCGTCGGCAAACTCCTGGCCAGTTCAGATGTTTACCCTAAGGATTTATGTCAGTATGCCAGCGGTTTTAGGCATTTCTTACATGGCATATGTGAGTCAGTGGGTATTTTATACAGTACTGTATTCAGTACTCTTGTGAAATAAGAGGTTAGATGGTCTTTTAAGGGTGCTTGAGGGCCTATGTGTACGGACTACAGAGGTACACTCCACTTCCAGCTATGTTGCAGGTATTCAATCGAACACTCGGGGCTTCCTTCCAGAGGACCTCAGACGCATATGTAAGACTCTTATCCCTAAAGAGGAAAGAAGCTCACTCCTTAGAAACGGATGGCTTATACATACATCTTGTCAAGGATGCTTCTTACCCACATCTTGTCAAGGATGCTTCTTACTCACATCTTGTCAAGGATGCTTCTTACCCACATCTTGTCAAGGATGCTTCTTACTCACATCTTGTCAAGGATGCTTCTTACTCACATCTTGTCAAGGATGCTTCTTACGCACATCTTATCAAGGATGCTTCTTACCCACATCTTGTCAAGGATGCTTCTTACTCACATCTTGTCAAGGATGCTTCTTACCCACATCTTGTCAAGGATGCTTCTTACTCACATCTTGTCAAGGATGCTTCTTACTCACATCTTGTCAAGGATGCTTCTTACTCACATCTTGTCAAGGATGCTTCTTACTCACATCTTGTCAAGGATGCTTCTTACCCACATCTTGTCAAGGATGCTTCTTACTCACATCTTGTCAAGGATGCTTCTTACCCACATCTTGTCAAGGATGCTTCTTACTCACATCTTGTCAAGGATGCTTCTTACTCACATCTTGTCAAGGATGCTTCTTACATCTTGTCAAGGATGCTTCTTACCCACATCTTGTCAAGGATGCTTCTTACTCACACCTTGTCAAGGCTGCTTCTTACTCACATCTTGTCAAGGATGCTTCTTACCCACATCTTGTCAAGAATGCTTCTTACTCACATCTTGTCAAGGATGCTTCTTACCCACATCTTGTCAAGGATGCTTCTTACATCTTGTCAAGGATGCCTCTTACTCACATCTTGTCAAGGATGCTTCTTACTCACATCTTGTCAAGGATGATTCTTACTCACATCTTGTCAAGGATGCTTCTTACCCACATCTTGTCAAGGATGCTTCTTACTCACATCTTGTCAAGGATGCCTCTTACTCACATCTTGTCAAGGATGCCTCTTACTCACACCTTGTCAAGGCTGCTTCTTACTCACATCTTGTCAAGGATGCTTCTTACCCACATCTTGTCAAGGATGCTTCTTACTCACATCTTGTCAAGGATGCTTCTTACCCACATCTTGTCAAGGATGCTTCTTACTCACATCTTGTCAAGGATGCTTCTTACCCACATCTTGTCAAGGATGCTTCTTACTCACATCTTGTCAAGGATGCTTCTTACCCACATCTTGTCAAGGATGCTTCTTACTCACATCTTGTCAAGGATGCCTTTTACTCACATCTTGTCAAGGATGCTTCTTACTCACATCTTGTCAAGGATGCTTCTTACCCACATCTTGTCAAGGATGCTTCTTACTCACATCTTGTCAAGGATGCTTCTTACTCACATCTTGTCAAGGATGCTTCTTACCCACATCTTGTCAAGGATGCTTCTTACCCACATCTTGTCAAGGATGCTTCTTACTCACATCTTGTCAATGATGCTTCTTACCCACATCTTGTCAAGGATGCTTCTTACTCACATCTTGTCAAGGATGCTTCTTACCCACATCTTGTCAAGGATGCTTCTTACTCACATCTTGTCAAGGCTGCTTCTTACTCACACATTGTCAAGGCTGCTTCTTACTCACATCTTGTCAAGGATGCTTCTTACTCACATCTTGTCAAGGATGCTTCTTACCCACATCTTGTCAAGGATGCTTCTTACTCACATCTTGTCAAGGAGGCCTCTTACTCACATCTTGTCAAGGATGCTTCTTACCCACATCTTGTCAAGGATGCTTCTTACTCACATCTTGTCAAGGCTGCTTCTTACTCACACATTGTCAAGGCTGCTTCTTACTCACATCTTGTCAAGGATGCTTCTTACCCACATCTTGTCAAGGATGCTTCTTACTCACATCTTGTCAAGGCTGCTTCTTACTCACATCTTGTCAAGGATGCTTCTTACTCACATCTTGTCAAGGATGCTTCTTACCCACATCTTGTCAAGGATGCTTCTTACTCACATCTTGTCAAGGCTGCTTCTTACTCACACATTGTCAAGGCTGCTTCTTACTCACATCTTGTCAAGGATGCTTCTTACCCACATCTTGTCAAGGATGCTTCTTACTCACATCTTGTCAAGGCTGCTTCTTACTCACATTGTCAAGGCTGCTTCTTACTCACATCTTGTCAAGGATGCTTCTTACTCACATCTTGTCAAGGATGCTTCTTACCCACATCTTGTCAAGGATGCCTCTTACTCACATCTTGTCAAGGCTGCTTCTTACTCACATCTTGTCAAAGATGCCTCTTACTCACATCTTGTCAAGGATGCTTCTTACCCACATCTTGTCAAGGATGCCTCTTACTCACATCTTGTCAAGGATGCTTCTTACTCACATCTTGTCAAGGATGCTTCTTACCCACATCTTGTCAAGGATGCTTCTTACTCACATCTTGTCAAGGCTGCTTCTTACTCACACACTGTCAAGGCTGCTTCTTACTCACATCTTGTCAAGGATGCTTCTTACCCACATC
This sequence comes from Cherax quadricarinatus, assembly GCF_038502225.1. Classification (NCBI taxonomy): domain Eukaryota; kingdom Metazoa; phylum Arthropoda; class Malacostraca; order Decapoda; family Parastacidae; genus Cherax; species Cherax quadricarinatus. Next base: position 47,940,959 of record NC_091302.1, on the reverse strand, counting down.
TTGTCAAGGATGCTTCTTACTCACATCTTGTCAAGGCTGCTTCTTACTCACATCTTGTCAAGGATGCTTCTTACTCACATCTTGTCAAGGATGCTTCTTACCCACATCTTGTCAAGGATGCTTCTTACTCACATCTTGTCAAGGCTGCTTCTTACTCACACATTGTCAAGGCTGCTTCTTACTCACATCTTGTCAAGGATGCTTCTTACTCACATCTTGTCAAGGATGCTTCTTACCCACATCTTGTCAAGGATGCCTCTTACTCACATCTTGTCAAGGCTGCTTCTTACTCACATCTTGTCAAAGATGCCTCTTACTCACATCTTGTCAAGGATGCTTCTTACCCACATCTTGTCAAGGATGCCTCTTACTCACATCTTGTCAAGGATGCTTCTTACTCACATCTTGTCAAGGATGCTTCTTACCCACATCTTGTCAAGGATGCTTCTTACTCACATCTTGTCAAGGCTGCTTCTTACTCACATCTTGTCAAGGATGCTTCTTACTCACATCTTGTCAAGGATGCTTCTTACCCACATCTTGTCAAGGCTGCTTCTTACTCACATCTTGTCAAAGATGCCTCTTACTCACATCTTGTCAAGGATGCTTCTTACCCACATCTTGTCAAGGATGCCTCTTACTCACATCTTGTCAAGGATGCCTCTTACTCACATCTTGTCAAAGATGCCTCTTACTCTCACGTCTTGGAAAGGCTGCCTCCTACACACCTCAGAATGGATACCACTTACACAAGACAATCACCTTGACTGCCTGCCTGACGTTGCTGTTCCAGGGAACACATTTCTCCGTTAGAGGCATCAAAGGCTGACTTCAGATCAATAAACGTTACTCTTACTCCTCCTCTTCCTCCTCCTCCTACTACTACCATCTCTGTGATCTATTGTGCCAAGAATCCTACGATACAAGTGTTGGGTATCTTGCTGGTGCACCCTGGGGCCCTCAATCTCTTATGGTCTTTGCTGTGCTCTCTCTCTCTCTCTCGGCATCGTCCAGCTGGTTCAGTGTGATCTCTCTCTCTCTCTCTCTCTCTCTCTCTCTCTCTCTCTCTCTCTCTCTCTCTCTCTCACACACACAGCTGGTCCACACTGCTGTCTTCCTGTTCTGTTGTTCTTCTTTTATTATCATCTTCGGTCTCATCAGGTTCTGTACTGAGCTCTAGGTTCACTCTCCTGCCAATAAAACCATTTATGATCACTGCTACTGCTATTACTACTATAACTACTGCTATTACTACTATAACTACTGCTATTACTACTATAACTACTGCTAATACTAATATAACTACTGCTATTACAACTATAACTACTGCTATTACTACTACAACTACTGCTATTACTACTATAACTACTAATATTAGTACTATAACTACTGCTATTACTACTATAACTACTGCTATTACTACTATAACTACTGCTATTACTACTATAACTACTGCTATTACTACTATAACTACTAATATTAGTACTATAACTACTGCTATTACTACTATAACTACTGCTATTATTACTATAACTAATATTAGTACTATAACTACTGCTATTACTACTATAACTACTGCTATTACTACTATAACTACTGCTATTACTACTATAACTACTGCTATTACTACTGTAACTACTGCTATTACTACTATAACTACTAATATTACTACTATAACTACTGCTATTACTACTATAACTACTGCTATTACTACTATAACTACTGCTATTACTACTATAACTACTGCTATTACTACTATAACTACTGCTATTACTGCTATAACTACTGCTATTACTACTATAACTACTAATATTAGTACTATAACTACTGCTATTACAACTATAATTACTAATATTAGTACTATAACTACTGCTATTACTACTATAACTACTGCTGTTACTACTATAACTACTGCTATTACTACTATAACTACTAATATTAGTACTATAACTACTGTCATTACTACTATAACTACTGCTATTACTACTATAACTACTGCTATTACTACTATAACTACTGCTATTACTACTATAACTACTAATATTAGTACTATAACTACTGCTAATACTACTATAACTACTGCTATTACTACTATAACTACTGCTATTACTACTATAACTACTGCTATTACTACTATAACTACTAATATTAGTACTATAACTACTAATATTAGTACTATAACTACTGCTATAACTACTATAACTACTAATATTAGTACTATAACTACTGGTATTACTACTATAACTACTGCTATTACTACTATAACTACTGCCATTACTACTATAACTACTGCTATTACTGCTATAACTACTGTTATTACTACTATAACTACTAATATTACTACTATAACTACTGCTATTACTACTATATCTACTGCTATTACTACTATAACTACTGCTGTTACTGCTATAACTACTGTTATTACTACTATAACTACTGCTATTACTACTGTAACTACTGCTATTACTACTATAACTACTAATATTACTACTATAACTACTGCTATTACTACTGTAACTACTGCTATTACTACTATAACTACTAATATTACTACTATAACTACTGCTATTACTACTATAACTACTAATATTACTACTATAACTACTGCTATTACTACTATAACTACTGCTATTACTACTATAACTACTGCTATTACTACTATAACTACTAATATTACTACTAAAACTACTGCTATTACTACTATAACTACTAATATTACTACTATAACTACTGCTATTACTACTATAACTACTAATATTACTACTATAACTACTGCTATTACTACTATAACTACTGCTATTACTACTATAACTACTGCTATTACTACTATAACTACTGCTATTACTACTATAACTACTAATATTAGTACTATAACTACTGCTAATACTACTATAACTACTGCTATTACTACTATAACTACTGCTATTACTGCTATAGCTACTGCTATTACTACTATAACTACTGTTATTACTACTATAACTACTGCTATTACTACTATAACTACTAATATTAGTACTATAACCACTAATGTTACTACTATAACTACTGCTATTACTACTATAACTACTAATATTACTACTATAACTACTGCTATTACTACTATAACTACTGCTATTACTACTATAACTACTGCTATTACTACTATAAGTACTGCTATTACTACTATAAGTACTGCTATTACTACTATAACTACTAATATTACTACTATAACTACTGGTATTACTACTATAACTACTGCTATTACTCCTATAACTACTAATATTACTACTATAACTACTAATATTACTACTATAACTACTGCTATTACTACTATAACTACTAATATTAGTACTATAACTACTGCTATTACTACTATAACTACTGCTATTACTACTATAACTACTGCTATTACTACTATAACTACTGCTATTACTACTATAACTACTGCTATTACTACTATAACTACTAGTATTAGTACTATAACTACTGCTATTACTACTATAACTACTGCTATTACTACTATAACTACTGCTATTACTACTATAACTACTGCAATTACTACTGTAACTACTAATATTAGTACTATAACTACTGCTACTACTACTATAACTACTGCTATTACTACTATAACTACTAATATTAGTACTATAACTACTGGTATTACTACTATAACTACTGCTATTGCTACTATAACTACTAATATTACTACTATAACTACTGCTATTGCTACTTTAACTACTGCTATTACTACTATAACTACTGCTATTACTACTATAACTACTGCTATTACTACTATAACTACTGCTATTACTACTATAACTACTGCTATTACTACTATAACTACTGCTATTACTACTATAACTACTGCTATTACTACTATAACTACTGCTATTACTACTATAAATACTAATATTACTACTATAACTACTGCTATTACTACTATAACTACTGCTATTACTACTATAACTACTGCTATTACTACTATAACTTCTGCTATTACTACTATAACTACTAATATTACTACTATAACTACTGCTATTACTACCATAACTCCTAATATTACTACTATAACTACTGCTATTACTACTATAACTACTAATATTACTACTATAACTACTGCTATTACTACAATAACTACTGCTATTACTACTATAACTACTGCTATTACTACTATAACTACTGCTATTACTACTATAGCTACTGCTATTACTACTATAACTACTAATATTAGTACTATAGCTACTGCTAATACTACTATAACTACTGCTATTACTACTATAACTACTGCTATTACTACTATAACTACTGATATTACTACTATAACTACTGCTATTACTACTATAACTACTGCTATTACTACTATAACTACTGTTATTACTACTATAACTACTGCTATTACTACTATAACTACTGCTATTACTACTATAACTACTAATATTAGTACTATAACTACTAATATTACTACTATAACTACTGCTATTACTACTATAACTACTAATATTACTACTATAACTACTGCTATTACTGCTATAACTACTGCTATAACTACTGCTATTACTGCTATAACTACTGCTATTACTACTATAACTACTGCTATTACTACTATAACTACTAATATTACTACTATAACTACTGCTATTACTACTATAACTACTGCTATTACTACTATAACTACTGCTATTACTACTATAACTACTGCTATTACTACTATAACTACTAATATTACTACTATAGCTACTGCTATTACTACTATAACTACTAATATTACTACTATAACTACTGCTATTACTACTATAACTACTAATATTACTACTATAACTACTGCTATTACTACTATAACTACTGCTATTACTACTCTAACTACTGCTATTACTACTCTAACTACTAATATTACTACTATAACTACTGCTATTACTACTATAACTACTGCTATTACTACTATAACTACTGCTATTACTACTGTAACTACTGCTATTACTACTATAACTACTGCTATTACTACTATAACTACTGCTATTACTACTATAACTACTGCTATTACTACTATAACTACTGCTATTACTACTATAACTACTGCTATTACTACTATAACTACTGCTATTACTGCTATAACTACTGCTATTACTACTATAACTACTGCTATTACTACTATAACTACTGCTATTACTGCTATAACTACTGCTATTACTACTATAACTATTGCTATTACTGCTATAACTACTGCTATTACTGCTATAACTACTGCTATTACTACTATAACTACTGCTATTACTACTATAACTACTGCTATTACTACTATGACTACTACTTTTACTACTATAACTTCTAATATTACTACTATAACTACTGCTATTACTACTATAACTACTGCTATTACTAGTATAACTACTTCTACTATCAATAATAATCATAAGAAGTAGAATAAAATAATGATAGTAACACTACTACCAATAATAGTAATAGTAATTACAATAAGAATAATAATAACACTAATAATATTACTAATAAAATAATAATAATAATAATAATAAAATAATGATTACAATAATAATAATAGTAATAATAATAATAATAATAATAATAATAATAATAATAATAATAATAATAATAATAATGATGATAATAATAATAATAATAAAATAATAATTATAAGGCTTTAAGAAGGTATTAAGGAAAGCTTAAGTAGAGTGTAGTGATAGAATAAGCTGTTAGCGAGAGTGTGTGAGAAATGTGAGAGAGCGTGTGAGAGCGTGTGAGAGCGTGTGAGAGCGTGTGAGAGCGTGTGAGAGCGTGTGAGAGCGTGTGAGCGCGGGTGAGAGCGTGTGAGAGCGTGTGAGAGCGTGTGAGAGCGTGTGAGAGCGTGTGAGAGCGTGTGAGAGCGTGTGAGAGCGTGTGAGAGCGTGTGAGAGCGTGTGAGAGCGTGTGAGAGCGTGTGAGAGCGTGTGAGAGCGTGTGAGAGCGGCCTCAATAACACCATTTGTGGAGGTGCGGTAAGAATAGTTGAGTTATTTTATATAGAGAGAGAACGTGTGTGTGTGTGTGTGTGGCAGTGGTATTGCTTTCTGATATTTATGGTAGTAGGTAGCTCGTGTGTGTGTGTGTGTGTGTGCTCACCTATTTGTGGTTGTTGGGGTCGATTCACAGCTCCTGGACCCGCCTCTTCACTGGCCGTTACTAGGTCAACTTTCTCCTTGCTCCATGAGCTTTGTCATGCCTCTTCTTAAAGTTATGTATGAATCCTGCCTCCACTACATCACTCTCCAGATTGTTTCACTTCCTGACAACTCTATGACTGAAGAAATACTTGTACTTCCTAACATCCTTGTGGCCATTTGAATTTTCAACTTTCAGTTGTGACCCCTTGTTTCTGTGTCCCATCTCTGAGACATCCTGTCTCTGTCTACCATGTCAATTCCTCTCATTATTGTATATGTTATAATGTCCCATCCCCTGTCTCTCCTGTCCTACAGTGTCGTCAAGTTGATTTCCCTTAACCTCTCCTCGTAGGATGTACCCCTTAGCTCCTGGACTAGTCTTGTTGCAAACCTTTACACTTTCTATAATTTCTTGACGTGGTTGACCAGGTGTGGGTTCCTAACCATACCACGGGTGGGGTTTGAACCCGCGGTCAGAGAGTCTCAAAATTCCAGACGTCGCGTTAGCCACTGGGCCAGTTAGATGGCCAGCTAGTTGGATGAATCTTATTAAAGCTAACTGGCTCAGTGGCTAACGCGACGGTCTAGAGTTTTGAGACTCTCTGACCGCGGGCTCAAACCCCACCCGTGGTATGGTTTGTTTGCAATCGTGTCATTACGATTTCGTGACTCGTGTGGGTTCCATACTGGTGCTGCACACTCCAGTATGGGCCTGACGTACACGGTGTACAGTGTCTTGAATGACTCCTTACTCAGGTGTTGAAATGATGTTCTTAGGTTTTCCAGGCATCTATTTTCTGCAGTAGTTACTTGGTTCATTTACAGCAAAAACTCATTTAAAATTAAGTCCTTTCTAAAATGTTCGCTTATACGTTTTAATATATATTCTTTTATGTATGTTTCTCTTTTTGGGTCACCCTGCCTAGGTGGGACGCGGCTAGTTGGTTAACAAACTGCGATAATATCACAATAAACAGGTGATATCACATTATGCAGAACAACCACTGTGAAAAAACTAGTAAACTTACAAGTGCTTTATTGATTTCTCACATTATCAACGAACTGTAAAGATAATAGTAGAGGTGAAGGCTTACAAGGTTGAGATAGCAGCTCAGGGTCAACCTCCGACACCTGACCTGACCCTTTATGATGATGAGGGTGAGATGGTCAAGGTCTTGTCAAACATTCCTTAAACCAATATTCATATTCAGATCAAAATGATTTTATTTTAATTATTTTCTTTCAATTATATCTCTCTCAACCATAGACCTGCTTGTTACAGCTTTCTCGGCTTTTTGAAAATCAACTGGGTGGTCATAATCTCTCACGTGAATAAACAGAGCACTAAACTCTTGTCAAATTCTAATGCTATTTTTTATGTTGTTGCAATCTTAGTTCAAGACTTTTCCCAGTTTGTCCGTAATAAACTTAATCACGTGTTTTACAAGGAATCTTGAAGACACAGCAGTCAGCAATCATTGGGGGAATCTCAAATCAAAAGTTTTTTTTTTTTACTCTATCAAGATTTTTAAATACAACTTTGATTTTAAAATTCTTAAATAGAGAAGGTATATCTAGAAGGTATATCAAGAAGGTATATCAAGAAGGTATATCAAGAAGGTTTTTATGGTAAGGAGAGAGCCATCATATTCTTGGTTGAAAATGATTGTTTGGCCCTTTCAGAACTGCAAAAAAGTATTTATAGCAATTTTAAAGTATTTATCAATGAAGTATTTTGTGTATTTTTGATTATTAGGTATTTCATAAATCTTCAAGATTTCGTCATCTATGAACTCTGTGCTACATATATACAAAGTTCTCAAAAATACTGATGAGAATTTAGAAAGTTTAACTTTATCATGATGTGACGAATAATAGTGCACATAACAGTTATTTGTTAGAAAGTGCCATTAAATCTCTAGAAAGTGTCTATGAATTGTGAGAAAGTGACTAAGTCACTCGAAAGTGGCACTTTCAGACTTAAGAAAGTGACATTAAATTATAGAAAG
>NC_091302.1:47897816-47927816 GCF_038502225.1 Cherax quadricarinatus | reverse complement strand
GGCTAGTTCGAACCTAGGCTAGTTCGAGCCTAGGCTAGTTCGAACCTAGGCTAGTTCGAACCTAGGCTAGTTCGATCCTAGGCTAGTTCGAACCTAGGCTAGTTCGAGCCTAGGCTAGTTCGAGCCTAGGCTAGTTCGAGCCTAGGCTAGTTCGAACCTAGGCTAGTTCGAGCCTCGGCTAGTTCGGGTCTACTGCATCACAACAACCAGAGGCACAACTAGTGGATAAAGAAATGAACTAATATATTCATTACTAGTCGCAGCTAAACTATCGATAATAAAGGACTAAAGCACAGAGAGGATATAAAATAAAATTGCGTTTATTACCAATAAAAATTAACTGATGTACCAGTTTAATGTAGAGTTTAGAGTCTGGAGAGGAAACTCTGGCCGACTTTTCGGTCCATGCTGGGCCATTATCAAGTCGGTCGATAGTGAATAATAAATGCTGAAATAACTTTGATATATTGTGTTATTGTTTGCTAAGCCATTAAACGCATTATGCACATTTAAGCAGCCAACTCACTGTGGGTAATTAAGTAACTCACTCACTGTGGGTAATTAAGTAACTCACTCACTGTGGGTAATTAAGTAACTCACTCACTGTGGGTAATTAAGTAACTCACTCACTGTGGGTAATTAAGTAACTCACTCACTGTGGGTAATTAAGCAACTCACTCACTGTGGGTAATTAAGCAACTCACTCACTGTGGGTAATTAAGCAACTCACTCACTGTGGGTAATTAAGCAACTCACTCACTGTGGGTAATTAAGCAAACTCGTGTCAATATATTATGGAGACAGTGAATTATGATATTGCTATCAGAATAATATACATCAACAACAACCACTAATGTATATATATATATATATATATATATATATATATATATATATATATATATATATATATATATATATATATATATATCACTTAAGAGTGAACTCTGACATACACAAAGATCACGTACATTAATTAACTCACCTTGACTAACCTAAAATATCATATTAATTAACCTCACCTTGACTCAACTGTAAGATCATGTTCATTAACCTCACCTTGACTCACCAGTAAGATCATGTTCATTAACCTCACCTTGATTCACCTGTAAGATCATGTTCATTAACCTCACCTTCACTCACCAGTAAGATCATGTTCATTAACCTCACCTTGACTCAACTATAAGATCATTTACATTAACCTCACCTTGACTCACCAGTAAGATCATGTTCATTAACCTCACCTTGACTCAACTGTAAGATCATGTTCATTAACCTCATCTTGACTCAACTATAAGATCATGTACATTAACCTCACCTTGACTCAACTGTAAGATCATGTTCATTAACCTCACCTTGACTCACCAGTAAGATCATGTTCATTAACCTCACCTTGACTCACCAGTAAGATCATGTTCATTAACCTCACCTTGACTCTCCAGTAAGATCATGTTCATTAACCTCACCTTGACTCACCAGTAAGATCATGTTCATTAACCTCACCTTGACTCACCAGTAAGATCATGTTCATTAACCTCACCTTGACTCACCAGTAAGATCATGTTCATTAACCTCACCTTGACTCACCAGTAAGATCACGCACATTAATTTCACCTTGATTCACATGTAAGATCACATACATTAACCTCACCTTGACTCACCTGTAAGATGATGTACACTAACCTCACCTTGACTCACCAGTAAGATCACGCACATTAATTTCACCTTGATTCACATGTAAGATCACATACATTAACCTCACCTTGACTCACCTGTAAGATGACGTACACTAACCTCACCTTGACTCACCTGTAAGATGATGTACACTAACCTCACCTTGACTCACCTGTAAGATGACGTACACTAACCTCACCTTGACTCACCTGTAAGATGACGTACACTAACCTCACCTTGACTCACCTGTAAGATCACATACATTAACCTCACCTTGACTCACCTGTAAGATGATGTACACTAACCTCACCTTGACTCACCTGTAAGATCACATACATTAACCTCACCTTGACTCACCTGTAAGATCACATACATTAACCTCACCTTGACTCACCTGTAAGATCACATACATTAACCTCACCTTGACTCACCTGTAAGATCACATACATTAACCTCACCTTGACTCACCTGTAAGATCACATACATTAACCTCACCTTGACTCACCTGTAAGATCACATACATTAACCTCACCTTGACTCACCTGTAAGATCACATACATTAACCTCACCTTGACTCACCAGTAAGATCACATACATTAACCTCACCTTGACTCACCTGTAAGATCACATACATTAACCTCACCTTGACTCACCTGTAAGATCACATACATTAACCTCACCTTGACTCACCTGTAAGATCACATACATTAACCTCACCTTGACTCACCTGTAAGATGATGTACACTAACCTCACCTTGACTCACCTGTAAGATGATGTACACTAACCTCACCTTGACTCACCAGTAAGATCACGTACATCTACATCACCTTGACTCACCAGTAAGATCACATACATTAACCTCACCTTGACTCACCTGTAAGATGATGTACACTAACCTCACCTTGACTCACCTGTAAGATGATGTACACTAATCTCACTTTCACTCACCAGTAAGATCATGTACATTAACCTCACCTTGACTCACCTGTAAGAACACATACATTAACCTCACCTTGACTCACCAGTAAGATCACATACATTAACCTCACCTTGACTCACCTGTAAGAACACATACATTAACCTCACCTTGACTCACCAGTAAGATCACATACATTAACCTCACCTTGACTCACCTGTAAGAACACATACATTAACCTCACCTTCACTCACCTGTAAGATCGCGTACATTAACCTCACCTTCACTCACCTGTAAAATCACGTACATTAGCCTGACCTTGACTCACCAGTAAGATCACGTATATTAACCTCACCTTGACTCACCAGTAAGATCACGTACATTAACCTCACATTCACTCACCTGCAAGATCATGTACAGTAACCTCACCTTGACTCACCAGTAAGATCACGTACATTAACCTCACCTTGACTCACCAGTATGATCACGTGCATTAACCTCACCTTGACTCACCAGTAAGATCACGTACATTAACCTCACCTTGGCTCACCAGTAAGATCACGTACACTAACCTGACCTTGACTCACCAGTAAGATTACGTACACTAACCTCACCTTGACTCACCAGTAAGATCACGTACACTAACCTCACCTTGACTCACCTGTAAGATCACATACATTGACCTCACCTTGACTCACCAGTAAGATCACGTACACTAACCTCACCTTGACTCACAAGTAAGATCACGTACACTAACCTCACCTTGACTCACCAGTAAGATCACGTACACTAACCTCACCTTGACTCACCAGTAAGATCACGTACACTAACCTCACCTTGACTCACCAGTAAGATCACGTACACTAACCTCACCTTGACTCACCTGTAAGATCACATACACTAACCTCACCTTGACTCACCAGTAAGATCACATGCACTAACCTCATCTTGACTCACCTGTAAGATCACATACATTAACCTCACCTTGACTCACCAGTAAGATCACGTACACTAACCTCACCTTGACTCACCAGTAAGATCACATACACTAACCTCACCTTGACTCACCAGTAAGATCACATGCACTAACCTCACATTGATTCACCTGTAAGATCACATACATTAACCTCACCTTGACTCACCAGTAAGATCACGTACACTAACCTCACCTTGACTCACCAGTAAGATCACATACACTAACTTCACCTTGACTCACCAGTAAGATCACATGCACTAACCTCACATTGACTCACCTGTAAGATCACATACATTAACCTCACCTTGACTCACCAGTAAGATCACGTACACTAACCTCACCTTGACTCACCAGTAAGATCACGTACACTAACCTCACCTTGACTCACCAGTAAGATCACGTACACTAACCTCACCTTGACTCACCAGTAAGATCACATACACTAACCTCACCTTGACTCACCAGTAAGATCACGTACACTAACCTCACCTTGACTCACCAGTAAGATCACGTACACTAACCTCACACTGACTCACGAGTAAGATCACGTACATTATTCCTGACGGTAATTCTTAAAATTAATGATCATAGTAGGACATCTGGTGGTAATACTCTTTTAGAAAACGTAAATCAAATCGTAAATCAAGACGTAAATCAAAATATAAATCGAAAGGTAAATTAAGACGTAGTAAATGCTTATAATAAAATCTGTCAATTTTTTTTTAATAATTTTTAATCCTCAAAAATTGACTCGTTTAGCTCGTAAAAAAAATATAATCCGGCGGAATGTGAAATTTACAAATGTAAATGATTTACTGTTTTTCATTTTAGCATAAAATTTGAATAATGGGCAGAATTTTATTGTAAATTGAATTAGCAAAATTTGTTGTTATAGCTTGACTTTCTCAATGAGGCGTGAGTAATGTGAAGTGTATTAGTTTAACACTCTCTCTCTCTCTCTCTCTCTCTCTCTCTCTCTCTCTCTCTCTCTCTCTCTCTCTCTCTCTCTCTCTCTCTCTCTCTCTCTCTCTCTCTCGCTCGCTCTCTCTCACTTTCCTTCTGTAAGTAGTTCGAGGAAGTAATTGTTGACTCTGTCTCAGTGGTCACCTGGAAGGTAGTCACTGAGGACTGGATCACCCTGATACAATACCCACTACTTGCGCTTCTCTTTCTCACTGTCTCTCTCTCTTCCTCTTTCTCCCTCACTAGATATATATATATATATATATATATATATATATATATATATATATATATATATATATATATATATATATATATATATATACGTATATGAATGTGTGTGGGTGTGTATTAAATTAATTATCTTAAGTGTGGGTGTCACATGTGTGTTAGTTACAGGTGGACATAAATACACACATGTGTGTCAATCACAGGTGTACATGATCACGCACATGTGTGTCAGTCACAGGTGTACATCATCACACACATGTGTGTCAGTCACAGGTGTACATCATCACACACATGTGTGTCAATCACAGGTGTACATGATCACGCACATGTGTGTCAGTCACAGGTGTACATCATCACACACATGTGTGTCAGTCACAGGTGTACATCATCACACACATGTGTGTCAGTCACAGGTGTACATCATCACGCACATGTGTGTCAGTCACAGGTGTACATCATCACACACATGTGTGTCAGTCACAGGTGTACATCATCACACACATGTGTGTCAGTCACAGGTGTACATCATCACGCACATGTGTGTCAGTCACAGGTGTACATCATCACACACATGTGTGTCAGTCACAGGTGTACATCATCACACACATGTGTGTCAATCACAGGTGTACATCATCACGCACATGTGTGTCAGTCACAGGTGTACATCATCACACACATGTGTGTCAGTCACAGGTGTACATCATCACACACATGTGTGTCAATCACAGGTGTACAACATCACGCACATGTGTGTCAATCACAGGTGTACATGATCACGCACATGTGTGTCAGTCACAGGTGTACATCATCACGCACATGTGTGTCAATCACACGTGTACATGATCACGCACATGTGTGTCAGTCACAGGTGTACATCATCACGCACATGTGTGTCAGTCACAGATGTACATCATCACGCACATGTGTGTCAGTCACAGGTGTACATCATCACGCACATGTGTGTCAGTCACAGGTATACATCAACACGCACATGTGTGTCAATCACAGGTGTACATCATCACGCACATGTGTGTCAGTCACAGGTGTACATCATCACACACATGTGTGTCAGTCACAGGTGTACATCATCACACACATGTGTGTCAATCACAGGTGTGCATCATCACGCACATGTGTGTCAATCACAGGTGTGCATCATCACGCACATGTGTGTCAATCACAGGTGTACATCATCACGCACATGTGTGTCAGTCACAGGTGTATATCATCACGCACATGTGTCAGTCACAGGTGTACATGATCACGCACATGTGTCAGTCACAGGTGTACATCACCACGCACATGTGTGTCAATCACAGGTGTACATGATCACGCACATGTGTGTCAATCACAGGTGTACATCATCACGCACATATGTGTCAATCACAGGTGTACATCATCACGCACATGTGTGTCAAACACAGGTGTACATCATCACGCACATGTGTGACAATCACAGGTGTACATCGTCACACACATGTGTGTCAGTCACAGGTGTACATCATCACGCACATGTGTGTCAATCACAGGTGTACATCATCACGCACGTATGTGTCAATCACATGTGTACATCATCACACACATGTGTGTCAGTCACAGGTGTACATCATCACGCACATGTGTGTCAATCACAGGTGTACATGATCACGCACATGTGTGTCAATCACAGGTGTACATCATCACGCACATGTGTGTCAATCACAGGTGTACATCATCACGCACATGTGTGTCAATCACAGGTGTACATGATCACGCACATGTGTGTCAATCACAGGTGTACATCATCACGCACATGTGTGTCAATCACAGGTGTACATCATCACGCACATGTGTGTCAATCACAGGTGTACATCATCACGCACATGTGTGTCAGTCACAGGTGTACATCATCACGCACATGCGTGTCAATCACAGGTGTACATCATCACGCACATGTGTCAATCACAGGTGTACATCATCACGCACATGTGTGTCAATCACAGGTGTACATCATCACGCACATGTGTCAATCACAGGTGTACATCATCACACACATGTGTGTCAATCACAGGTGTATATCATCACACACATGTGTGTCAGTCACAGGTGTACATCATCACGCACATGTGTGTCAATCACAGGTGTACATCATCACGCACATGTGTGTTAGTCACAGGTGTACATCATCACGCACATGTGTGTCAGTCACAGGTGTACATCATCACGCACATGTGTGTCAATCACAGGTGTACATCATCACGCACATGTGTGTCAATCACAGGTGTACATCATCACGCACATGTGTGTCAATCACAGGTGTACATCATCACGCACATGTGTGTCAATCACATGTGTACATCATCACGCACATGTGTGTCAATCACAGGTGTACATCATCACGCACATGTGTGTCAGTCACAGGTGTACATCATCACGCACATGTGTGTCAGTCACAGGTGTACATCATCACGCACATGTGTGTCAATCACAGGTGTACATCATCACACACATGTGTGTCAATCACAGGTGTACATCATCACACACATGTGTGTCAGTCACAGGTGTACATCATCACGCACATGTGTGTCAATCACAGGTGTACATCATCACGCACATGTGTGTCAGTCACAGGTGTACATCATCACGCACATGTGTGTCAGTCACAGGTGTACATCATCACGCACATGTGTGTCAATCACAGGTGTACATCATCACGCACATGTGTGTCAGTCACAGGTGTACATCATCACGCACATGTGTGTCAATCACAGGTGTACATCATCACGCACATGTGTGTCAGTCACAGGTGTACATCATCACGCACATGTGTGTCAGTCACAGGTGTACATGATCACGCACATGTGTGTCAATCACAGGTGTACATGATCACGCACATGTGTGTCAATCACAGGTGTACATCATCACGCACATGTGTGTCAATCACAGGTGTACATCACGCACATGTGTGTCAATCACAGGTGTACATCATCACGCACATGTGTGTCAATCACAGGTGTACATCATCACGCACATGTGTGTCAATCACAGGTGTACATCATCACGCACATGTGTGTCAATCACAGGTGTACATCATCACGCACATGTGTGTCAATCACATGTGTACATCATCACGCACATGTGTGTCAATCACAGGTGTACATCATCACGCACATGTGTGTCAGTCACAGGTGTACATCATCACGCACATGTGTGTCAGTCACAGGTGTACATCATCACGCACACGTGTGTCAATCACAGGTGTACATCATCACACACATGTGTGTCAATCACAGGTGTACATCATCACACACATGTGTGTCAGTCACAGGTGTACATCATCACGCACATGTGTGTCAATCACAGGTGTACATCATCACGCACATGTGTGTCAGTCACAGGTGTACATCATCACGCACATGTGTGTCAGTCACAGGTGTACATCATCACGCACATGTGTGTCAATCACAGGTGTACATCATCACGCACATGTGTGTCAGTCACAGGTGTACATCATCACGCACATGTGTGTCAATCACAGGTGTACATCATCACGCACATGTGTGTCAGTCACAGGTGTACATCATCACGCACATGTGTGTCAGTCACAGGTTTACATGATCACGCACATGTGTGTCAATCACAGGTGTACATGATCACGCACATGTGTGTCAATCACAGGTGTACATCATCACGCACATGTGTGTCAATCACAGGTGTACATCACGCACATGTGTGTCAATCACAGGTGTACATCATCACGCACATGTGTGTCAATCACAGGTGTACATGATCACGCACATGTGTGTCAATCACAGGTGTACATCACGCACATGTGTGTCAATCACAGGTGTACATCATCACGCACATGTGTGTCAATCACAGGTGTACATGATCACGCACATGTGTGTCAATCACAGGTGTACATCATCACGCACATGTGTGTCAATCACAGGTGTACATCATCACGCACATGTGTGTCAGTCACAGGTGTACATCATCACGCACATGTGTGTCAGTCACAGGTGTACATCATCACGCACATGTGTGTCAATCACAGGTGTACATCATCACACACATGTGTGTCAGTCACAGGTGTACATCATCACGCACACGTGTGTCAATCACAGGTGTACATCATCACGCACATGTGTGTCAGTCACAGGTGTACATCATCACGCACATGTGTGTCAATCACAGGTGTACATCATCACACACATGTGTGTCAGTCACAGGTGTACATCATCACACACATGTGTGTCAGTCACAGGTGTACATCATCACACACATGTGTGTCAGTCACAGGTGTACATCATCACGCACATGTGTGTCAATCACAGGTGTACATCATCACGCACATGTGTGTCAGTCACAGGTGTACATCATCACACACATGTGTGTCAGTCACAGGTGTACATCATCACACACATGTGTGTCAATCACAGGTGTACATCATCACGCACATGTGTGTCAATCACAGGTGTACATCATCACGCACATGTGTGTCAATCACAGGTGTACATCATCACGCACATGTGTGTCAATCACATGTGTACATCATCACGCACATGTGTGTCAATCACAGGTGTACATCATCACGCACATGTGTGTCAATCACAGGTGTACATCATCACGCACATGTGTGTCAATCACAGATGTACATCATCACGCACATGTGTGTCAATCACAGGTGTACATCATCACGCACATGTGTTACATAGTTATAACAATTAATTTCATGTGGAAATAAACAGCTGACAATTAATTATTAATTATTAATTATTAATTATTAATTATTAATTATTAATAATTAATTATTAATTATTAATTATTAATTATTAATTATTAATTACATTCAACTTTGTTGAGGTTCCAATTGTTTGCAAGAAATATTTCGACAACTAATACCAAACTAATGTAAATGTTTTCCTCGTAGGCCTTTTATTAGAGCCTTTTTAAATTATAAACCTTTCCTAATATAGGCTATTTTATTATAGGTCTTTTTTATTGCAGGTCTTAGTAAAGGCTTTTTCATTATAGGCTCTTTTCATTATAGGCCTTTTATAGTATAGGCCTTTTCTCATTACAGTACTTTTATATTATAGATATTTTTTATTATTGGCCTTTTTATTGAAGGTCTTTTTATTAGAGGCCTTTTATTATTGGTATTTTTATTATATGCCTTTTTATAGGCCTTTTTATTATAATCCTTTTTTATTAAAAACCATTTTTATTATAGACTTTTTATTATAGCCCTTTTTGCTTAACTTTTTTATTATAGGCCTTTTTGATCATAGGCCTTTTTTATTATAGGTCTTTTTCCATCATAGGCCTTTATTGGAGGGTCGCTGGATTTCTCAGTCATTCGCGTACGATGTAATGCAACGTTTTGGAAAGTTTTTCTCTAAACATCTCGCCTTCACAGCAGGCTGTATCAGTCGAGCACAGAGGTGATGAGTACTGAGACAACAGAAGCAGTGGCGAGGCCGAGGTAAGGGGGTCAGTCCCTCAACCTGGAAGATATGGTTCCAGGGGGGTCAGTCCCTCAACCTGGAAGATATGGTTCCAGGGGGGTCAGTCCCTCAACCTGGAAGATATGGTTCCAAGGGGGTCAGTCTCTCAACCTGGAAGATATGGTTCCAGGGGGGTCAGTCCCTCAACCTGGAAGATATGGTTCCAGGGGGGTCAGTCCCTCAACCTGGAAGATATGGTTCCAGGGGGGTCAGTCCCTTAACCTGAAAGATATGGTTCCAGGGGGGTCAGTCCTTAAACCTTGAAGACGTAGTTCCAGGGGAAGGGGTCAGTCCCCCAACCTTGAAGACGTGCTTCCAGGGAAGGTCAGTCCCTCAACCTTGAAGACGTGCTTCCAGGGGATTAGTCCCTCAACCAGGAAGACATGGTTCCAGGGGGGTCAGTCCTTAAACCTTGAAGACGTAGTTCCAGGGGAAGTGGTCAGTCCCTCAACCTTGAAGACGTGCTTCCAGGGAAGGTCAGTCTCTCAACCTTGAAGACGTACTTCCAGGGAAGGTCAGTCCCCCAACCTTGAAGACGTGCTTCCAGGGAAGGTCAGTCCCTCAACCTTGAAGACGTGCTTCCAGGGAAGGTCAGTCCCCCAACCTTGAAGACATGCTTCCAGGGAAGGTCAGTCCCTCAACCTTGAAGACGTGCTTCCAGGGAAGGTCAGTCCCTCAACCTTGAAGACGTGGTTCCAGGGAAGGTCAGTCCCTCAACCTTGAAGACGTGCTTCCAGGGAAGGTCAGTCTCCCAACCTTGAAGACGTGCTTCCAGGGAAGGTCAGTCCCTCAACCTTGAAGACGTGCTTCCAGGGAAGGGCAGTCCCCCAACCTTGAAGACATGCTTCCAGGGAAGGTCAGTCCCTCAACCTTGAAGACGTGCTTCCAGGGAAGGTCAGTCCCTCAACCTTGAAGACGTGCTTCCAGGGGAGGTCAGTCCCTCAACCTTCAAGACGTGCTTCCAGGGAAGGTCAGTCCTCCAACCTTGAAGACGTGCTTCCAGGGGATTAGTCCCTCAACCATGAAGACATGGTTCCAAAGGGTCAGTCCTTAAACCTTGAAGACGTGGTTCCAGGGGGAGGGGTCAGTCTCCCAATCTTAAAAACATGCTTCAAGGAAGGTCAGTTCCTCAACCTTGGCACATGTTCGACCTTAAATATACATCCCTCCCAAATCCCCCTCCCCCATCCCCTCCCCCTTCCCCAGGTTGGGAAAGATAGTGGAGACGCAGAGATCCAGGGAGTTTTAATTTATAAGAGCGAGTTCAGGCGATATCTCCCGGAAGACTTATTGCAGAAGGTGTGTGATACTTAACCTGTGTGAGGTGGAGACTGATGGCAGGGTGGTAGGTAGGGAGGGAGGGGGGAAAATAAGGGGAGGAAGAGGAGGAGGAGAAGGAGAAAGAGGAGGAGGAGGAGGAGGAGGATGAGGAAGAAGAAGAGAATAAGAAGTAATGACAAAGAGGAAGGCTGTAAGAGGAACAGGAAGACATTCATAAGAACAGGGACCTGTTTACAAGTTGGTGGTGAGCAATGTTCCGAATTGGTATGGAGGTGTTCGAACCAGGTGATGAGGACTGACCTTAAAACAGCTGGCTCTGTGTTCGGAAAATGTGCTCGGAATAACTCCCCTCACTCGAGCTCACAAAATATCAAACTAGTTGGACGTGTTTCGAACATTCGGAGGACACAAGTTTCGAACATTCGGAGGACACAAGTCACCGAATTGACACCTGTCAATTCTTGCAATATTTTCCTAAAAATTCTCAGTGTAAAAATTCCAGCCAGATTCTGTGCCTGGCAGTGTGTCCACAAAGTCTCTTTCAGATTGCTAAGAATTTTTGTCAAGCAAAATGATCACAGATAAAAGGAATTTTGATGTATGTGATAGTTGGACTATCGTAGATAGTACTATGTTACCTCAGCAACCTTAACCTCTGCACAAGTAACACTTGTACACCTGTGGTGATCAGTAACACATGCACACCTGTAGTGATCAGTAACTCTTGTACACCTATAGTGACCAGTAACACTTGTACACTTATAGTGACCAGTAACACTTGTACACCTGTAGTGACCAGGAACACTTGTACATCTGTATTGACCAGTAACACTTGTACACTTGTAGTGACCAGTAACACTTGTACACCTGTAGTGATCAGTAACACTTGTACACCTGTAGTGACCAGTAACACTTGTACACATGTAGTGACCAGTAACACTTGTACACCTGTAGTGATCAGTAACACTTGTACACCTGTAGTGACCAGTAACACTTGTACACCTGTAGTGACCAGAGACACTTGTACACTTGTAGTGATCAGTAACACTTGTACACCTATAGTGATCAGTAACACTTGCACGCCTGTAGTGATCAGTAACTCTTGTACACCTGTAGTGACCAGTAACACTTGTATACCTGTAGTGATCAGTAACACTTGTATACCTGTAGTGATCAGTAACACTTGTATACCTGTAGTGATCAGTACCACTTTTACACCTGTAGTGAACAGTAACTCTTGTACACCTGTAGTGACCAGTAGCACTTGTATACCTGTAGTGATCAGTAACTCTTGTACTCCTGTAGTGACCACTAACACTTGTACACCTGTAGTGACCGGTAACACTTGTACACTTGTAGTGATCAGTAACACTTACACACCTGTAGTGACCAGTAACACTTGTACACCTGTAGTGATCAGTAACATTTGTACACCTCTAGTGATCAGTAACACTTGTACACCTGTGGTGATCAGTAACACTTGTACACCTGTGGTGATCAGTAACGCTTGAACACCTGTGGTGATCAATAACACTTGCACACCTCTAGTGATTAGTAACACTTGTACACCTGTAGTGATCAGTAACACTTGTAAACCTGTGGTGATCAATAACACTTGTACACCTGTGGTGATCAATAACACTTGCACACCTCTAGTGATTAGTAACACTTGTACACCTGTAGTGACCAGTAACACTTGTACACCTGTAGTGACCAGTAACACTTGTACACATGTAGCGATCAGTAACACTTGTACACCTGTAGTGACCAGTAACACTTGTATACCTGTAGTGATCAGTAACACTTGTACACCTGTAGTGATCAGCAACACTTGTACACCTGTAGTGATCAGTAACACTTGTACACCTATACTGATCAGTAACACTTGTACACCTGTAGTGACCAGTAACACTTGTACACCTGTAGTGACCAGTAACACTTGTACACCTGTAGTAACCAGAAACACTTGTACACCTATAGTGATCAGTAACATTTGTACACCTATAATGATCAGTAACACTTGTACACCTGTAGTGATCAGTAACACTTGTACATCTATAGTGATCAGTAACGATTGTACACCTGTAGTGGCCAGTAACACTTGTACACCTATAGTGATCAGTAACACTTGTACACCTGTAGTGACCAGTATCACTTGTACACCTGTAGTGACCAGTAACACTTGTACACCTGTAGTGACCAGTAACACTTGTACACCTGTAGTGACCAGTAACACTTGTACACCTGTAGTGACCAGTAACACTTGTACACCTGTAGTGACCAGTAACACTTGTACACCTGTAGTGATCAGTAACACTTGTACACCTGTAGTGACCAGTAACACTTGTACACCTGTAGTGACCAGTAACACTTGTACACCTGTAGTGACCAGTAACACTTGTACACCTGTAGTGACCAGTAACACTTGTACACCTGTAACCAGTAACACTTGTACACCTGTAGTGATCAGTAACACTTGTACACCTGTAGTGACCAGTAACACTTGTACACCTGTAGTGACCAGTAACACTTGTACACCTGTAGTGACCAGTAACACTTGTACACCTGTAGTGACCAGTAACACTTGTACACCTGTAGTGACCAGTAACACTTGTACACCTGTAGTGACCAGTAACACTTGTACACCTGTAGT
Source organism: Cherax quadricarinatus (assembly GCF_038502225.1). Taxonomy (NCBI): domain Eukaryota; kingdom Metazoa; phylum Arthropoda; class Malacostraca; order Decapoda; family Parastacidae; genus Cherax; species Cherax quadricarinatus. Next base: position 47,913,632 of record NC_091302.1, on the reverse strand, counting down.
GACCAGTAACACTTGTACACCTGTAGTGACCAGTAACACTTGTACACCTGTAGTGACCAGTAACACTTGTACAACTGTAGTGACCAGTAACACTTGTACACCTGTAGTGACCAGTAACACTTGTACACCTGTAGTGACCAGTAACACTTGTACACCTGTAGTGACCAGTAACACTTGTACACCTGTAGTGACCAGTAACACTTGTACACCTGTAGTGACCAGTAACACTTGTAGTGACTAACTTTACTACTATGAGTATTACCACTTTTACTACCAGCTCTACTACTGCTAATAACACTACTACTAATCCTACTAGTACTACTAATACCACTATTACTACTACTACCACTACTACTGCTACTAATACTACTATTACTACTACCACTACTACAACCAGTACTACTACTACTACTACGCTAACTACTACCACCACTGCGACTACTACTGCTACTACTACTACTACCACTACTACTACCACCACTACTACTACTACCACTACTACTACTACTACTACTACTACTACTACTACTACCACTACTACTACTACTACCACTACTACTACTACTACCACAACTACTACTACCACAACTACTACTACCACAACTACTACTACCACGATTACTACTATTACTATTATTAGTAATACTACTACAGTAGTAGTACTACTACTATTACTAGTACTACTGCTACTGTTAGTACTTCTACTACTACTACAACAACTATTAGTATTACTACTTCTACTAATACTACTATAATAACAACAATAATAATAATAATAATAATAATAATAATAATAATAATAATAACACTACTTTTTCTCCCACCCCAACCACCATCGTGTCTCCCCCCTCCTCCACCCACCCTCTACACTATTATATTCCTGCCTTCTCAGCGTCTCCGACCCAGCTGTAACTTGACAATGGGTCACGACGGAACGAAGCCTCGTCATAATGTTGTTCTTCTGTGTGTGAGATTCTGCTGAGTGTCCTGAGTGAGGCTTCCAGTGCCATCACCTACTCTAGGTTTCACTGCCAGCTTCAACACTCAATACGTATACATGTATATATATATATATATATATATATATATATATATATATATATATATATATATATATATATATATATATATGTATATATATATATGTATATATATATATATATATATATATATATATATATATATATATATATATATATATATATATATATATATATATATATATATATATATATATTTGTGTTTGTGTGTGCGTACTCACCTATTTGTGGTTGCAGGGGTCGAGTCTTAGCTCCTGGCCCCGCCTCTTCACTGGTTGCTACTAGTTCCTCTCTCTCCCTGCTCCATGAGCTTTATCATACCTCGTCTTAAAGCTATGTATGGTTCCCGCCTCCACTACGTCACTTTCTAGGCTATTCCGCTGCCTGATAACTCTATGACTGAAGAAATACTTCCTAACATCCCTTTGATTCATCTGGGTCTTCAACTTCCAATTGTGACCTCTTGTTTCTGTGTTCCCTCCCTGGAACATCCTGTCTTTGTCAACCTTGTCTATTCCGCGAAGCATTTTATGTCGTTATCATGTCTCCCCTGGCCCTCCTGTCCTCCAGTGTTGTCAGGCCGATTTCCCCTAATCGTTCTTCATAGGACATTACCCTTAGCTCTGGAACTAGCCTTGTTGCAAACCTTTGCACTTTCTCTAATTTCTTGATGTGCTTGATCAAGTGCGGGTTCCAAACAGGTGCTGCATACTCCAGTATGGGCCTGACGTACACGGTGTACAGTGTCTTGAATGATTCCTTACTAAGGTGTCGGAAGGCTGTTCTCAGGTTCGCCAGGCGCCCATATGCTGCAGCAGTTATCTGGTTGATGTGTGCTTCCCGAGACATGCTCGGTGTTATACTCACCCCAAGATCTTTTTCCTAGAGCGAGGTTTGCGGTCTTTGGCCACCTAGCCTATACCCCGTCTGCGGTCTTCTGTTCCCTTCCCCGATCTTCATAACTTTGCATTTGGCGGGGTTAAATTCGAGAAGCCAGTTGCTGGACCAGGTCTCTTTGAAGTCCTGCCTGATCCTCAACTGATTTAATTCTCCTCATTAACTTCAAATCATCTGCGAACAGGGACACTTCTGAGTCTAACCCTTCCATCATGGCATTCACATATACCAAAAGTAGCACTGGTCCTAGGACCGACCCCTGTGGGACCCCGCTCGTCACAGGTGCCCAATGTGATCCCTCATCACGTACCATGACTCGTTGTTGCTTCCCTGTCAGGTATTATCTGATCCATTGCAATGCCCTTCCTGTTATATGCGCCCGATCCTCTAGCTTCTGCACTAATCTCTTGTGAGCAACTGTGTCAAAGGCCTTCTTGCAGTCCAAGAAGATGCAATCAACACACCACTCTCTCTCTTGTCTTACTTCTGTTACTTTGTCATAAAACTCCAGAAGGTTCGTGACACAAGATTTGCCTTCCATGAATCCGTGCTGGTTGGTGTTCATACTCTTGTTCCGTTCCAGGTGCTCCACCATTCTCCTGATAATCTTCTCTATAACTTTGCATACTATACACGTCAGTGACACAGGTCTATAATTTAGCGCCTCTTTTCTGTCTCCTTTTTTAAAAATGGGAGCTACATTTGCAGTCTTCAATACCTCAGGTAGTTGCCCAGTTTCCATGGATGTTTTGAAGATTGTGGTAAGTGGCACACACAGCATATCCGCTCCCTCTCTAAGGACCCACGGGGAGATGTTGTCCGGTCCCATTGCCTTTGAGGTATCGATGTCCCTTAGCAGCTTCTTCACCTCCTCCTCATTTGTATGTATGTCATCCAACACTTGTTGTTATATTCCTTGCTGGTGTCCCCCTCTGTTCTGTTTCCCCAGAGGCCTTCCTGTCTCCACTGTAAATTCTTCTTCAAATCTCATGTTAAGCTCCTCACATACCTCTTGATCGTTTCTTGTGATTTCCCCACCTTCTTTCCTCAGCCTGATCACCTGGTCTTTGACTGTTGTCTTCCTCCTAATGTGGCTATACAGCAGTTTCGGGTCAGACTTGACTTTCGATGCTATGTCGTTTTCGTACTGACGCTGGGCCTCCCTCCTTATCTGTGCATACTCGTTTCTGGCTCTTCTACTAATCTCCTTATTTTCCTGGGTCCTTTGCCTCCTGTACCTTTTCCATTCTCTGTTGCACTTAGTTTTTGCCTCCCTCCACCTTCGGGTAACCCAAGGACTCGCTTTGGTCTTCCTATTATTTCTATTGCTCTTGGGAACAAACCTTTCCTCTGCCTCCTTGCACTTTGTTGTTACATATTCCATCATCTCGTTTACTGATTTTCCCACCAGTTCTCTGTCCCACTGAACCTCCTGCAAGAAGTTCCTCATACCTGTGTAGCCCCCCCCCCCTTTTAATTTGATTTTTCCCATTCAATTACTGTTACCCTCTCGACTTGTAACTCTACTATGTAATCAAAACTCAGAACCACGTGATCGCTAGCTCCAAGGGGCCTCTCGTAAGGAATGTCCTCAGTGTCTGAACTGCTCAGGGTGAACACAAGATCCAGTCTTGCTGGCTCATCCTCCCCTCTCTCTGTCTGATAGTGTCCCTGACATGTAGATGCATGACGTTTTCAAGTACCACATCCATCATCTTGGCTGTCCATGTTTTGGGACCCCCATGAGGCTCCAGGTTTTCCCTGTCGATCTCCTTGTGGTTGAAATCGCCCATTACCAGTAACTTTGCTCTGCTCGAGTGAGCTCTTCTTGCCACCTCAGCCAGTATGTCTACCATCATTCTGTCGTTTTCTTCATACTCCTCTCTTGGCCTACTGCAGTTCTGTGGTGGGTTATACATACTCCAATGACTACTTTACGTTCCCCGGACTGAAATGTACCTACTATGTAGTCCCTTCCTCCAATCATGTCCATGCCTTCAATTTCCTCAAATCCCCATCGGTTTTTTATGAGCAGTGCAACCCCTCTACTCCTTCTATCTTTCCTCAGGATCTGATATCTCGGTGGAAAGATTGCGTCTGTTATTGTCTCAGTGAGTTTCGTTTCTATGAGTGCTATGATGTCTGGGGATTTCTCGCTGATTCTTTCGGGCCACTCCTCATACTTATTCGTTATTCCGTCCGTGTTTGTGTACCAAACCTTTAGCTTCTTTTCTATCGCTGTGGTCCTGGGAGAATATTGGGGTTGGGGGAGTGGGAGCCTTGGTAGGGGCCTATGGGGGGCTGTGGTGTGGGTGGGATTTGTGATGAGGGGGTGGGGTCAGAATCCCCATAGGGGGCAGCTGTAGGGGTGAGGTTTGTGATGTATTGGTTGGTGGCAGAGGGAACAGTGTATGGGTTTTGGTTTAGATTGCTCAGCTGCGTTGGGGTTGTCGTGGTTGGAGTTCTTCTGCGGGAGTTTCTGCGGGGTGTGTTTGCCCTTCCTCCTGTGTCTAGGTCCTGCTCATCTTCATCATTGCCTCTCATTCCTCCTTGCATCTCTGTACCCTCTCTTTCAGTGTAGTTCTTTCTTCTTGTTTTCTGTCTCGATCGAGGTACACTCTCCAGTACCCCGGTTTGTCCCTCAGTCGTGCTTTCTCTTGCAGGATCCTGGTTCGAGCTGATTCATCCTCGAACCAGGATCCTGCAAGAGAAAGTGTGTGTGTGTGTGTGTGTGTGTGTGTGTGTGTGTGTGTGTGTGTGTGTGTGTGTGTGTATGTGTGTGTGTGTGTGTGTAATTATATGTATATATACGTGTATATTTATAGATATATATCAACTTTCACTCAATGTCTGAATATAGTTAAAAATTCATAAAAAAAAAAAAAACAGTAAGCCAGTGTTGGTGGCTGAGCCAACACCGGCTTACCAGTGTTGGCTCAACCACCGACAAGAATTAAAAATTGAACTATGTATTTTTTATGCATCGTTTTTTATAAAGCAAGAATTAAGCTTAAAATTTAATTAAGCTTAATTATGAGTCGTAAATTTTACATAAAACGAAACAAAAAATGTAATTAATGTGGATAGACGGTGTATATGATTCATATATATATATATATATATATATATATATATATATATATATATATATATATATATATATATATATATATATATATATATATATATATATATATATATATATAAACATTATATGTTTGTATAAGTTAGTATAAGTAGAAATAAAGAAGATTTTACTATGGCACAGTGCCAGTAGTGCAGAGAGATGAAGGCACTCTCAAGCTCACTCTTTGTTCTCTTTGTTGATGGCACTTAACTCTTGTATGAGAGAGAGTTTACTCTTTCTTTTTACTCTTGTGTTGCTTTCTGCTTCTCCTGCGTTTATCATCGTTAACCTTGTTTACCCTGCCTTTTATCCTCATTAATTTCGTTTACTCTTCCTTATGTTCTCAGACTAGGCTGACCCCGAGTCTTAATTTATTATTATTATTATTATTATTATTATTATTATTATTATTATTATTATTATTATTATTATTATTATTATTGTTATTATTATTATTGTTGTTATTATTATTATTATTATTATTATTATTATTATTATTATTATTATTATTATTATTATCATTATTACTACCAACAACAACAATAACAGCAATACTAATAATAATAATAATAATAATAATAATAATAATAATAATAATAATAATAATAATAATAATAATAATAATAATATATGTCTATGAAGATTAGGTGAATCACAGAACTGACGAGGAGAAAAAGGTGAGTGGTACAGTGAGGAGTCTGTGGAGACAAAGAACTTTGTCCAGGGAAGCAAAGAGGGAAATGTATGAGAGTATAGTTATACCAACACTCTTATATTGTTGTGAAGCATGAGTAGTGAATGTTACAACGAGGAGAAGGCTGGAGGCAGTGGAGATGTCATGTCTGATGGCAATGTGTGGTGTGAATATAATGCAGAGAATTCGTAGTTTGGAAATTAGGAGGAGGTGCAGGATTACCAAAACTTATCCATAGAGAAGGTGGGGGAGAGGTCGGCCTAGGAAAGTTTGAGGGAGGGGGTAAAGGTGGTTTTGTGTGCGAGGGGCTTGGACTTCCAGCAGGCATTGGTGAGCGTGTTAGATAGGAGGGAATGGAGACAAATAGTTTTTAGGACTTGACGTGCTGTTGGAGTGTAAGCAAAGTAACATTTATGAAGGGGTTCAGGGAAACCGGCAGGCCGGACTTGAGTCCTGGAGATGGGAAGTACAGTGCCTGCACTCTGAAGGAGGGGTGTTAATGTTGCAGTTTAAAAACTGTAGTGTAAAGCACCCTTCTGGCAAGACAGTGATGGAGTGAATGATGGTGAAAGTTTTCTTTTTTGGGCCACCCTGCCTTGGTGGGCCACCCTGCCTTGGTGGGCCACCCTGCCTTGGTGGGCCACCCTGCCTTGGTGGGCCACCCTGCCTTGGTGGGCCACCCTGCCTTGGTGGGCCACCCTGCCTTGGTGGGCCACCCTGCCTTGGTGGGCCACCCTGCCTTGGTGGGCCACCCTGCCTTGACGGCCGATGTGTTAATATAAAAATATAAATATTATTATTAATACTATTATTATTATTATTATTATTATTATTATTATTATTATTATTATTATTATTATTATTATTATTATTATTATTATTGTTGTTGTATTCTTGGGAAAATGCAAAACCGAGACAGTGAGTTTTGATCCAAGGAAAAGGAGGCGTAGCTCCAAATCCCTTTGATCAAGAGACCGTGAGGAGCGTCAGAGCTTGAAGGTTGATAATCCCAGCACAGTAGTAACAACCTCGACCTTCTTCACCTCCTCTCTTCCTACACTTTATTTATTCAATGTTTTTGTATTTTCTGTTTCTTGCTTTTCATTTTTTTTTGTATTTTTGTCTCTGTTTTCTTGTTTTTTTATTTTTGTATTTTTATGTCTTCTTCATCTCGTTTTTCTGAATTTTTTTGTGTCTGTTTTCTTGTTTTTTTTATTTTCTATGTCTTTGTTTTCTTGTTTTTTTTATTTTCTATGTCTTTGTTTTCTTGTTTTTTTTATTTTTTATGTCTTTGTTTTCTTGTTTTTTTATTTTCTATGTCTTTGTTTTCTTGTTTTTTTAATTTCTATGTCTTTGTTTTCTTGTTTTTTTTTATTTTCTATGTCTTTGTTTTCTTGTTTTTTTTATTTTCTATGTCTTTGTTTTCTTGTTTTTTTTTTATTTTCTATGTCTTTGTTTTCTTGTTTTTTTATTATTTATGTCTTTGTTTTCTTGTTTTTTTTATTTTCTATGTCTTTGTTTTCTTGTTTTTTTTATTTTCTATGTCTTTGTTTTCTTGTTTTTTTATTATTTATGTCTTTGTTTTCTTGTTTTTTTTATTTTCTATGTCTTTGTTTTCTTGTTTTTTGTGCTTTTGTGTCTGTGTTTTCTTGTTTTTTTTTTGTATTTTTGTGTCTTAATTTCCTTGTTTTTTATTGTTTTCTGTGTATTTGTTTCCTTGTTTTTAACCTGGGTATGAAATATTTCCTGGGAGTCAGTGTAAGGGGTCACCTGCTCCTAATTATGGCACCTTCTCAGTGCCATCTTAGGTGCCTTGAGTGTTAGGTTAAGCAAAACACGATTCTGAGCCAAGGTGCACCTATGTGTGTGTCTGGTGCACCTATGTGTGTGTCTGATGCACCTGTGTGTGTGTCTGGTGCACCTGTGTGTGTGTCTGGTGCACCTATGTGTGTGTCTGATGCACCTGTGTGTGTGTCTGGTGCACCTGTGTGTGTGTTTGGTGCACCTATGTGTGTGTCTGGTGCACCTATGTGTGTGTCTGATGCACCTGTGTATGTCTGGTGCACCTGTGTGTGTGTCTGGTGCACCTATGTGTGTGTCTGGTGCACCTATGTGTGTGTCTGATGCACCTGTGTGTGTGTCTGGTGCACCTGTGTGTGTGTCTGGTGCACCTGTGTGTGTGTCTGGTGCATCTGTGTGTGTGGTGTACCCGTGTGTGTCTGGTGCACCTGTATGTGTGTCTGGTGCATCTGTGTGTGTCTGATGCACCTGTGTGTGTGTCTGGTGAATCTGTGCGTGTCTGGTGCACCTGTGTGTGTGTGTCTGGTGCATCTGTGTGTGTTTGGTGCACCTGTGTGTGTGTCTGGTGCACCTGTGTGTGTGTCTGGTGCACCTGTGTGTGTGTCTAGTGCACCTGTGTGTGTGTCTGGTGCACCTGTGTGTGTGTCTTGTGCACCTGTGTGTGTCTTGTGCACCTGTGTGTGTGTCTGGTGCACCTGTGTGTGTGTCTGGTGCACATGTGTGTGTCGGGTGCACCTGTGTGTGTGTGTGTCTGTTGCAACTGTGTATGTGTCTGGTGCACCTGTGTGTGTGGTGTACCTGTGTGTGTCTGGTGCATCTGTGTGTGTGTCTGGTGCATCTGTGTGTGTCTGGTGCACCTGTGTGTCTGATGCGATGTGTGTGTCTGGTGCACCTGTGTGTCTGATGCGATGTGTGTGTCTGGTGCACCTGTGTGTCTGATGAAACTGTGTGTGTCTGGAGCACATGTGTGAGCATTGCAGGTGTGTGTCTGGTGCACCTGTGTGTGTCTGGTGCACCTGTGTGTGTCTGGTGCACCTGCGTGTCTGATGCGCATGTGTGTGTCTGGTGCACCTGTGTGTCTGATGAAACTGTGTGTGTCTGGAGCACATGTGTGAGCATTGCAGGTGTGTGTCTGGTGCACCTGTGTGTGTCTGGTGCACCTGTGTGTGTCTGGTGCACCTGTGTGTGTCTGGTGCACCTGTGTGTCTGATGAAGCTGTATGTGTCTGGAGCACTTGTGTGAGCATTGCAGGTGTGTGTCTGGTGCACCTGTGTGTGTCTGGTGCACCTGTGGGTCTGATGCACCTGTGTGTGTCTGAAGCACCTGTGTCTGGTGCACCTGTGTGTGACTGGTACACCTGTGTGTGTCTGAGGCACCTGTGTGTGTCTGGTGCATCTGTGGGTCTGATGCACCTGTGTGTCTCTGGAGCACCTGTCTGAGCGTTGCAGGTGTGTGTCTGGCTTACCTGTGTGTGTCTGGTGCACCTTTGTGTGTGTGGAGCACCTGTGTGGCCGTTGCAGATGTGTGTCTGGAGCACCTGTGCGTGTCTGGCGCACATGTGTATATCTGGCGCAGCTGTGTGTGCCTTGAGCACCTGTGTGTGTCTGGTGCACCTGTGTATCTGATGCACTTGTGTGTGTCTGATGCACCTGTGTGTCTGGAACACCTGTGTGAGCGTTGCAGGCGTTTGTCTGGCGCACCTGTGTGTGTGTCTGGAGCACCTGTGTGTGTCTGGTGCACCTGTGTGTGTCTGGTGCTCCTGTGTGTGTCTGGTGCACCTGTGTGTCTGATGCACCTATGTTTGTCTGGAGCGCCTGTGTGAGCGTTGCAGGTGTGTGTCTGGCGCACCTGTGTGTGTCTGGTGCACTTGTGTGTGTCTGGTGCACCTGTGTGTCTGATACGCTTGTGTGTGTCTGGTGCACCTGTGTGTCTGATGAAACTGTGTGTGTCTGGAGCACCTGTGTGAGCATTGCAGGTGTGTGTCTGGTGCACCTGTGTGTGTCTGGTGCACCTGTGTGTCTGATGAAACTGTGTGTGTCTGGAGCACCTGTGTGAGCATTGCAGGTGTGTGTCTGGTGCACCTGTGTGTGTCTGGTGCACCTGTGTGTGTCTGGTGCACCTGTGTGTGTCTGGTGCACCTGTGTGTCTGATGAAACTGTGTGTGTCTGGAGCACCTGTGTGAGCATTGCAGGTGTGTGTCTGGTGCACCTGTGTGTGTCTGGTGCACCTGTGTGTGTCTGGTGCACCTGTGGGTCTGATGCACCTGTGTGTGTCTGAAGCACCTGTGTCTTGTGCACCTGTGTGTGTCTGGTGCATCTGTGTGTGTTTAGAGCAGTTATGTGAGCGTTGCAGGTGTGTCTATAGCACCTGTGTGAGCGTTGCAGTGTGTCTGGAGCACCTGTGTGAGCGTTGCAGTGTGTCTGGAGCACCTGTGAGCCCCAGGGTCCCTGACGCAAATGTGTCACCTGATAGGTGTGCTGGGTAATTACTCAGGTGAACTCAGGTACTGAGAACTCTCTCTTTTCAAAGATATGCTGTATACTCAGGCACCCATTCTTCCTCAGGTACCGAGAGTTCTCTTTTTTAAGGTATGAGGTGTACTCAGGTACTGATTCCTTCCTCAGGTACCCTGGTGGCAGTAACAGCGGTCAGGGGCTCAACAGCAAGGTTACCCTGTGATGTAACCTCACCAACCCAGGATGACCCCGTGTTACTGGTACTGTGGTACAGAAATGCTTCAGTCACCCCTGTCTACAGGTACTGTCCTTGTCTACTGGAAGTGTCATTGTCTACAGGGAGTGTCCTTGTCTAAAGGGAGTGTCATTATGTATAGGAAGTGTCTTTGTCCACCCACCGTCTAACACACATTAACACAGTCTAACACCCCAAGATAGTATCTAACACCCTCTAACATCGTGTAACACCCTATGACATCGTCTAGCACACATTAACACCGTTTAACACCCCAAGACAGTATCTAACACCCTCTAACATCGTGTAACACCCTATGACATCGTCTAGCACACATTAACACCGTTTAACAGAGTTTAACACCATCTAACACCGTCTAATGCACATTAATGCTGTCTAATACACAAACACTGTCTAACACACAATAACACCACCTAACACATACTAACACCCTCTAACACCGCCTAACACACACTAACACCCTTTATCACCCTCTAACACCGACTAACACACACTAACACCCTTTATCACCCTCTAACACCGACTAACACACAAACACCTACATTCCTCTATTATAACCGACCCAAATTCTTCTCCCAGTGTACACCTCTACACCAAAAACATTCCGCACTTTTTAATTAATTTGTTTTACAGGGCTAAAGCAGCTTTGTAACCCGGGTTTATGGTGATACCTTGATACATATTACCTACCCCATACCCACTAAACTCTTTATATAAACACATTACACACACACACACACACACACACACACACACACACACACACACACACACACACACACACACACACACACACACACACACACACACACACACACAGAGGACACAGGGACAAGGGGTCACAACTGGAAGCTGAAGACTCAGACGAGTCACAGGGACGTTAGGAAGTATTTCTTCAGTCATAGAGTTGTCAGCAAGTGGAATAGCCTAGCAAGTGAAGTAGTGGAGGCAGGAACCATACATAGTTTTAAGAAGAGGTATGACAAAGCTCAGGAAGCAGAGAGAGAGAGGATCCAGTAGCGATCAGTGAAGAGGCGGGGCCAGGAGCTGAGTCTCGACCCCTGCAACCACAATTAGGTGAGTACAATTAGGTGAGTACACACACGCAAGTTGAAGATTCAGATGAATCACAGGGATGTTAGGAAGTATTTCTTCAGCCACAGAGTTATCAGAAAGTGGAATAGTTTGGGAAGTGAGGTAGTGGAGGCAGGAACCATACATAGCTTTAAGAAGAGGTATGATAAAGCTCATGGAGCAGGAAGAGTGACCAGTGAAGAGGCGGGTCCAAGAGCTGTGAATTGACCCCTGCAACCACAACCAGGTGAGTACACACACATACACACACACATACACACACACACACACACACACACACACACACACACACACACACACACACACACACACACACACACACACACACACACACACACACTCACACACACACACACACACACACACACACACACACACACACACACACACACACACACACACACACACACACACACTCACACACACACACACACACACACACACACACACACACACACACACTCACACACACACACACACACACACACACACACACACACACACACACACACACACACACACACACACACACACACACACACACACACACATACACACACACTCACACACACACACACACACACACACACACACACACACACACACACACACACACACACACACACACACACACACACACACACACACACACACACTCACACACACACACACACACACACACACACACACACACACACACACACACACGACTGTTTACACTATCGGATTAAAAATACATCCCCGTGTTATTTTTCCAAGCAATTACTATATAAAAGCGACAGTAACAAACATTGTCAGGACCCAGCAGGTCAGTACAGTGTCAGACACCAGCAAACATTGTCAGGACCCAGCAGGTCAGTACAGTGTCAGACACCAGCAGACATTGTCAGGACCCAGCAGGTCAGTACAGTGTCAGACACCAGCAAACATTGACAGGACCCAGCAGGTCAGTACAGTGTCAGACACCAGCAAACATTGTCAGGACCCAGCAGGTCAGTACAGTGTCAGACACCAGCAAACATTGTCAGGACCCAGCAGGTCAGTACAGTGTCAGACACCAGCAGACATTGTCAGGACCCAGCAGGTCAGTACAGTGTCAGACACCAGCAGACATTGTCAGGACCCAGCAGGTCAGTACAGTGTCAGACACCAGCAAACATTGTCAGGACCCAGCAGGTCAGTACAGTGTCAGACACCAGCAAACATTGTCAGGACCCTGCAGGTCAGTACAGTGTCAGACACCAGCAAACATTGTCAGGACCCAGCAGGTCAGTACAGTGTCAGACACCAGCAAACATTGTCAGGACCCAGCAGGTCAGTACAGTGTCAGACACCAGCAAACATTGTCAGGACCCTGCAGGTCAGTACAGTGTCAGACACCAGCAAACATTGTCAGGACCCAGCAGGTCAGTACAGTGTCAGACACCAGCAAACATTGTCAGGACCCAGCAGGTCAGTACAGTGTCAGACACCAGCAAACATTGTCAGGACCCAGCAGGTCAGTACAGTGTCAGACACCAGCAGACATTGTCAGGACCCAGCAGGTCAGTACAGTGTCAGACACCAGCAAACATTGTCAGGACCCAGCAGGTCAGTACAGTGTCAGACACCAGCAGACATTGTCAGGACCCAGCAGGTCAGTACAGTGTCAGACACCAGCAAACATTGTCAGGACCCAGCAGGTCAGTACAGTGTCAGACACCAGCAAACATTGTCAGGACCCAGCAGGTTAGTACAGTGTCAGACACCAGCAGACATTGTCAGGACCCAGCAGGTCAGTACAGTGTCAGACACCAGCAAACATTGTCAGGACCCAGCAGGTCAGTACAGTGTCAGACACCAGCAAACATTGTCAGGACCCAGCAGGTCAGTACAGTGTCAGACACCAGCAGACATTGTCAGGACCCAGCAGGTCAGTACAGTGTCAGACACCAGCAAACATTGTCAGGACCCAGCAGGTCAGTACAGTGTCAGACACCAGCAAACATTGTCAGGACCCAGCAGGTCAGTACAGTGTCAGACACCAGCAAACATTGTCAGGACCCAGCAGGTCAGTACAGTGTCAGACACCAGCAGACATTGTCAGGACCCAGCAGGTCAGTACAGTGTCAGACACCAGCAAACATTGTCAGGACCCAGCAGGTCAGTACAGTGTCAGACACCAGCAAACATTGTCAGGACCCAGCAGGTCAGTACAGTGTCAGACACCAGCAAACATTGTCAGGACCAAGCAGGTCAGTACAGTGTCAGACACCAGCAAACATTGTCAGGACCCAGCAGGTCAGTACAGTGTCAGACACCAGCAAACATTGTCAGGACCCAGCAGGTCAGTACAGTGTCAGACACCAGCAAACATTGTCAGGACCCAGCAGGTCAGTACAGTGTCAGACACCAGCAAACATTGTCAGGACCCAGCAGGTCAGTACAGTGTCAGACACCAGCAAACATTGTCAGGACCCAGCAGGTCAGTACAGTGTCAGACACCAGCAAACATTGTCAGGACCCAGCAGGTCAGTACAGTGTCAGACACTAGCAAACATTGTCAGGACCCAGCAGGTCAGTACAGTGTCAGACACCAGCAAACATTGTCAGGACCCAGCAGGTCAGTACAGTGTCAGACACCAGCAAACATTGTCAGGACCCAGCAGGTCAGTACAGTGTCAGACACCAGCAAACATTGTCAGGACCCAGCAGGTCAGTACAGTGTCAGACACCAGCAAACATTGTCAGGACCCAGCAGGTCAGTACAGTGTCAGACACCAGCAAACATTGTCAGGACCCAGCAGGTCAGTACAGTGTCAGACACCAGCAAACATTGTCAGGACCCAGCAGGTCAGTACAGTGTCAGACACCAGCAAACATTGTCAGGACCCAGCAGTTCAGTACAGTGTCAGACACCAGCAAACATTGTCAGGACCCAGCAGGTCAGTACAGTGTCAGACACCAGCAGACATTGTCAGGACCCAGCAGGTCAGTACAGTGTCAGACACCAGCAAACATTATCAGGACCCAGCAGTTCAGTACAGTGTCAGACACCAGCAGACATTGTCAGGACCCAGCAGTTCAGTACAGTGTCAGACACCAGCAAACATTGTCAGGACCCAGCAGGTCAGTACTGTGTCAGACACCAGCAAACATTGTCAGGACCCAGCAGGTCAGTACAGTGTCAGACACCAGCAGACATTGTCAGGACCCAGCAGGTCAGTACAGTGTCAGACACCAGCAAACATTGTCAGGACCCAGCAGGTCAGTACAGTGTCAGACACCAGCAAACATTGTCAGGACCCAGCAGGTCAGTACAGTGTCAGACACCAGCAAACATTGTCAGGACCCAGCAGGTCAGTACAGTGTCAGACACCAGCAGACATTGTCAGGACCCAGCAGGTCAGTACAGTGTCAGACACTAGCAAACATTGTCAGGACCCAGTAGGTCAGTACAGTGTCAGACACCAGCAGACATTGTCAGGACCCAGCAGGTCAGTACAGTGTCAGACACCAGCAGACATTGTCAGGACCCAGCAGGTCAGTACAGTGTCAGACACCAGCAAACATTGTCAGGACCAAGCAGGTCAGTACAGTGTCAGACACCAGCAACCATTGTCAGGACCCAGCAGGTCAGTACAGTGTCAGACACCAGCAAACATTGTCAGGACCCAGCAGGTCAGTACAGTGTCAGACACCAGCAAACATTGTCAGGACCAAGCAGGTCAGTACAGTGTCAGACACCAGCAAACATTGTCAGGACCCAGCAGGTCAGTACAGTGTCAGACACCAGCAGACATTGTCAGGACCCAGCAGGTCAGTACAGTGTCAGACACCAGCAAACATTGTCAGGACCCAGTAGGTCAGTACAGTGTCAGACACCAGCAGACATTGTCAGGACCCAGCAGGTCAGTACAGTGTCAGACACCAGCAGACATTGTCAGGACCCAGCAGGTCAGTACAGTGTCAGACACCAGCAAACATTGTCAGGACCAAGCAGGTCAGTACAGTGTCAGACACCAGCAACCATTGTCAGGACCCAGCAGGTCAGTACAGTGTCAGACACCAGCACTATAAATCAATAACAACAACTCTAGTGACAGGAAAACACAAGATGAACAAATAAAGCCAGTAAGCCAGTGTGTCTGTTTGATTTTGATGTAACGAATAAGCCAGTGTGTATGTCTGGCTTTGATGTAACGAATAAGCCAGTGTGTATGTCTGGCTTTAATGTAACGAATAAACCAGTGTGTATGTCTGACTTTAAAGTAACGAATAAGCCAGTGTGTATGTCTGGCTCTGATGTAACGATTAAGCCAGTGCGTATGTCTGGCTCTAATGTAACGAATAAGCCAGTATGTATGTCGGGCTCTGATGTAACTAATAAGCCAGTGTGTATGTCTGGCTCTGATGTAACTAATAAGCCAGTGCGTATGTCTGGCTCTGATGTAACTAATAAGCCTGTGTGT
>NC_091302.1:47840316-47892816 GCF_038502225.1 Cherax quadricarinatus | reverse complement strand
CACCTGGTCCACACACCCCCTACCTTTCCTAAAGCCTCCTTGTTCATCTGCTATCCTATTCTCCGTCTTACTCTTAATTCTTTCAATAATAACTCTACCATACACTTTACCAGGTATACTCAGCAGACTTATCCCCCTATAATTTTTGCACTCTCTTTTATCCCCTTTGCCTTTATATATATATATATATATATACATATATATATATATATATATATATATATATATATATATATATATATATATATATATATATATATATATATATAAAAGGTGCAAACATGAATACATTGGTACAATATATCAAAGATTATGAATCTCCTTCAGCTCCTCTGAAGCTGGACGTGAGCCCAGTATGCAGCAAGCATTTCCCCTCTGGATGGCCACGCTGAGGCGCTGGAACATGAAAGTGGCCGCCCTCGGATGTTTAGTGGTGTCAATGAGTCTGGAACCCAGTTCCTGAGGAAACGTGTGGCGTTCTTCCCCATGATCCCAAGGTCTCTGATCCCACTGGGACAAATTAATACTGATGGCTTATGTCTCTGTACTTGCTTTCTTGTACTCCTCCCTGTGATCAGTGGCTCCTCGCTCTTGCCCAACACTGTGACGGATGTAGGTGTCAGCCAGCATCGACGCACAAGTATAATCCCATGCTAAAAGCTTGCTATTCTTCCAAGGATAGACAGTGATCCCGTCAGGGCGGTTTGCGGGATGGTGAGTATGGCTGGATGCTAGGGATTGTGGCTCTCTCTCTCTCTCTCTCAGCTGGGCACCCAGCTGTAGCAAGGCTCCTCTTTATGACGTCGTTGACTTCATTGTGTCTTGCATGCCAGTCCTTGGTTGTGGAGCAATTTAGATCATGTAGACTATATTGGTTGGCTCGCGCATCGTCGCAAATACACGCATATTCAGTGTGAAGTGAAGCAGTGCCGCGGAAAGCCACTGCAGTAACAAGGGTCGGTAGGTCGAGGCGTGTTCTCATTGCCGAAATGGAAACTGTTTAGAAGAAGTCGTCAGAGTGAGGTGAGCTAACAGGTTGGAGATGGGCAGTATTCCTGGGGAATGATGCAGCCCTGAGCAAACTGTCATGCACCTCTTCAGCAATGGGGCCATCTCACTGAACTATTTGTACGCCAGTGTTGCACTAGGTTTTGGTGCTTGAGCAGCAAGAGTCTCTGATTCTGTCATGGGACTGTAGCTAAGATCCTGTACTCCTGCTGAAACACTAAGGGTGTCTGGAAGAATTTGTTTTATTAACTCGTCTGATGCTATGAAGAATGATGAAAAAAATGGTAGAATAATATGGGAAGATTTTCGTATTCCAGCCCCCTCAAGCTTGACTGGCAGTGAGGCCTGCAACCACTGTCCATCTTCAAGGGAAAGATTCAATACACTCTCTAACATGGTCTTTAGGAGGAAGTCATATTCCATGAGTTTTGAATTGTAGAAGGCTGGAGAGCATCTCAAGAAGTAGGTAAGTTTTGGGATGGACAGGCACCTGGTGAGTAGGTAGAAGGCATCATGTGTATCAGTGTCTTTCATTCTGCCTTCCATCATCCAGAGGTCTGAGATTTTTTTTTTCTAGAATCAGATGAATATCATTGGACCCAAGAGGAGCTGGATCGATGGTTTCATGCTTCTCGCAAAACAGTAGTAATATCCTCAATAATCTGCGGATTAATAGAACTATTTAGCATTTGGTATGGTTTAAAGATAGACCTAGGCTCTCTCCCATGTCTTTTATTTTTCTGATGTCCTATAGGAGAGATGCTGGAGTGCCAGCTAGGGTACCATCATCCAAGAACTAGATATTGAGATCGCTGGACAGTGTTGTGTTTCTGTGACTTCTGTGACCGTCACACGAGTCAATTTCATAGTCCCTGAACAGTAATTTAGAAGTCCCACTGTAACACAATTGTATGAAAGGATAGAGGGGAGGCAAATGTCTGGAAACTGCGCAGAGTGCAGCAGCCCTTCCGACTAAGTTAAAAGCGATAGCAAAGTCCAAATTGATCAAGGCTATTTGATCTAACATGTTGCTGATGTATACTCGTGCTGCATGGGCAGCTGCTTCACAGCCTTGTTGAACACCAAAACCAAGCAGTGTTGGGTTCAGCACTGCGGCAGCCTCTCGACTCAACATTTTCACTGCAGCCTCCACAACAGAGCTCCAAAGGATGTTACCCACATCAATGGTCCTGATTTCTCCCTCCTTTTTCCAGAGGGTACATAGTGTTTGTTTGTATGTATATATTCATACATTTCCCCTCTCAATATAAATTATATTTTTATTTAATAAAATTCGAAGCACTTCGCACACTATATTTTAATTGCTACATGCATAACACCGTGAAAAAAATATTATGCATTTCTTTTGCCTTAAAACTGTAGAGATTTTTTTATCTTTCTCTCCTCATATATTGCTATAGAAATATATATATATATATATATATATATATATATATATATATATATATATATATATATATATATATATATATATATATATATGTTATATGATTTGTATTTTAGCTACAACAACGCAAGATTAAATTCTGTTATTAAATTGATTTCTTGCAGAACTATGATTATTATTATTATTATTATTATTATTATTATTATTATTATTATTATTATTATTATTATTATTATTATTATTATTATTATTATTATTATATACTACCTTGATTTACGCTTCATTTACATAATGTTTCTTCAACATAAAAATCTTTTTGAACATTTTCGCCAAAAATCTTTGTCCTGGTTTATTATAAATGTTGCCAACACACTTATCTTATATTAAAAAAATACACTGTACATAATTTTGCAAAGGTTGTTTAGCCGCTTCGTTTTAAAGCTCTTTGATATAGCTCTTGTGAAGAGGGAGGGAGGGAAGAGGAAGAAGGAGAAGAAGAAGAGGAGGAAGAGGAAGAAGAAAACACAGATATGGTAGCAAGTTATTCAGCGGTGACTTCCCGTCCTTCAGAGGACTGGCTCCCTGCGTCTCCTGAAGGTGAGACCTCCCTCGGTGTTTACACCGAGCGTCTCCCTCGGTGGGAAGCCAAAAACAATGGTTCTTATGGGCCGTAGGAAGCAGCTGCTCCCACAAACATCACCTGAAGCGCACCTGCGTTGACACAAATGTCCCCAGACCAAGGACCCTACACGCTCCCACGTTGGCGTTCAGGGGGAAGGGGACGACGCAGCAAATGTTGAATGTGTTCAGTTGTACCTCTGGTAATGTCCAGGGGATATTTGGCAGTACAGAGTGAGTGCGGTGATGTGCTTCGTGCGGCATGTTGCCGGATTTGTGGGAAAACGAGTGTGTGTGTGTGAGTGTTTGTCTCTTGCAAATGTGTTTGTGTCGTGGCTTAATCGTGTTTGTGGTAGTTAAGAGACAGATTTTGAGGTCTAGGAGGGAAGAGTGAGGCTTACTCTGGCCTCTGGTTGGACCTCCTCGTCATAGCTGCTTCTGGATCTTTGTGTGGAGTCCAAGTTCATCTTCACACTGTCTTGGTACACTCAGGCTCGCCCAGTGCCTTCATACGTTCATGTGGTCCGTAATATTTTCCTCCATGTAGCACAGTATATTTCTCTGGCTCATATTGTGCTCTTCTGGTTCATACTGTGTTCACTAACAAGCATCACAATACCTATGAAAGGTGTGTATTTCCGCGTATCATACACACTGTGATCGTGTCTCCTCTGCTTCTTCGACATTCTGGGGGACATGAGAGTGAGCTCTCTTAATGAGTCTTCCCTCTCCACGCTTCCTGACCTTCAGAACCACTCCCCTGGCAAAGCTTACGAAGTTACTAACGTCTGATATGCTGATGATTCTATGCTGATCCCTGCACTCCTCTATTGATTTTACGCACATATACTGTGTTCTGACTGCCTGACTCCTCATACATCAAGATAACTTTACACACACACACACACACACACACACACACACACACACACACACACACACAAATAAACAAAATATATTCTAGATACATCGTCAATGTTATTGTTCCATATTAATCAGGGTAGAAGCTCAGTTTTATGGCCATTTTCCATGTTCTTGGATTAAACCTGACCTCACAGCCTCCCTCGCTCACACAAATCAAACACGAATATGCCCCTACGATTTTTTCTCCCACCAAGAAAATTTTGTGACAAAATTGTGGCTATTAAGTCTGGTCGAAGTTTTGGAACAGATAAGAATTTTTTTTACACTCGTGGGTCTTTGGGCTCTTTATGAATCTTTATATATATATATATATATATATATATATATATATATATATATATATATATATATATATTTATATATATATATATATATATATATATATATATATATATATATATATATATATATATATATATATATATATATATATGTATGTATATATATATATACTCGAAAGGGGTTTCCTGAGGTTCTTGGAGGCCTGAGTGATGAACTGTAATCTTGTGAAATGTTAACTGTGGGACTCTCAACTTCGTCTTGGAAACAACAGCCAAGAGAAGCTACAGCTGACTGGACAAGCTTCTCCCAGGGGCAACGTTCCCCTCTCTGTAGAGCTTTATCCAGTGATGACTGTGTAGAGCTTTATTAAGTTATTACGAATCATTTCTGCCTTCTCGTGATAACACATTTCGTAAGGAAACTACTATTCTGTATAATCATATTGCATTTCGTGAGATGATTGCTACTTTCGTCAGTACTATCAGATGACACATTTCTGAGTTACGTTAGGTAACGTCTAAGTTCCGTTAAGCGAAGTCCAAGTTACATTATATGACATCTGAGTTGTGTTAGGTGACATTTGAGGTCTATGGAAGACGAGGTGAATCATATTCATGTGTGAGGGGAAAAAAAGTGAGTGGTGCACTAAGGAGTCTGTGGAGACAAAGAACGTTATCCTTGGAAGCAAAGAGGGGAATGTATGAGAATATAGTTATACCAACACTCTTATATGGGTGTGGATCATGGGTAGTGAATGTTGCAACAAGGAGAAGGCTGGAGGCAGTGGAGATGTCATGTCTAAAAGCAATGTGTGGTGTGAATATTATGCATAGACTCGATAGCTTAAAGATTAAAAGGTATTGGTGTCTAAAAGTATTATTCAGAGGGCTGAGGAGGGGTTGCTGAGGTGGTTCAGACATTTAGAGAGGAAGGTACAAAATTGAATGACTTGGAGAGCATGTAAATCTGTAATAGAAGGAAGACACGGTAGGAGTCGTCCTAGGAAAAATTGGAGGGACAGTGGGGGGAAGGTTTTGTGTGTGAGGGGCTAGGACTTCCAGCAACCATGCATGAGCATGTTAGGAGAGAGCAGAAGCAAATGTTTTTTTTATGACTTGACGTGCTGTTGGTGTGTGAGCAAAGTAGCATTTATGAAGGGATTCAGGGAAACCGATTAGCCAGACCTGAGTCTTGGAGGTGGGAAGTGCAGTGCCGGCACTGTGAATTAGGGGTGGAGATATGTTGCAGTTTTCGAACTGTAGTGTAGGCACATCTCTGGCAAGACAGTGATGGAGTGAATGATGATGACATTGTTTCTTCTTTTTTGGGCCACCCTGCCTCGGTGGGAAACGGCCGATGTGTTAATAAATAAAAGAAAACTGAGTTACATTAGACGACATCTGAGTTACGACAGGCGACATTTGACTTACGTTAGGCGACATCCGAGTTACGTTAAGCGAAATTTGAGTTACGATAGGCGACGTATGAGTTACGATAGGCTACATCTGTCTTTTAATTAAACTCTTGTAAGGACTGTTTCAGTTTGTTCTGTTACGTCTGCCTCAGCTACGACTCCCGCGGTGTAGAGGGGACGGCAGGAGCGACGGGAGGCCTCCGTCAGCAGTGGGGAGACGAGGAGGCGTGGGGAGAGGAACAGAGGGCGTGGTTCAACACCAGCACCACGCCCGCCCACCTGATGGTGCGGGCGGTGGGCGGG
Organism: Cherax quadricarinatus; assembly: GCF_038502225.1. NCBI lineage: Eukaryota > Metazoa > Arthropoda > Malacostraca > Decapoda > Parastacidae > Cherax > Cherax quadricarinatus. The sequence continues at coordinate 47,886,859 of NC_091302.1, read as the reverse complement.
AGGGACGAGGATAGTTACATGTGCACTGTGCACTTCAGAGCTTCACCTTCGTGGTCTCAGAAGATCACCCTCACGGTTCAAGGTTAGTGGTCCAGGACCTGATCCTTCCCTCACGGTTCAAGGTTAGTGGTCCAGGAACTGATCCTTCCCTCACGGTTCAAGGTTAGTGGTCCAGGACCTGATCCTTCCCTCACGGTTCAAGGTTAGTGGTCCAGGACCTGATCCTTCCCTCACGGTCCAAGGTTAGTGGTCCAGGACCTGATCCTTCCCTCACGGTCCAAGGTTAGTGGTCCAGGACCTGATCCTTCCCTCACGGTCCAAGGTTAGTGGTCCAGGACCTGATCCTTCCCTCACGGTTCAAGGTTAGTGGTCCAGGACCTGATCCTTCCCTCACGGTCCAAGGTTAGTGGTCCAGGACCTGATCCTTCCCTCACGGTCCAAGGTTAGTGGTCCAGGACCTGATCCTTCATTCACGGTTCAAGGTTAGTGGTCCAGGACCTGATCCTTCCCTCACGGTCCAAGGTTAGTGGTCCAGGACCTGATCCTTCCCTCACGGTCCAAGGTTAGTGGTCCAGGACCTGATCCTTCCCTCACGGTTCAAGGTTAGTGGTCCAGGACCTGATCCTTCCCTCACGGTCCAAGGTTAGTGGTCCAGGACCTGATCCTTCCCTCACGGTCCAAGGTTAGTGGTCCAGGACCTGATCCTTCCCTCACGGTTCAAGGTTAGTGGTCCAGGACCTGATCCTTCCCTCACGGTCCAAGGTTAGTGGTCCAGGACCTGATCCTTCCCTCACGGTTCAAGGTTAGTGGTCCAGGACCTGATCCTTCCCTCACGGTTCAAGGTTAGTGGTCCAGGACCTGATCCTTCCCTCACGGTTCAAGGTTAGTGGTCCAGGACCTGATCCTTCCCTCACGGTTCAAGGTTAGTGGTCCAGGACCTGATCCTTCCCTCACGGTTCAAGGTTAGTGGTCCAGGACCTGATCCTTCCTTCACAGTCCAAGGTTAGTGGTCCAGGACCTGATCCTTCCTTCACAGTCCAAGGTTAGTGGTCCAGGACCTGATTCTTCCCTCACGGTTCAAGGTTAGTGGTCCAGGGCCTGATCCTTCCCTCACGGTCCAAGGTTAGTGGTCCAGGACCTGATCCTTCCTTCACAGTCCAAGGTTAGTGGTCCAGGACCTGATCCTTCCCTCACGGTCCAAGGTTAGTGGTCCAGGACCTGATCCTTCCCTCACGGTCCAAGGTTAGTGGTCCAGGACCTGATCCTTCCTTCACAGTCCAAGGTTAGTGGTCCAGGACCTGATCCTTCCTTCACAGTCCAAGGTTAGTGGTCCAGGACCTGATCCTTCCCTCACGGTACAAGGTTAGTGTGATCCATGACCTGATCCTTCCTTCACGGTACAAGGTTAGTGTGGTCTAGGACCTGATCCTTCCTTCACGGTACAAGGTAACTGTGATCCAGGACCTGATCCTTCCTTCACAGTACAAGGTTAGTGTGATCCAGGACCTGATCGATCCTTCACGGTACAAGGTTAGTGTGGTCCAGGATCTGATCCTTCCTTCACGGTACAAGGTAACTGTGATCCAGGACCTGATCCTTCCTTCATGGTACAAGGTTAGTGTGATCCAGGACCTGATCCATCCTTCACGGTACAAGGTTAGTGTGGTCCACGACCTGATCCTTCTTTCACGGTACAAGGTTAGTGTGATCCAGGACCTGATCTTTCCCTCACGGTACAAGGTTAGTGTGGTCCAGGACCTGATCCTTCCTTCACGTTACAAGGTTAGTGTGATCCAGGACCTGATCTTTCCCTCGCGGTACAAGGTTAGTGTGGTTCTGGACCTGATCCTTCCCTCAGGGTACAAGGTTAGTGGCCCTGGACCTGATCCTTCCCTCAGGGTACAAGGTTAGTGTTCCTGGACGTGATCCTTCCCTCAGGGTACAAGATTAGTGGCCCTGGACGTGATCCTTCCCTCAGGGTACAAGGTTAGTGGTCCTGGACGTGATCCTTCCCTCAGGGTACAAGGTTAGCGGCCCTGGACGTGATCCTTCCCTTAGGGTACAAGGTTAGTGGTCCTGGACGTGATCCTTTCCTTAGGGTACAAGGTTAGTGGTCCTGGACGTGATCCTTCCCTCAGGGTACAAGGTTAGTGGCCCTGGACGTGATCCTTCCCTTAGGGTACAAGGTTAGCGGCCCTGGACGTGATCCTTCCCTCAGGGTACAAGGTTAGTGGCCCTGGACGTGATCCTTCCCTTAGGGTACAAGGTTAATTGTCCTGGACGTGATCCTTCCCTCAGGGTACAAGGTTAGTGGTCCTGGACGTGATCCTTCCCTCAGGGTACAAGATTAGTGGTCCTGGACGTGATCCTTCCCTCAGGGTACAGGGTTAGTGGTCCTGGGCGTGATCCTTCCCTCAGGATACAAGGTTAGTGGTCCTGGACGTGATCCTTCCCTCAGGGTACAAGATTAGTGGTCCTGGACGTGATCCTTCCCTCAGGGTACAAGGTTAGTGGTCCTGGGCGTGATACTTCCCTCAGGATACAAGGTTAGTGGTCCTGGACGTGATCCTTCCCTCAGGGTACAAGGTTAGTGGTCCTGGACCTGATCCTTCCCTCAGGGTACAAGGTTAGTGGTCCTGGACGTGATCCTTCCCTCAGGGTACAAGGTTAGTGGCCCTGGACGTGATCCTTCCCTCAGGGTACAAGGTTAGTGGTCCTGGACGTGATCCTTCCCTCAGGGTACAAAGTTAGTGGCCCTGGACCTGATCCTTCCCTCAGGGTACAAGGTTAGTGGCCCTGGACGTGATCCTTCCCTCAGGGTACAAGGTTAGTGGTCCTGGACCTGATCCTTCCCTCAGGGTACAAGGTTAGTGGTCCTGGACCTGATCCTTCCCTCAGGGTACAAGGTTAGTGGTCCTGGACGTGATCCTTCCCTCAGGGTACAAGGTTAGTGGCCCTGGACCTGATCCTTCCTTCAGGGTACAAGGTTAGTGGTCCTGGACCTGATCCTTCCCTCAGGGTACAAGGTTAGTGGTCCTGGACCTGATCCTTCCCTCAGGGTACAAGGTTAGTGGTCCTGGACCTGATCCTTCCCTCAGGGTACAAGGTTAGTGGTCCTGGACCTGATCCTTCCCTCAGGGTACAAGGTTAGTGGTCCTGGACCTGATCCTTCCCTCAGGGTACAAGGTTAGTGGTCCTGGACCTGATCCTTCCCTCAGGGTACAAGGTTAGTGGTCCTGGACGTGATCCTTCCCTCATGGTACAAGGTTAGTGGCCCTGGACCTGATCTTTCCCTCAGGGTACAAGGTTAGTGGTCCTGGACCTGATCCTTCCTTCAGGGTACAAGGTTAGTGGTCCTGGACCTGATCCTTCCCTTAGGGTACAAGGTTAGTGGTCCTGGACCTGATCCTTCCCTCAGGGTACAAGGTTAGTGGTCCTGGACCTGATCCTTCCCTCAGGGTACAAGGTTAGTGGTCCTGGACCTGATCCTTCCCTCAGGGTACAAGGTTAGTGGTCCTGGACCTGATCCTTCCCTCAGGGTACAAGGTTAGTGGTCCTGGACGTGATCCTTCCCTCATGGTACAAGGTTAGTGGCCCTGGACCTGATCTTTCCCTCAGGGTACAAGGTTAGTGGTCCTGGACCTGATCCTTCCTTCAGGGTACAAGGTTAGTGGTCCTGGACCTGATCCTTCCCTTAGGGTACAAGGTTAGTGGTCCTGGACCTGATCCTTCCCTCAGGGTACAAGGTTAGTGGTCCTGGACCTGATCCTTCCCTCAGGGTACAAGGTTAGTGGTCCTGGACCTGATCCTTCCCTCAGGGTACAAGGTTAGTGGTCCTGGACCTGATCCTTCCCTCAGGGTACAAGGTTAGTGGTCCTGGACCTGATCCTTCCCTCAGGGTACAAGGTTAGTGGTCCTGGACCTGATCCTTCCCTCAGGGTACAAGGTTAGTGGTCCTGGACCTGATCCTTCCCTCAGGGTACAAGGTTAGTGGTCCTGGACCTGATCCTTCCCTCAGGGTACAAGGTTAGTGGTCCTGGACCTGATCCTTCCCTCAGGGTACAAGGTTAGTGGTCCTGGACCTGATCCTTCCCTCAGGGTACAAGGTTAGTGGTCCTGGACCTGATCCTTCCCTCAGGGTACAAGGTTAGTGGTCCTGGACCTGATCCTTCCCTCAGGGTACAAGGTTAGTGGTCCTGGACCTGATCCTTCCCTCAGGGTACAAGGTTAGTGGTCCTGGACCTGATCCTTCCCTCAGGGTACAAGGTTAGTGGTCCTGGACCTGATCCTTCCCTCAGGGTACAAGGTTAGTGGTCCTGGACCTGATCCTTCCCTCAGGGTACAAGGTTAGTGGTCCTGGACCTGATCCTTCCCTCAGGGTACAAGGTTAGTGGTCCTGGACCTGATCCTTCCCTCAGGGTACAAGGTTAGTGGTCCTGGACCTGATCCTTCCCTCAGGGTACAAGGTTAGTGGTCCTGGACCTGATCCTTCCCTCAGGGTACAAGGTTAGTGGTCCTGGACCTGATCCTTCCCTCAGGGTACAAGGTTAGTGGTCCTGGACCTGATCCTTCCCTCAGGGTACAAGGTTAGTGGTCCTGGACCTGATCCTTCCCTTAGGGTACAAGGTTAGTGGTCCTGGACCTGATCCTTCCCTTAGGGTACAAGGTTAGTGGTCCTGGACCTGATCCTTCCCTCAGGGACGATGTGTAATATGTAATTCTTAGTATGCTAAATATGTGTCTTCTCTGTCTTGCGCCTCCTCCTCCTCTTCCTTTTCTTCCTTCCCTTCCTCTCCCCTCTTCCGTCTCTCCTCCTCCTTCGCATCCTTTGTCTCCCCCTCTTCCTTCTTCCTTCTTCCGTTCCGTTTCTTCTTCATGTTCCTCCTACTCCTCCTCCTGCTCCTCCTACTCCTCCTCCTGCTCCTCCTACTCCTCCTCCTGCTCCTGCTCCTCCTGCTCCTCCTCCTACTCCTGCTCCTCCTGCTCCTCCTCCTACTCCTGCTCCTCCTCCTACTCCTCCTCCTGCTCCTCCTGCTCCTCCTCCTGCTCCTCCTGCTCCTGCTCCTCCTGCTCCTCCTCCTGCTCCTCCTGCTCCTCCTCCTGCTCCTCCTGCTCCTGCTCCTCCTGCTCCTCCTCCTACTCCTCCTGCTCCTCCTGTTCCTCCTTCTACTCCTCCTCCTGCTCCTCCTGCTCCTCCTCCTGCTCCTTCTGCTCCTTCTCCTGCTCCTCCTGCTCCTCCTACTACTCATCCTGCTTCTCCTCCTGCTCCTCCTCCTGCTCCTCCTCCTGCTTCTCCTGCTTCTTCTCCTTCTACTCCTCCTGCTCCTCCTACTCCTCCTACTACTCCTCCTTTACCTTCTCCTCGTGCTGCTCCTCCTCCAGCTTCTGACCATCCTTCTGCTGCTCCTCCTGCTGCTCCTCCTCCTCCTGCTTCTCCTGCTCCTCCTCCTGCTCCTCCTACTCCTCCTCCTCCTCCTCCTCCTCCTCCTCCTCCTCCTCCTCCTCCTCCTCCTCCTCCTGCTCCTCCTACTCCTCCTACTACTCCTTCTCCTTTACCTTCTCCTCGTGCTGCTCCTCCTCCAGCTTCTGACCATCGTTCTGCTGCTCCTCCTGCTGCTCCTCCTCCTCCTGCTCCTCCTGCTTCTCCTGCTGCTGCTGCTTCTCCTCCTCCTGCTACTCCTCCTCCTGCTTCTCCTGCTGCTCCTCCTACTCCTCCTCCTGCTATTCCTCCTCCTGCTCCTCTTCTTACTCCTCCTGCTGCTCCCCCTACTCCTCCTGCTGCTGCTCCTACTTCTCCTGCTTCTCCTGCTGCTCCTCCTCCTGCTGTTCCTCCTCCTGCTCCTCTTCTTACTCCTCCTGCTGCTCCCCCTACTCCTACTCCTCCTGCTGCTGCTCCTACTTCTCCTGCTTCTCCTGCTGCTCCTCCTCCTGCTGTTCCTCCTCCTGCTCCTCTTCTTACTCCTCCTGCTGCTCCCCCTACTCCTCCTGCTGCTGCTCCTACTCCTCCTCCTGCTCCTCCTCCTCCTCCAGCTGCTGATCCTCCTTCTGCTGCTGCTCCTGCTGCTCCTCCTCCTCCTGCTTCTCCTGCTTCTCCTGCTTCTCCTGCTGCTCCTCCTCCTACTCCTCCTGCTGTTCCTCCTCCTGCTCCTCATCTTACTCCTCCTGCTGCTCCTCCTACTCCTCCTGCTGCTCCTCCTACTCCTCCTGCTGCTCCTCCTCCTGCTACTGCAGGAGATAATCTAAGACAATATTCTTCCTGGGTTACAGATCCTGCAGTGTTCCCCAGGATGCAGGATGAGTCAGGACGTCGCTTAGAAGGACCCATCGGTCCTTACGAGGATGGTACCATTCTTACCATCATGTGTCTCAGCGCAGGAGGTTAGTAGCTAGTGTAGTAGTAGTTGTTGTGGTAGTTGTGGTGGTTGTCGTCGAGGTTGTTTTGGCTGTTGTGGTGGTTGTTGTTGTGGTAGTTGTGGTGGTTGTGGTGATAGCTCTGGTGGTTGTTACTGTTGTGGTAGTTGTGGTGGTTCTGGTAGTGGTTGTTGTGGTTATTGTGGTGGTTGTGGTGGTTGTTGTGGTGGTTGTTTTAGGGATTGTTGTGGTGATTGCTCTGGTAGTTGTTGTGGTGATTGTTGTGGTGGTTGTTGTGGTTGTTGTTGTGGTTGTTGTTGTGGTTGTTATGGTGGTTGTTGTGGTTATGGTGGTTGTTGTGGTGGTTATGGTGGTTGTTGTGGTTTTTGTGGTTGTTGTGGTGGTTGTTGTGGTTGTGATGGTTGTTGTGGTTGTTATGGTGGTTGTTATGGTAGTTGTTGTGGTGGTTGTTGTGGTTGTTGTTGTGGTTGTTGTGGTGGTTATGGTGGTTGTTGTGGTGGTTGTGGTGGTTGTTGTGGTTGTTGTTGTGGTTGTTGTGGTGGTTATGGTGATTGTTGTGGTGGTTGTTGTGGTGGTTGTTGTGATGGTTGTTGTGATGGCTGTTGTTGTGGTTGTTGTCGTGGTTGTTGTGGTGGTTGTTTTGTGGTTGTTGTGGTGGTTGTGGTGGTGGTTGTTGTGGTGGTTATTGTGGTCCCTGTTGTATTGGTTGTTGTGGTGGTTGTTGTGGTTGTTGTGGCAGTTGTTGTGGTGGCTGTTGTGGTGGTTGTTGTGGTGGATGTTGTGGCAGTTGTTGTGGTGGTTGTTGTTGTGACTGTTGCGGTGGTTGTTGTGGTGATTGTTGTGGTGGTTGTTGTGGTGGTTGTTGTGGTGGTGGTTGTGGTGGTTGTGGCGGTTGTTGTGGTGGTTGCTGAGGTGACTGTTGTGGTGGTTGTTGCGGTGGTTGTTGTGGTGATTGTGATGGTGGTTGTTGTGGTGGTTGTGGTGGTTGTTGTGGTCGTTGTGGTCGTTGTTGTGGCCGTTGTTGTGGTCGTTGTTGTGGTGTGTTACAAGAAACGCGATATCTAATAATGATAGAGATCTCCAGTGAATACTAGAAAGGACTGTCCTTCTAGCATCCAGCCTGTTACTGGGTTTTTGTAACTAGTAGTCAGTATCCTGGTCCAATTATCCATTAGAATTTAATAGTAAGATTCAATAGTGCCTCAGGATTACAACTGGTCGGCTAACTATAGAAACTGAAATTTAAGAAGTTTATTAATGAAGATAAAGTGGTCTAGAGGTGGACAATATCAAAATAATCAATTTAATATAATATAGGATACAAGTTGGTACACTTCTCTGGTGTACAGTAGTATTGTGCTGAAGGTACATATCACATCTTTATGGCTTTTAAGTACCGTCTGGTATATTGTCAACATTTAAGAACGTAATACTAATCTATACAAGTAAGTTTGTGTGTATGTGTGTAAGTGCTCTAAGTAGATCGCTGTGTCTCAAGACTCGACTCGACTTAACCAGTGACTGACTAAAAGTCCTCACATAAACTAATTTCTTGACCAACCTGGCAATCAGAACAGCTTGCCTGAACAGTAAAACGACCGATTCGCCGAACAGCAATATAACAAGTAGCAGCAACACAGAATCAGGGACAAGAAGATAATATAACGACACTAAGCAGGGACCATCTGCAGATCCTCCACAAAAGTCACAAAACTCCCATACTACTGAATCTAAGTTCAGCATAAGAAAATCCCCGACTGTGACAGTACACAGATACCAGTACAAGTTAGGTCAGAAGCTACAGCTCAGGACCTGAGTTTCTCAGAGTGTCAGTGTGATACACAACCTCAGTACAACGTCGAAAATCACTAAGTCGAGGCTATGCTCTGCGAACAGAGTTACACAGAACCAACAACAAGAGAGCAACAGAGATGATGTTCCAACAAGGGCCAGCAGGGAGAGCTGGAGAGGGAGGTGTTGTTGAAAACATCGTCAACCAGAGAGAGAGAGAGAGAGGTAACGAAGGTCAGGCCGTCCTCTCACCCAGGTGAGGTGTTGACCACCGCACCCTGATCACGTGACTCTCCCCAGACTGCTGCTGCCCAGCAACTACAGAGAAGCTGGCAGCGAAACAAGCGGAGTGGTAGTTACAGTAGTTAGACAATGCTGGCAGCTACTTAACACACGAACTACGAGCACTTAATAATATATAAATGTTACATCCTACCTAATAATATAACTAAGTCAAATAATAATATAAAGCAACATATTTACGATTTAAATAATATCGCAAATATGAGCAATATAAAATTATATAAACAGGTAATATACATTATATACATTGTGAACCATTCAGGGGTCACAATATGGTGACTGTTGTGGTGGTTGTTGTGGTGGTTATTGTGGTGATTGTTGTGGTAGTTGTTGTGATGGTTGCTGTAGTTGTGGTTGTGGTGGTAGCTGTGGTGGTTGTGGTGGTTGTTGTGGCGGTTGTTGTGATGGTGGTTGTAGTGGTTATGGTGGTTGCTGTGGTGGTTATGGTGGTTGTTGTGGTGGTTGTGGTGGTTGTTGTGGTGGTTGTTGTGGTGGTTGTTGTGGTTGTTGTTGTGGTTGTTGTTGTGGTTGTGGTGGTTGTTATGGTGGTTGTTGTGGTGGTGGTTGTAGTGGTTGTTATGGTGGTTGTAGTGGTTGTTGTAGTGGTTGCTGTGGTGGTTGTTGTGGTGGTTGTTGTGGTGGTGGTTGTAGTGATTGTTATGGTGGTTGTGGTGGTTGTTGTAGTGGTTGTGGTGGTTGTTGTGGTGGTTGTTGTGGTGGTTGTGGTTGTTGTTGTGGTGGTTATTGTGGTGGTGGTTGTAGTGATTGTTATGGTGGTTGTGGTGGTTGTTGTAGTGGTTGTGGTGGTTGTTGTGGTGGTTGTTGTGGTGGTTGTTGTGGTGGTTATCGTGGTGGTGGTTGTAGTGATTGCTATGGTGGTTGTGGTGGTAGCTGTGGTGGTTGTGGTGTTGGTTGTTGTGGTAGTGGTCGTTACATACAGTACATACAAACTGCTACAGACAGTAAATACAGACAAAGTTACGGCTGTGATCACTAAACTCGACACAAGTCAACAACATTATTGTTCTTACTGCCTCAAGGTGACTCGCTGAACCAAGAATTTCTTGACCATCTCTGTAGAAGACGTAGTAAGACGTAGGGAAGCTCAAGGCTCCTATTATTATTATTATTATTATTATTATTATTATTATTATTATTATTATTATTATTATTATTATTATTATTATTATTATTATCGCTGTTGTTGTTGCTGTTAAGTGTGGGGTTTTCCATTACAAGGAAGGGTGAAGGCTCGCTCCTCCGTTTCCTAATCCCATCCCAAGTTTCTCGTCAGTGATTCCATTGATGATCTCCAGGGATCAGAGATCAGCTTCAACAGTCAGGCACAATAACACATTCAGAGAGCCACTTAGCACATCACAAAGCTGAATAACATAGTGAGCTGAGTAGAGAGTAGATGTGGATGAGTGGTGTAGGGGGAGGACAGAGGGCTGGAGAAATTACAATCCTATCTACTACACGATACTGTCACGAGAGAGTTGATAATAGACTTCACGAGATCCTGGCCTGAGCATTTCTTACTTAACTTATTGTTATTGGGAGGGAGGAGGAGGGATAAGCAAGCGACGTTTCGCTCAATCCTGTAATACCGAGACATCCTGGTGGACGTACCTACCTGCTCTTCTCTCTATTCATTCCTCTGTACTGTTGTGAGCAGATGAAAAAAGTATTGCTTGCAATACGAAAGGCCTAGAGCTATTATTCAACTTCCTCCCGTGGTGGTTGTTTTGCATATATATATATATATATATATATATATATATATATATATATATATATATATATATATATATATATATATATATATATATATATATATATATATATATATATATATATATATATATATATATATATATATATATATATATATATATATATATATATATATATATATATATATATATATATATATATATATAGATAGATAGATATAGTGGGAGGAAGGGTATAAACGAGATGGAGAAGTAAGGTTGGGTCGTATATAGCAGATTAAAGCTCCTCGTAGCTGCTTACAGCCTTAAGTGAAAAATAAATTCGTGTATTATCATTATTGTGTGTGTGTGTGTGTGTGTATGTGTGTGTGTGTGTGTGTGTGTGTGTGTGTGTGTGTGTGTGTGTGTGTGTGTGTGTGTGTGTGTGTGTGTGTGTGTGTGTGTGTGTGTGTGTGTGTGTACTCACCTATTTGTACACATCTATTTGTGGTTGCAGGGGTCGAGACTCAGCTCCTGGCCCCGCCTCTTCACTGATCGCTACTAGGTCCTCTCTCACCCTGCTCCATGAGCTTTATCATACCTCGTCTTGAAGCTATGTATGGTTCCTGACTCCACTACATCACTTGCTAGACCATTCCTCTTCCTGACCACTCTATGACTGAAGAAATACTTCCTAACATCCCTTTGACTCATCTGGATCTTCAACTTCCAATTGCGACCCCTTGTTTCTGTGCCCCCTCTGTGGAACATCCTGTCTCTGTCCACCTTGTCTATTCCACGCAGTATTTTGTATGTCTTTATCATGTCTCCCCTATCCTTCCTGTCCTCCAGTGTCGTCAGGCCGATTTCCCTCAACCTTTCTTCATAAGACATTCCCCTGAGCTCTGGAACTAACCTTGTCTCAAACCTTTGCACTTTCTCTAATTTATTGACGTGCTTGACCCGGTGTGAGTTCTAAACTGGTGCTGCATACTCTAGTATGGGCCTGACGTACACGGTGTACAGTGTCTTGAACGAGTCCTTACTGAGGTGTCTGTTGGAACGCTATTCTCAGGTGTGCCAGACACCCATATGCTGCAGCAGTTATCTGGTTGGTCTGTGCTTCTGGAGACGGGCTCGGTGTTATACTCACCCCAAGATCTTTTACCCTGAGTGAAGTTTGCAGTCTTTGGCCACCTAGCCTATACTCTGTCTGCTGTCTTCTTTGCCCTTCCCAGATCTTCATGACTTTCCATTTGGCGGGGTTAAATTCGAGAAGCCAGTTGTTGGACCAGGTGTCCAGTCTGCCCAGGTCTCTTTGAAGTCCTACCTGATCCTCATCTGATTTAATTCTCCTCATTAACTTCACATCAACTGCGAACAGGAACACTTCTGAGTCTATCCCTTCTATTATGCCATTCACATATACCAAAAATATCACTGGTCCTAGGACCGACCCCTGTGGGACCCCGCTCGTCACAGGCGCCCACTGTGATACCTCATCACGTACCATGATTCGTTGTTGCCTCCCTGCCAGGTATTCTCTGATCCACTGCATTGCCCTTCCCGTTATACGCGCCTCATCCTCTAGTTTCTGCACTAGTCTCTTGTGAGGAACTGTGTTAAAGGCCTTCTTGCAATCCAAGAAAATGCAATCCACTCACCCCTCTCTCTCGTGTCTAACTTCTGTTACTTTGTCATATAACTCCAGAAGGTTTGTGACACAGGATTTGCCTTCCATGAATCCGTGTGGTTGTCGTTTACAATCTTGTTCCGTTCCAGGTGTACTCACCTACTTGTACTCACCTAGTTGAGGTTGCGGGGGTCGAGTCCGAGCTCCTGGCCCCGCCTCTTCACTGATCGCTACTAGGTCACTCTCCCTGAGCCGTGAGCTTTATCATACCTCTGCTTAAAGCTATGTATGGATCCTGCCTCCACTACGTCGCTTCCCAAACTATTCCACTTACTGACTACTCTGTGGCTGAAGAAATACTTCCTAACATCCCTGTGATTCATCTGTGTCTTCAACTTCCAACTGTGTCCCCTTGTTATTGTGTCCATTCTCTGGAACATCCTGTCTTTGTCCACCTTGTCAATTCCTCTCAGTATTTTGTATGTCGTTATCATGTCCCCCCTATCTCTCCTGTCCTCCAGTGTCGTCAGGTTGATTTCCCTTAACCTGTGTGTGTATGTGTGTGTGTGTATGTGTGTGTGTATGTGTGTGTGTGTGTGTGTGTGTGTGTGTGTGTGTGTGTGTGTGTGTGTGTGTGTGTGTGTGTGTGTGTGTGTGTGTGTGTGTGTGTGTGTGTGTGTGTGTGTGTGTTGCAGCTGTGAGAGATACACTCTCTCCCTGTTCCATGAGCTTTACCATACCTCTTCTTAAAGCTGTGTATGGATATTGTGTATGTGAGTGTGTTACACACACACACACACACACACAATCAGAGCAGGACAGAGCAGCAAGGGCAAGCACACACAGAACCATCCTCAGAACCCCACAACATATCACACCATCCAAACACTACAATCTACAATCCATACTCACAGCTTCCACCCAACACCCAGCTATAGAATCTCACAGTACACTACCAGGTCTCCTACCCTCACAGGCCCCCCAAACCACAGTGTTGGAGAGGAAACTGAAGGTATGGTACACAAACGCTGATGGAATAACAAATAAGTGGGAGGAGTGGCACGAAAGAGTCAAAGAGGCATCACCGGACATCATAGCGATCACAGAAACCAAGCTTACAGGTATGATAACAGATGCCATCTTTCCAACGGGATACCAGAACCTGAGGAAAGACAGAGGGAACAGGGGGGATGGAGGAGTGGCACTGCTGATCAAAAAAACGATGGAATTTTGATGAGCTGGAGAAAGGAGACAGTGGAGAAGCAAGCGATTACATAGCAGGAACGCTTCACTCTGGAGGTCTCAAAGTGATAATTGCAGTGATGTATAACCCACCACAGAACAGCAGGAGGCCAAGGCAAGAGTATGATGAGAGCAATAGAGAGATGGTTGACACACTGGCTGCAGTAGCCAGATGAGCTCATGCATGCAGAGCAAAGCTCCTGATCATGGGTGACTTTAACCACAAGGAGATCGATTGGGAAAACTTGGAGCCACATGGAGGCCAAGATACATGGAGGGCTAAGATGATGGAGGTGGTACTGGAAAACTTCATGTACCAACACGTAAGGGACACTACAATAGAGAGAGGAGAGGATGAACCAGCAAGACCGGACCTAGTATTCACCTTGACTAGTGCAGATATTGAGGACATCACATATGAAAGACCCCTTGGGGCCAGTGATCATGTGGTTTTAAGCTTCGAATACACAGTAGAGCTACAAGTGGAAGGGGAAGCAGGAAGGCCAGGGCGAATGAAGCCAAACTACAAGAAAGGGGACTACACGGGAATGAGGAACTTCCTGAACGGGGTTCAGTGGGACAGAGAACTGGCAGGGAAGCCAGTTAATGAGACGATGGAATATGTAACAACCATATGCAAGGAGGCTGAGGAAAGGTTTATACCCAAGGGTAACAGGAATAATGAAAAAGCCAGGATGAGCCCATGGTTCACCAAAAGGTGCAGGGAGGAGAAAACCAAGTGTGCTAGGGAATGGAAGAAATATAGAAGGCAAAGGACCCAGGAGAATAAGGAGAGCAGTCGTAGAGCCAGAAACGAATATGCACAGATAAGAAAGGAGGCCCAACGCCAATATAAAAACGACAAAGCAGCGAAAGCCAAATCTGACCCGAAGATGTTATACAGCCACATCAGGAGGAAAACAACAGTCAAGGACCAGGTAATCAGGCTAAGGAAGGAAGGAGGAGAGACAACAAGAAATGACCGTGAAGTATGTGAGGAACTCAAGAGATTCAAAGAAGTGTTCACAGAGGAGACAGAAGGGGCTCCAGAAAGACGGAGAGGTGGGGCACACCACTAAGTGCTGGACACAGTTTACACAACCGAGGAAGAAGTGAAGAGGCTTCTGAGTGAGTTATATACCTCAAAGGCAATGGAGCCGGATAACATCTCTCCATGCGTCCTGAGAGAGGGAGCAGAGGCGCTATGTGTACCCCTAACAACAATATTCAATACATCTATCGAAACAGGAAGATTTCCTGAGGCGTGGAAGACAGCAAATGTAGTCCCAATCTTTAAAAAAGGAGACAGACATGAAGCATTAAACTACAGACCAGTGTCACTGACATGTATAGTATGCAAAGTCATGGAGAAGATTATCAGAAGAGTGGTGGAACACCTAGAAAGGAATGATCTCATCAACAGCAGCCAACATGGTTTCAGGGACGGGAAATCCTGTGTCACAAACCTACTGGAGTTCTACGACATGGTGACAGCAGTAAAACAAGAGAGAGAGGGGTAGGTGGATTGCATTTCCTTGGATTGCAAGAAGGCGTTTGACACAGTTCCACACAAGAGATTAGTACAAAAACTGAAGGGCCAAGCAGGGATAACAGGGAAGGCACTACAATGGATCAGGGAATACTTGTCAGGAAGATAGCAGCGAGTCATGGTACGTGGCGAGGTGTCAGAGTGGGTACCTGTGACCAGCGGGGTCCCACAGGGGTCAGTCCTAGGACCAGTGCTGTTTCTGGTATTTGTGAACGACATGACGGAAGGAATAGACTCTGAGGTGTCCCTGTTTGCAGATGACGTGAAGTTGATGAGAAGAATTCATTCGATCGAAGATCAGGCAGAACTACAAAGGGATCTGGACATGCTGCGGACCTGGTTCAGCAATTGGCTCCTGGAGTTCAACCCCACCAAGTGCAGTCATAAAGATTGGGGAAGAGCTAAGAAGACCGCAGACGGAGTACAGTCTAGGGGACCAGAGATGACAAATCTCACTCAAGGAAAAAGATCTTGGGGGTGAGTATAACACCAGGCACATCTCCTGAAGTGCACATCAACCAAATAACTGCTGCAGCATATGGGCGCCTAGCAAACCTCAGAACATCATTCCGACATCTTAATAAGGAATCGTTCAGGACCCTGTACACCGTGTACGTTAGGCC
Organism: Cherax quadricarinatus; assembly: GCF_038502225.1. NCBI lineage: Eukaryota > Metazoa > Arthropoda > Malacostraca > Decapoda > Parastacidae > Cherax > Cherax quadricarinatus. The sequence continues at coordinate 47,871,631 of NC_091302.1, read as the reverse complement.
CATATTGGAGTATGCGGCACCAGTTTGGAACCCACACCTAGCCAAGCACGTGAAGAAACTAGAGAAAGTGCAAAGGTTTGCAACAAGACTAGTCCCAGAGCTAAGAGGTATGTCCTACGAGGAGAGGTTAAGGGAAATCAGCCTGACGACACTGGAGGACAGGAAAGATAGGGGAGACATGATAACGACATACAAAATACTGAGAGGAATTGACAAGGTGGATAAAGACAGGATGTTCCAGAGATGGGACACAGCAACAAGGGGACACAGTTGGAAGTTGAAGACACAGATGAATCACAGGGATGTTAGGAAGTATTTCTTCACCCAGAGTAGTCAGGAAGTGGAACAGTTTGGGAAGCGATGTAGTGGAGGCAGGATCATTACATAGCTTTAAGCAGAGGTATGATAAAGCTCACGGTTCAGGGAGAGTGACCTAGTAGCGATCAGTGAAGAGGCGGGGCCAGGAGCTTGGACTCGACCCTTCCAACCTCAACTAGGTGAGTACACACACACACACACACACACACACACAGGTAGGGATAATTACGTTACTTTCCCCTCCAGAGGTTCTGAAAGGTAATTAGTGTGTATAGAAGCGGGTCACACACACACTATTTTCCCTAAATCCACACATTTCCCCTGAGGTGATTTCGGGGATGAACCGGTTTCTAACGAATCCTGAAACTGTTTTCTAAAACACCCTTGGAATGGTTTTCAGAATATTTTTTTGTAATTCTGGAACTGATTTTAAAATATCCAAGAGAATGTTTTTTCTTCCCTCGTCACCTGGTCACAGATCGGGCCGCGGGGGCGTTGACCCCCGGAACTCTCTCCAGGTAAACTCCAGGTAAACCTGAGGCAGTGGATTTTAAAACACCTAACGGGTCGGTTTTTAGCGACTTCTGGGACAGGTTTTAAAGACCCCGGGGACCGGTTTTTAGATGAATTTTAGGACTGGTTTCTCTTGGTAATGGACAGGTCAATCATACTAATAGACAGGTCAGTTATACTGGTAGATAGTTCAGTCATACTAATTGACACACAGGTCAATCATACTAATAGACAGGTCAGTTATACTGGTAGATAGTTCAATCACACTAATTGACACACAGGTCAATCATACTAATAGACAGGTCAGTCATATTTAATAGATAGACAGGTCAATCGTACTAATAGACAGGTCAGTCATACTTAATAGACAGACAGGTCAATCATATTAATAGACAGGTCAGTCATACTTAATAGATAGACAGGTCAATCATACTAATAGACAGGTCAGTCATACTTAATAGATAGACAGGTCAGTCATACTAATAGACAGGTCAGTCATACTTAATAGATAGACAGGTCAATCATACTAATAGACAGGTCAGTCATACTTAATAGATAGACAGGTCAATCATATTAATAGACAGGTCAGTCATACTTAATAGATAGACAGGTCAATCATATTAATAGACAGGTCAGTCATACTTAATAGATAGACAGTTCAATCATATTAATAGACAGGTCAGTCATACTAATAGACAGGTCAGTCATACTTAATAGATAGACAGGTCAGTCATACTAATAGACAGGTCAGTCATACTTAATAGATAGACAGGTCAATCATACTAATAGACAGGTCAATCATACTTAATAGATAGACAGGTCAGTCATACTTAATAGATAGACAGGTCAATCATACTAATAGACAGGTCAGTCATACTTAATAGATAGACAGGTCAATCATACTAATAGACAGGTCAGTCATACTTAATAGATAGACAGGTCAATCATATTAATAGACAGGTCAGTCATACTTAATAGATAGACAGGTCAATCATATTAATAGACAGGTCAGTCATACTTAATAGATAGACAGGTCAATCATATTAATAGACAGGTCAGTCATACTTAATAGATAGACAGGTCAATCACATTAATAGACAGGTCAGTCATACTTAATAGATAGACAGGTCAATCATATTAATAGACAGGTCAGTCATACTTAATAGATAGACAGGTCAATCATATTAATAGACAGGTCAGTCATACTTAATAGATAGACAGGTCAATCATATTAATAGACAGGTCAGTCATACTTAATAGATAGACAGGACAATCATATTAATAGACAGGTCAGTCATACTTAATAGATAGACAGTTCAATCATATTAATAGACAGGTCAGTCATACTTAATAGATAGACAGGTCAATCATATTAATAGACAGGTCAGTCATACTTAATAGATAGACAGTTCAATCATATTAATAGACAGGTCAGTCATACTTAATAGATAGACAGGTCAATCATATTAATAGACAGGTCAGTCATATTTCTTCTTAAATTTGCTTCCATGGTTTTTTCTCTGCCACTGAGAAAGTTAGAGAACCCTGAGAGGTTTTCGTATAGCGTTCTCTAGTCCGGGAGAGTGGTTTTTAGTGTTCTCTACCCGGGAGAGTGGTTTTTAGTGTTCTCTACCCGGGAGAGTGGTTTTTAGTGTTCTCTACCCGGGAGAGTGGTTTTTAGTGTTCTCTAGCCCGGGAGAGTGGTTTTTAGTGTTCTCTACCCGGGAGAGTGGTTTTTAGTGTTCTCTAGCCCGGGAGAGTGGTTTTAGTGTTCTCTAGCCCGGGAGAGTGGTTTTTAATGTTCGATAGCCCAGGAGAGTAGTTTTTAGTGTTCTCTAGCCCGGGAGAGTGGTTTTAGTGTTCTCTACCCGGGAGAGTGGTTTTTAGTGTTCTCTAGCTCGGGAGATGGTTTTTAGTGTTCTCTAGCCCGGGAGAATGGTTTTAGTGTTCTCTAGCCCGGGAGAGTGGTTTCTAGTGTTCTCTAGCCCGGGAGAGTGGTTTTTAGTGTTCTCTAGCCCGGGAGAATGGTTTTAGTGTTCTCTAGCCCGGGAGATGGTTTTTAGTGTTCTCTAGCCCGGGAGATGGTTTTTAGTGTTCTCTAGCCCGGGAGAATGGTTTTAGTGTTCTCTAGCTCGGGAGATGGTTTTTAGTGTTCTCTAGCCCGGGAGAGTGGTTTTTAGTGTTCTCTAGCTCGGGAGATGGTTTTAGTGTTCTCTAGCCCGGGAGAGTGGTTTTAGTGTTCTCTAGCCCGGGAGAGTGGTTTTTAGTGTTCTCTAGCTCGGGAGAATGGTTTTAGTGTTCTCTAGCCCGGGAGATGGTTTTAGTGTTCTCTAGCCCGGGAGAGTGGTTTTTAGTGTTCTCTAGCTCGGGATAATGGTTTTAGTGTTCTCTAGCTCGGGAGAATGGTTTTAGTGTTCTCTAGCCCGGGAGAGTGGTTTCTAGTGTTCTCTAGCTCGGGAGAATGGTTTTTAGTGTTCTCTAGCTCGGGTGTTGTTTTTTAGTGTTCTCTAGCCCGGGAGAGTGGTTTTTAGTGTTCTCTAGCCCGGGAGAGTGGTTTTTAGTGTTCTCTAGCCCGGGAGAATGGTTTTTAGTGTTCTCTAGCCCGGGAGAGTGGTTTTTAGTGTTCTCTACCCGGGAGAGTGGTTTTTAGTGTTCTCTAGCCCGGGAGAGTGGTTTTTAGTGTTCTCTAGCCCGGGAGAATGGTTTTTAGTGTTCTCTAGCCCGGGAGAGTGGTTTTTAGTGTTCTCTAGCTCGGGAGACTGGTTTTAGTGTTCTCTAGCTCGGGAGATGGTTTTTAGTGTTCTCTAGCTCGGGAGAATGGTTTTAGTGTTCTCTAGCTCGGGAGATGGTTTTTAGTGTTCTCTAGCCCGGGAGAGTGGTTTTTAGTGTTCTCTAGCTCGGGAGAATGGTTTTAGTGTTCTCTAGCTCGGGAGAATGGTTTTAGTGTTCTCTAGTCCGGGAGAGTGGTTTTTAGTGTTTCTAGCCCGGGAGAGTGGTTTTTAGTGTTCTCTAGCTCGGGAGAGTGGTTTTAGTGTTCTCTACCCGGGAGAGTGGTTTTTAGTGTTCTCTAGCACGGGAGAGTGGTTTTTAGTGTTCTCTACCCGGGAGAGTGGTTTTTAGTGTTCTCTAGCCCGGGAGAATGGTTTTTAGTGTTCTCTAGCCCGGGAGAGTGGTTTTTAGTGTTCTCTAGCTCGGGAGAATGGTTTTAGTGTTCTCTAGCTCGGGAGATGGTTTTTAGTGTTCTCTAGCTCGGGAGAATGGTTTTAGTGTTCTCTAGCTCGGGAGATGGTTTTTAGTGTTCTCTAGCCCGGGAGAGTGGTTTCTAGTGTTCTCTAGCTCGGGAGAATGGTTTTAGTGTTCTCTAGCTCGGGAGAATGGTTTTAGTGTTCTCTAGCCCAGGAGAGTGGTTTTTAGTGTTCTCTAGCCCGGGAGAGTGGTTTTTAGTGTTCTCTAGCCCAGGAGAGTGGTTTTTAGTGTTCTCTAGCCCGGGAGAGTGGTTTTTAGTGTTCTCTAGCCCGGGAGAGTGGTTTTTAGTGTTCTCTAGCCCGGGAGAGTGGTTTTTAGTGTTCTCTAGCCCGGGAGAATGGTTTTAGTGTTCTCTAGCCCGGGAGAGTGGTTTTTAGTGTTCTCTAGCTCGGGAGAATGGTTTTAGTGTTCTCTAGCTCGGGAGATGGTTTTTAGTGTTCTCTAGCTCGGGAGAATGGTTTTAGTGTTCTCTAGCTCGGGAGATGGTTTTTAGTGTTCTCTAGCCCGGGAGAGTGGTTTTTAGTGTTCTCTAGCTCGGGAGAATGGTTTTAGTGTTCTCTAGCTCGGGAGAATGGTTTTAGTGTTCTCTAGCCCGGGAGAGTGGTTTTTAGTGTTCTCTAGCTCGGGAGAATGGTTTTAGTGTTCTCTAGCTCGGGAGATGGTTTTTAGTGTTCTCTAGCCCAGGAGAGTGGTTTTTAGTGTTCTCTAGCCCGGGAGAGTGGTTTTTAGTGTTCTCTAGCCCGGGAGAGTGGTTTTTAGTGTTCTCTAGCCCGGGAGAATGGTTTTTAGTGTTCTCTAGCCCGGGAGAGTGGTTTTTAGTGTTCTCTAGCCCGGGAGAATGGTTTTTAGTGTTCTCTAGCTCGGGAGATGGTTTTTAGTGTTCTCTAGCCCGGGAGAATGGTTTTAGTGTTCTCTAGCCCGGGAGATGGTTTTAGTGTTCTCTAGCCCGGGAGAGTGGTTTTTAGTGTTCTCTAGCCCGGGAGAATGGTTTTAGTGTTCTCTAGCCCGGGAGAGTGGTTTTTAGTGTTCTCTAGCCCGGGAGAGTGGTTTTTAGTGTTCTCTAGCCCGGGAGAATGGTTTTTAGTGTTCTCTAGCTCGGGAGAGTGGTTTTTAGTGTTCTCTAGCCCGGGAGAGTGGTTTTTAGTGTTCTCTAGCCCGGGAGAGTGGTTTTTAGTGTTCTCTAGCCCGGGAGAGTGGTTTTTAGTGTTCTCTAGCCCGGGAGAGTGGTTTTTAGTGTTCTCTAGCCCGGGAGAATGGTTTTTAGTGTTCTCTAGCCCGGGAGAATGGTTTTTAGTGTTCTCTAGCTCGGGAGATGGTTTTTAGTGTTCTCTAGCCCAGGAGAGTGGTTTTTAGTGTTCTCTAGCCCGGGAGAATGGTTTTAGTGTTCTCTAGCCCGGGAGAATGGTTTTAGTGTTCTCTAGCCCGGGAGAGTGGTTTTTAGTGTTCTCTAGCCCGGGAGAATGGTTTTAGTGTTCTCTAGCCCGGGAGAATGGTTTTTAGTGTTCTCTAGCCCGGGAGAGTGGTTTTTAGTGTTCTCTAGCCCGGGAGAGTGGTTTTTAGTGTTCTCTAGCCCGGGAGAGTGGTTTTTAGTGTTCTCTAGCCCGGGAGAGTGGTTTTTAGTGTTCTCTAGCCCGGGAGAGTGGTTTTTAGTGTTCTCTAGCCCGGGAGAATGGTTTTAGTGTTCTCTAGCTCGGGAGATGGTTTTTAGTGTTCTCTAGCCCGGGAGAGTGGTTTTCTAGTGTTCTCTAGCCCGGGAGAGTGGTTTTTAGTGTTCTCTAGCCCGGGAGAGTGGTTTTTAGTGTTCTCTAGCCCGGGAGAGTGGTTTCTAGTGTTCTCTAGGTCAGGAGAGTGGTGTTTAGTGTTCTCTAGCCCGGGAGAGTGGTTTCTAGTGTTCTCTAGGTCAGGAGAGTGGTATCTAGTGTTCTCTAGGTCAGGAGAGTGGTTTTTAGTGTTCTCTAGCCCGGGAGAGTGATTTTTAGTGTTCTCTAGGTCAGGAGAGTGGTTTTTAGTGTTCTCTAGCCCGGGAGAGTGGTTTTTAGTGTTCTCTAGGTCAGGAGAGTGGTTTTTAGTGTTCTCTAGGTCAGGAGAGTGGTTTTTAGTGTTCTCTAGGTCAGGAGAGTGGTTTTTAGTGTTCTCTAGCCCGGGAGAGTGGTTTTTAGTGTTCTCTAGGTCAGGAGAGTGGTTTTTAGTGTTCTCTAGCCCGGGAGAGTGGTTTTTAGTGTTCTCTAGCCCGGGAGAGTGGTTTTTAGTGTTCTCTAGCCCGGGAGAGTGGTTTTTAGTGTTCTCTAGCCCGGGAGAGTGGTTTTTAGCGTTCTTTAATACTAGCTTTCAAGTCTCTTACGTAAACTAAGTTATTTGTGTTCTCTTTCAGTGGTTTTCTTTGGTTTTCTTAAAGTGTTTTTGTTTTTTTTCTGTGTTTTATTCTCTTTCATAATTTTTTTGTTCTTTTTGCAGGGTTGTCTTGCAGTGGTTTTTGCAGGGTTGTCTTGCAGTGGTTTTTGCAGGGTTGTCTTGCAGTGGTTTTCGCAGGGTTGTCTTGCAGTGGTTTTCGCAGGGTTGTCTTGCAGTGGTTTTCGCAGGGTTGTCCTGCAGTGGTTTTTGCAGGGTTGTCCTGCAGTGGTTTTTGCAGGGTTGTCTTGCAGTGGTTTTTGCAGGGTTGTCTTGCAGTGGTTTTTGCAGGGTTGTCTTGCAGTGGTTTTTGCAGGGTTGTCTTGCAGTGGTTTTTGCAGGGTTGTCTTGCAGTGGTTTTTGCAGGGTTGTCTTGCAGTGGTTTTTGCAGGGTTGTCCTGCAGTGGTTTTTGCAGGGTTGTCTTGCAGTGGTTTTTGCAGGGTTGTCCTGCAGTGGTTTTTGCAGGGTTGTCCTGCAGTGGTTTTTGCAGGGTTGTCTTGCAGTGGTTTTAGCAGGGTTGTCCTGCAGTGGTTTTTGCAGGGTTGTCTTGCAGTGGTTTTTGCAGGGTTGTCCTGCAGTGGTTTTTGCAGGGTTGTCTTGCAGTGGTTTTTGCAGGGTTGTCTTGCAGTGGTTTTTGCAGGGTTGTCTTGCAGTGGTTTTTGCAGGGTTGTCTTGCAGTGGTTTTTGCAGGGTTGTCTTGCAGTGGTTTTTGCAGGGTTGTCTTGCAGTGGTTTTTGGTTTTTGCAGTGGTTTTTGCAGGGTTGTCTTGCAGTGGTTTTTGCAGGGTTGTCTTGCAGTGGTTTTTGCAGGGTTGTCCTGCAGTGGTTTTTGCAGGGTTGTCTTGCAGTGGTTTTCGCAGGGTTGTCTTGCAGTGGTTTTTGCAGGGTTGTCTTGCAGTGGTTTTTGCAGGGTTGTCCTGCAGTGGTTTTAGCAGGGTTGTCTTGCAGTGGTTTTTGCAGGGTTGTCTTGCAGTGGTTTTTGCAGGGTTGTCTTGCAGTGGTTTTTGCAGGGTTGTCTTGCAGTGGTTTTTGCAGGGTTGTCTTGCAGTGGTTTTCGCAGGGTTGTCTTGCAGTGGTTTTTGCAGGGTTGTCTTGCAGTGGTTTTCGCAGGGTTGTCTTGCAGTGGTTTTCGCAGGGTTGTCTTGCAGTGGTTTTCGCAGGGATGTCTTGCAGTGGTTTTTGCAGGGTTGTCTTGCAGTGGTTTTTGCAGGGTTGTCTTGCAGTGGTTTTTGCAGGGTTGTCTTGCAGTGGTTTTCGCAGGGTTGTCTTGCAGTGGTTTTCGCATTGTTGTCTTGCAGTGGTTTTCGCAGGGTTGTCTTGCAGTGGTTTTTGCAGGGTTGTCTTGCAGTGGTTTTTGCAGGGTTGTCTTGCAGTGGTTTTTGCAGGGTTTTGTCTTGCAGTGGTTTTTGGTTGTCTTGCAGTGGTTTTCGCAGGGTTGTCTTGCAGTGGTTTTTGCAGGGTTGTCTTGCAGTGGTTTTTGCAGGGTTGTCTTGCAGTGGTTTTCGCAGGGTTGTCTTGCAGTGGTTTTTGCAGGGTTGTCTTGCAGTGGTTTTTGCAGGGTTGTCTTGCAGTGGTTTTCGCAGGGTTGTCTTGCAGTGGTTTTCGCATGGTTGTCTTGCAGTGGTTTTCGCATGGTTGTCTTGCAGTGGTTTTCGCAGGGTTGTCTTGCAGTGGTTTTTGCAGGGTTGTCTTGCAGTGGTTTTTGCAGGGTTGTCTTGCAGTGGTTTTTCCAGGGTTGTCTTGCAGTGGTTTTCGCATGGTTGTCTTGCAGTGGTTTTCGCATGGTTGTCTTGCAGTGGTTTTCGCAGGGTTGTCTTGCAGTGGTTTTTGCAGGGTTGTCTTGCAGTGGTTTTTGCAGGGTTGTCTTGCAGTGGTTTTCGCATGGTTGTCTTGCAGTGGTTTTCGCATGGTTGTCTTGCAGTGGTTTTCGCAGGGTTGTCTTGCAGTGGTTTTTGCAGGGTTGTCTTGCAGTGGTTTTTGCAGGGTTGTCTTGCAGTGGTTTTCGCATGGTTGTCTTGCAGTGGTTTTCGCATGGTTGTCTTGCAGTGGTTTTCGCAGGGTTGTCTTGCAGTGGTTTTCGCAGGGTTGTCTTGCAGTGGTTTTCGCAGGGTTGTCTTGCAGTGGTTTTCGCAGGGTTGTCTTGCAGTGGTTTTCGCAGGGTTGTCTTGCAGTGGTTTTCGCAGGGTTGTCTTGCAGTGGTTTTCGCAGGGTTGTCTTGCAGTGGTTTTCGCAGGGTTGTCTTGCAGTGGTTTTCGCAGGGTTGTCTTGCAGTGGTTTTTGCAGGGTTGTCTTGCATGGTGTCTTGTCGTGGTGTAGAGGGCAATAAGACACATGGGGGAGGGCAGCCAGGTTGAGAAAGTTAAGAGTCTCCCTTGGCTAAAGTGGAGCCCCTCACACCAGACCTATGTTCAGCCCTCACACCAGACCTGTGTTCAGCCCTCACACCAGACCTGCGTTCAGCCCTCACACCAGACCTGTGTTCAGCCCCCACACCAGACCTATGTTCAGCCCCCACACCAGACCTGTGTTCAGCCCTCACACCAGACCTGCGTTCAGCCCTCACACCAGACCTGTGTTCAGCCCCCACACCAGACCTATGTTCAGCCCCCACACCAGACCTGTGTTCAGCCCTCACACCAGACCTATGTTCAGCCCTCACACCAGACCTATGTTCAGCCCTCACACCAGACCTGTGTTCAGCCCTCACACCAGACCTGTGTTCAGCCCTCACACCAGACCTATGTTCAGCCCTCACACCAGACCTATGTTCAGCCCTCACACCAGACCTGCGTTCAGCCCTCACACCAGACCTGTGTTCAGCCCCCACACCAGACCTATGTTCAGCCCCCACACCAGACCTGTGTTCAGCCCCCACACCAGACCTATGTTCAGCCCTCACACCAGACCTATGTTCAGCCCCCACACCAGACCTGTGTTCAGCCCCCACACCAGACCTATGTTCAGCCCCCACACCAGACCTGTGTTCAGCCCCCACACCAGACCTATGTTCAGCCCTCACACCAGACCTATGTTCAGCCCCCACACCAGACCTGTGTTCAGCCCTCACACCAGACCTATGTTCAGCCCCCACACCAGACCTGTGTTCAGCCCTCACACCAGACCTATGTTCAGTCCTCACACCAGACCTATGTTCAGCCCTCACACCAGACCTATGTTCAGCCCTCACACCAGACCTATGTTCAGCCCTCACACCAGACCTATGTTCAGCCCTCACACCAGACCTGTGTTCAGCCCTCACACCAGACCTATGTTCAGCCCTCACACCAGACCTATGTTCAGCCCTCACACCAGACCTATGTTCAGCCCTCACACCAGACCTATGTTCAGCCCTCACACCAGACCTGTGTTCAGCCCTCACACCAGACCTAAGTTCAGCCCTCACACCAGACCTGTGTTCAGCCCTCACACCAGACCTATGTTCAGCCCCCACACCAGACCTATGTTCAGCCCTCACACCAGACCGGTGTCCAGCCCTCACACCAGACCTGTGTTAAGCCCTCACACCAGACCTATGTTCAGCCCCCACACCAGACCTGTGTTCAGCCCTCACACCAGACCTATGTTCAGTCCTCACACCAGACCTATGTTCAGCCCTCACACCAGACCTGGGTTCAGCCCTCACACCAGACCTATGTTCAGCCCTCACACCAGACCTAAGTTCAGCCCTCACACCAGACCTGTGTTCAGCCCTCACACCAGACCTATGTTCAGCCCTCACACCAGACCTGTGTTCAGCCCCCACACCAGACCTGTGTTCAGCCCTCACACCAGACCTATGTTCAGCCCTCACACCAGACCAGTGTTCAGCCCTCACACCAGACCTGTGTTCAGCCCTCACACTAGACCTGTGTTCAGTCCTCACACCAGACCTGTGTTCAGTCCTCACACCAGACCTGTGTTCAGTCCTCACACCAGACCAGGGTTCAGCCCTCACACCAGACCTGTGTTCAGCTCTCATACCAGACCTGTGTCCAGCCCTCACACCAGACCTATGTTCAGCCCTCACACCAGACCTGTGTTCAACCCTCACACAAGACCTGTGTTCAGTCCTCACACCAGACCTGTGTTCAGCCCTCACACCAGACCTGTGTTCAGCCCTCACACCAGACCTGTGTTCAGTCCTCACACCAGACCTGTGTTCAGCCCTCACACAAGACCTGTGTTCAGTCCTCACACCAGACATATGTTCAGCCCCCACACAAGACCTGTGTTCAGCCCTCACACCAGACCTATGTTCAGCCCTCACACCAGACCAGTGTTCAGCCCTCACACCAGACCTGTGTTCAGCCCTCACACCAGACCTGTGTTCAGCTCTCACACCAGACCGGTGTCCAGCCCTCACACCAGACCTGTGTTAAGCCCTCACACCAGACCTATGTTCAGCCCCCACTCCAGACCTGTGTTCAGCCCTCACACCAGACCTATGTTCAGCTCTCACACCAGACCAGTGTTCAGCCCTCACACCAGACCTGTGTTCAGCCTTCATACCAGACCTGTGTTCAGCCTTCATACCAGACTTGTGTCCAGCCCTCACACCAGACCTATGTTCAGCCCTCACACCAGACCTGTGTTCAGCCCTCACACAAGACCTGTGTTCAGTCCTCACACCAGACCTGTGTTCAGCCCTCACAACAGACCTGTGTTCAGCCCTCACACCAGACCTGTGTTCAGTCCTCACACTCGACCCGTGTTCAGCCCTCACACCAGACCTGTGTTCAGCCCTCACACCAGACCTGTGTTCAGCCCTCACACCAGACGTGTGTTCAGCCCTCACACCAGACCTGTGTTCAGTCCTCACACCAGACCTGTGTTCAGTCCTCACACCAGACCTGTGTTCAGTCCTCACACCTGACCTGTGTTCAGTCCTCACACTAGAACTGTGTTCAGTCTTCACACCAGACCTGTGTTCAGTCCTCACACTAGAGCTGTGTTCAGTTCCCACACCAGACCTGTGTTCAGTCCTCACACTAGAGCTGTGTTCAATCTTTACACTAGACCTGTGTTCAGTCCTCACACTAGACCTCTGTTCAGTCCTCACACTAGACCTGTGTTCAGTCCTTACACCAGACCTGTGTTCAGTCCTCACTCCAGACCTGTGTTCAGCCCTCATACCAGACCTCTGTTCAGTCCTCACACCAGACATGTGTTCAGCCCTCACACCAGACGTGTGTTCAGCCCTCACACTAGACCTGTGTTCAGTACTCACTCCAGACCTGTGTTCAGTCCTCACACCAGACCTGTGTTCAGTCCTCACACTAGACCTGTGTTCAGTCCTCACACCAAACCTGTGTTCAGTCCTCAAACTAGACCTGTGTTCAGTCCTCACACCAGACCTGTGTTCAGTCCTCACACTAGACCTCTGTTCAGTCCTCACACTAGACCTGTTTTCAGTCCTCACACCAGACCTGTGTTCAGTCCTCACTCCAGACCTGTGTTCAGCCCTCATACCAGACCTCTGTTCAGTCCTCACACCAGACATGTGTTCAGCCCTCACACCAGACGTGTGTTCAGCCCTCACACTAGACCTGTGTTCAGTACTCACTCCAGACCTGTGTTCAGTCCTCACACCAGACCTGTGTTCAGTCCTCACACCAGACCTGTGTTCAGTCCTCACACCAAACCTGTGTTCAGTCCTCAAACTAGACCTGTGTTCAGTCCTCACACCAGACCTGTGTTCAGTCCTCACACTAGACCTGTGTTCAGTCTTCACACCAGACCTGTGTTCAGTCCTCACACTAGACCTGTGTTAAGTCCTCACACTAGAGCTGTGTTCAGTCCTTACACCAGACCTGTGTTCAGTCCTCACACTAGAGCTGTGTTCAGTCTTTACACTAGACCTGTGTTCAGTCCTCAAACTAGACCTCTGTTCAGTCCTCACACTACACCTGTGTTCAGTCCTCACACCAGACCTGTGTTCAGTCCTCACTCCAGACCTGTGTTCAGCCCTCATACCAGACATGTGTTCAGTCCTCACACCAGACCTTTGTTCAGCCCTCACACCAGACCTGTGTTCAGCGCTCACACCAGACCTGTGTTCAGTCCTCACACCAGACCTGTGTTCAGCCCTCACACCAGACCTGTGTTCAGCCCTCACACCAGACCTGTGTTCAACCCTCACACCAGATGTGTGTTCAGCCCTCACACAAGACCTGTGTTCCTTCCTCACACCAGACCTGTGTTCAGTCCTCACACCAGACCTTTGTTCAGCCCTCACACCAGACCTGTGTTTAGCCCTCACACCAGACCTGTGTTCAGTACTCACTCCAGACCTGTGTTCAGCCCTCACACCAGACCTGTGTCCAGGCCTCACACCGGACCTGTGTTCAGTCCTCACACCAGACCTGTGTTCAGTCCTTACACCAGACCTGTGTTCAGCCGTCACACCAGACCTGTGTTCAGTCCTAACACCAGACCTGTGTTCAGTCCTCACACCAGACCTGTGTTCAGTCCTCACACCAGACCTGTGTTAAGTCCTCACACTAGACCTGTGTTCAGTCCTCACACTAGACCTGTGTTCAGCTCTCACACCAAACTTGTGTTCAGCCCTCACACTAGACTTGTCTTCAGCTCTCATACTAGAGCTGTGTTCAGCCCTCACACTAGAACTGTGTTCAGTCTTCACACCAGACCTGTGTTCAGTCCTAACAATAGAACTGTGTTCAGTCCTCACACCAGACTTGTGTTTAGCCCTCACACCAGACCTGTGTTCATTCTTCACACTACATCTGTGTTCAGCCCTCACACTAGACTTGTCTTCAGCTCTCCCACTAGAGCTGTGTTCAGCCCTCACACTATACCAGTGTTCAGCCCTCAACTAGAGCTGTGTTCAGCCCTCTCACCAGACCTGTGTTCAGTCCTCACACTAGAGCTGTGTTCAGCCCTCACACTAGAACTGTGTTCAGTCCTCACACTAGAACTCTGCTTAGTGTTCACACCAGACCTGTGTTCAGTATTCACACTAGAGCTGTGTTCAGTCCTCACACTAGAACTGTGTTCAGTCTTCACACTAGACCTGTGTTCAGTCCTCACACTAAAGCTGTGTTCAGTCCTCACACTAGACTTGTGTTCAGCCCTCACACCAGACCTATGTTCAGTCCTCACACTAGAGCTGTGTTCAGTTCTCACACTTGAACTGTGTTCAGTCTTCACACCAGACCTGTGTTCAGTCCTCACACTAGAGCAGTGTTCAGTCCTCACACTAGACTTGTGTTTAGCCCTCACACCAGACCTGTGTTCAGTCCTCACACTAGAACTCTATTCAGTCTTCACACCAGACCTGTGTTCAGTCCTCACACTAGAGCTGTGATCAGTCCTCACACTAGACTTGTGTTCAGCCCTCACACCAGACCTGTGTTCAGTCCTTACACTAGAGCTGTGTTCAGTCCTCACACTAGACTTGTGTTCAGCCCTCACACCAGACCTGTGTTCAGTCCTCACACTAGAGCTGTGTTCAGCCCTCACACCAGACCTGTGTTCATTCTTCACACTACACCTGTGTTCAGCCCTCAAACGAGACCTGTGCTCAGTTTTCACACTAGACCTGTGTTCAGTCTTCACACTAGAGCTGTGTTCAGTCCTAACACTAGAGCTGTGTTCAGTCATCACGCTAGAGCTGTGTTCAGTCCTCACACTAGAGCTGTGTTCAGTCCTCACACTAGAGATGTGTTCAGTCCTCACACTACAGCTGTGTTCAATCCTCTCACCAAACCTGTGTTCAGTCCTCACACTAGAGCTGTGTTCAGTCCTCACACTAGAGCTATGTTCAGTCTTCACACTAGAGCTGTGTCCAGTCCTCACACTAGAGCTGTGTTCAGTCTTCACACTAGAGCTGTGTTCAGTCTTCACACTAGAGCTGTGTCCAGTCCTCACACTTGAGCTGTGTTCAGTCTTCACACTAGAGCTGTGTTCAGTCTTCACACTAGAGCCGCGTTCAGTCTTCACACTAGAGCTGTGTCCAGTCCTCACACTAGAGCTGTGTTCAGTCTTCACACTAGAGCTGTGTTCAGTCCTCACACTAGAGCTGTGTTCAGCCTTCACATTAGAGCTGCGTTCAATCTTCACACTAGAGCTGTGTCCAGTCCTCACACTAGAGCTGTGATCAGTGTTCACACTAGAGCTGTGTTCAGTCCTCACACTAGAGCTGTGTTCAGTGTTCACACTAGAGCTGCGTTCAGTCTTCACACAATAGCTGTGTTCAGTCTTCACACTAGAGCTGTGTTCAGTCTTCACACTAGAGCTGTGTTCATTCCTCACACTAGAGCTGTGTTCGGTCTTCACACTAGACCTGTGTTCAGTCCTCACACTAGAGCTGTGTTCAGTCCTCACACTAGAGCTGTGTTCAGTCCTCACACTAGAGCTGTGTTCAGTCTTCACACTAGAGCCGCGTTCAGTCCTCACACTAGAGCTGTGTTCAGTCCTCACACTAGAGCTGTCTTCAGTCCTCACACTAGAGCTGTGTTCAGTCTTCACACTAGACCTGTGTTCAGTCCTCACACTAGAGCTTTCTTCAGTCCTCACACTAGACCTGTGTTCAGTCCTCACACTAGAGCTGTGTTCAGTCTTCACACTAGAGCTGTGTTCAGTCTTCACACTAGACCTGTGTTCAGTCCTCACACTAGAGGTGTGTTCAGTCTTCACACTAGAGCTGTGTTCAGTCTTCACACTAGAGCTGTGTTCAGTCTTCACACTAGAGCTGTGTTCAGTCTTCACACTAGAGCTGTGTTCAGTCTTCACACTAGAGCTGTGTTCAGTCCTCACACTAGAGCTGTGTTCAGTCTTCACACTAGAGCTGTGTTCAGTCTTCACACTAGACCTGTGTTCAGTCTTCACACTAGACCTGTGTTCAGTCTTCACACTAGAGCTGTGTTCAGTCTTCACACTAGACCTGTGTTCAGTCCTCACACTAGAGCTGTGTTCAGTCTTCACACTAGAGCTGTGTTCAGTCTTCACACTAGAGCTGTGTTCAGTCTTCACACTAGACCTGTGTTCAGTCCTCACACTAGAGCTGTGTTCAGTCTTCACACTAGACCTGTGTTCAGTCCTCACACTAGAGCTGTGTTCAGTCTTCACACTAGAGCTGTGTTCAGTCTTCACACTAGAGCTGTGTTCAGTCCTCACACTAGAGCTGTGTTCAGTCTTCACACTAGAGCTGTGTTCAGTCTTCACACTAGAGCTGTGTTCAGTCTTCACACTAGAGCTGTGTTCAGTCTTCACACTAGAGCTGTGTTCAGTCTTCACACTAGAGCTGCGTTCAGTCTTCACACTAGAGGTGTGTTCAGTCCTCACACTAGAGCTGTGTTCAGTCCTCACACTAGAGGTGTGTTCAGTCCTCACACTAGAGCTGTGTTCAGTCCTCACACTAGAGGTGTGTTCAGTCCTCACACTAGAGCTGTGTTCAGTCCTCACACTAGAGCTGTGTTCAGTCTTCACACTAGAGTTGCGTTCAGTCTTCACACTAGAGCTGTGTTCAGTCCTCACACTAGAGGTGTGTTCAGTCCTCACACTAGAGCTGTGTTCAGTCCTCACACTAGAGCTGTGTTCAGTCCTCACACTAGAGGTGTGTTCAGTCCTCACACTAGAGGTGTGTTCAGTCCTCATGCTAGAGCTGTGTTCAGTCCTCACTCTAGAGGTGTGTTCAGTCCTCGCACTAGAGCTGTGTTCAGTCATCACACTAGAGCTGTGTTCAGTCCTCACACTAGAGGTGTGTTCAGTCCTCACACTAGAGCTGTGTTCAGTCCTCACACTAGAGGTGTGGTCAGTCCTCACACTAGAGCTGTGTTCAGTCCTCACACTAGAGGTGTGTTCAGTCCTCACACTAGAGCTGTGTTCAGTCCTCACACTAGAGCTGTGTTCAGTCTTCACACTAGAGCTGCGTTCAGTCTTCACACTAGAGCTGTGTTCAGTCTTCACACTAGAGCTGCGTTCAGTCTTCACACTAGAGCTGTGTTCAGACCTCACACTAGAGGTGTGTTCAGTCCTCACACTAGAGGTGTGTTCAGTCCTCACACTAGAGCTGTGTTCAGTCTTCACACTAGAGCTGCGTTCAGTCTTCACACTAGAGCTGTGTTCAGTCCTCACACTAGAGGTGTGTTCAGTCCTCACACTTGAGCTGTGTTCAGTCCTCACACTAGAGGTGTGTTCAGTCCTCACACTAGAAATGTGTTCAGTCCTCACACTAGAGCTGTGTTCAGTCCTCACACTAGAGCTGTGTTCAGTCTTCACACTAGAGCTGCGTTCAGTCTTCACACTAGAGCTGTGTTCAGTCTTCACACTAGAGCTGCGTTCAGTCTTCACACTAGAGCTGTGTTCAGTCTTCACACTAGAGCTGTGTTCAGTCCTCACACTAGGGGTGTGTTCAGTCCTCACACTAGAGCTGTGTTCAGTCCTCACACTAGAGCTGTGTTCAGTCTTCACACTAGAGCTGCGTTCAGTCTTCACACTAGAGCTGTGTTCAGTCTTCACACTAGAGCTGCGTTCAGTCTTCACACTATAGCTGTGTTCAGTCTTCACACTAGAGCTGTGTTCAGTCTTCACACTAGAGCTGTGTTCAGTCCTCACAATAGATCTGTGTTCAGTCCTCAAGCTAGAGGTGTGTTCAGTTCTCACACTAGAGCTGTGTTCAGTCCTCACACTAGAGGTGTGTTCAGTCCTCACACTAGAGCTGTGTTCAGTCCTCACACTAGAGCTTTGTTCAGTCTTCACACTAGAGCTGCGTTCAGTCTTCACACTAGAGGTGTGTTCAGTCCTCACACTAGAGCTGTGTTCAGTCCTCACACTAGAGCTGTGTTCAGTCCTCACACTAGAGCTGTGTTCAGTCCTCACACTAGAGGTGTGTTCAGTCCTCACGCTAGAGGTGTGTTCAGTCTTCACACTAGAACTGTGTTCAGTCTTCACACTAGAGCTGTGTTCAGTCTTCACACTAGAGCTGCGTTCAGTCTTCACACTAGAGCTGTGTTCAGTCCTCACACTAGAGCTGTGTTCAGTCTTCACACTAGAGCTGTGTTCAGTCCTCACACTAGAGCTGTGTTCAGTCCTCACACTAGAGCTGTGTTCAGTCTTCACACTAGAGCTGTGTTCAGTCTTCACACTAGAGCTGTGTTCAGTCTTCACACTAGAGCTGTGTTCAGTCTTCTCACTAGAGCTGTGTTCAGTCTTCACACTAGAGCTGTGTTCAGTCTTCACACTAGAGCTGTGTTCAGTCTTCACACTAGAGCTGTGTTCAGTCTTCACACTAGACCTGTGTTCAGTCCTCACACTAGAGCTGTGTTCAGTTCTCGTTACTGCGGATTATCGTTACTGCGGATTATCGTTACTGCAACTTCTCGTTACTGCGGATTCTCGTTACTGCAACTTCTCGTTACTGCGGATTCTCGTTACAGCACTCTCTCGTTACTGGGGACTCCCTCGTTACAGTGAATTTTATTACTGCAGACTCTCTGGTTACTGCAGACTTTCGCTACGGCAGACTCTCGTTACGGCAGACTCGTTACGGCAGACTCTCGTAACGGCAGACTCTCGTTACGGCAGACTCTCGTTACGGCAGACTCTTCTTACTAGTTACTATCGTCACCGTGGACTCGTTCGGTACATTATACTTCTTCTTAAGGGTATTTAAACTATGTCATTAAGAACTCTGCCTTAAATACTGTCATACTAACATACTGTCATACTAACATACTGTCACACTAACATACTGTCATACTAACATACTGTCATACTAACATACTGTCATACTAACACACTGTCATACTAACATACTGTCATACTAACACATTGTCATACTAACATACTGTCATACTAACACACTGTCATACTAACATACTGTCATACTAACATACTGTCATACTAACACACAGTCATACTAACACACTGTCATACTAACACACTGTCATACTAACATACTGTCATACTAACACACTGTCATACTAACATACTGTCATACTAACACACTGTCATACTAACATACTGTCATACTAACACACTGTCATACTAACATACTGTCATACTAACATACTGTCATACTAACACACAGTCATACTAACACACTGTCATACTAACACACTGTCATACTAACATACTGTCATACTAACATACTGTCATATTAACATGCTGTCATACTATCATACTGTCATACTAACCCACTGTCATACTAACAACTGTCATACTGTCATACTAACATACTGTCATACTAACACACTGTCATACTAACATCCTGTTATACTAACATACTGTCATACTAACATACTGTCATACTAACATACTGTCATACTAACATACTGTCATACTAACATACTGTCATACTAACATACTGTCATACTAACATACTGTCATACTAACATACTGTCATGCTAACATACTGTCATGCTAACATACTGTCATACTAACATACTGTCATACTAACATACTGTCATACTAACATACTGTCATACTAACATACTGTCATACTAACATACTGTCATACTAACATACTGTCATACTAACATACTGTCATACTAACATGCTGTCATACTACCATACTGTCATACTAACACACTGTCATACTAACATACTGTCATACTAACATTCTGTCATACTAACACACTACCATACTAACATACTGTCATACTAACATACTGTCATACTAACACACTACCATACTAACACACTGTCATACTAACATACTGTCATACTAACATACTGTCATACTAACATACTGTCATACTAACACACTACCATACTAACATACTGTCATACTAACACACTGTCATACTAACACACTACCATACTAACACACTGTCATACTAACACACTGTCATACTAACATACTGTCATACTGTCATACTGTCATACTCATACACATACTGTCATACTAACATACTGTCATACTAACATACTGTCATACTAACATGCTGTCATACTACCATACTGTCATACTAACACACTGTCATACTAACATACTGTCATACTAACATTCTGTCATACTAACACACTACCATACTAACACACTGTCATACTAACATACTGTCATACTAACATACTGTCATACTAACACACTACCATACTAACACACTGTCATACTAACACACTGTCATACTAACATACTGTCATACTAACACACTGTCATACTAACACACTACGATACTAACACACTGTCATACTAACATACTGTCATACTAACATACTGTCATACTAACATACTGTCATACTAACACACTGTCATACTAACACACTGTCATACTAACATACTGTCATGCTAACATGCTGTCATACTAACATACTGTTATACTAACACACTGTCATACTAACATACTGTCATACTAATATACTGTCATACTAACATACTGTCATACTAACATACTGTCATACTAACATACTGTCATACTAACATACTGTCATACTAACATACTGTCATACTAACATACTGTCATACTAACATACTGTCATACTGTCATACTAACATACTGTCATACTAACATACTGTCATACTAACATACTGTCATACTAACACACTGTCATACTAACATACTGTCATACTAACATACTGTCATACTAATATACTGTCATACTAACACACTGTCATACTAACATACTGTCATACTAACATACTGTCATACTAACATACTGTCATACTAACATACTGTCATACTAACATACTGTCATACTAACATACTGTCATACTAACATACTGTCATACTAACACACTGTCATACTAACATACTGTCATACTAACATACTGTCATACTAACACACTGTCATACTAACACACTGTCATACTAATATACTGTTATACTAACACACTGTCATACTAACACACTGTTATACTAACATACTGTTATACTAACATACTGCCATACTAACATACTGCCATACTAACATAATGTCATAGTAACATACTGTCATACTAACATACTGTCATACTAACATAATGTCATAGTAACATACTGTCATACTAACATACTGTCAAACTATCATATTGTCATACTAACATACTGTCACACTAACATGCTGTCATACTAACATACTGTCATACTAACATACTGCCATACTAACATACTGCCATACTAACATAATGTCATAGTAACATACTGTCATACTAACATACTGTCAAACTAACATACTGTCATACTAACATACTGTCAAACTAACATAATGTCATACTAACATACTGCCATACTAACATACTGTCATACTAACATACTGTCATACTAACATACTGTCATACTAGCACACTGTCATACTAACACACTGTCACTAACATACTGTCATATACTACTGTCATACTAACACACTGTCATACTAACATACTGTTATGCAAACATACTGTCATGCTAACATACTGTCATACTAACATACTGTCATACTAACATACTGTCATACTAACATACTGTCATACTAACATACTGTCATACTAACATACTGTCATACTAACACACTGTCATGCTAACATACTGTCATACTAACATACTGTCATACTAACACACTGTCATACTAACATACTGTTATACAAACATACTGTCATGCTAACATACTGTCATACTAACATACTGTTATACTAACACACTGTCATACTAACATACTGTCATACTAACTTACTGCTATGACAATGTTACAGAGCCACCACCAGGGCTGGTCTGGGGGGCTGAGGGAGTGCCTGTCACTGCAGCCTCGGAGGTGAGAACAAATGGCACTGTGGTTAGTACCACCTTGCAGGTGGTGGCATCCAGAGGCACTGCTGGTGCCAACGTCACCTGCTCCACCACCACTAGTGCAATCACCCCCGACGTCAGCCTAGATGTCAGTGCAGCTGACATCAGGCAGACTAACGCCTCTACCTCAGACATCGTCAAATTTGCAACTGCTGCCTCCAGCACGACCTCCAGCACGGCCTCCAGCACGACCTCCAGCACGGCCTCCAGCACGACCTCCAGCACGGCCTCCAGCACGACCTCCAGCACGGCCTCCACCGCCCCAACAATCACCAACACAGTCACCGCTACAATCACAGTCAATCGTAAGTATTCAGCCAATACTATCCACCTCCTGGACACACTGCTGACCTGACCTGACTCTCAACATGACCTGACCTCCATCTGACTCGTCCCTGTGTAAACATTCCGTCTCATTTTTGCTGTCTGCTGAAGAGGACCCCAGTTGGAGGTCGAAATACGCTCCTGTTTACCCAGCAGTAAATAGGTAACTGGGAGTTTGTTGACTGTGGTATGTTGTATCCGAGAGCAGGAGGAGAGGAACCCAGGGAGAGTAAGTCATACTACTTGGCTTTCTTGGGTTAATCTGGGTTAATAAACCAGAGTTAATAATGAGAAGAAAATCTTCTTTTCCTCCTCTTCCTTACTCACTATTTCATAAATAAGTGTGAGTTAAGAGTACTGCCTCTCTGACACTCTCTTATGTTGCAAATTCATCTCTTTCT
The DNA here is from genome assembly GCF_038502225.1 of Cherax quadricarinatus. Classification (NCBI taxonomy): domain Eukaryota; kingdom Metazoa; phylum Arthropoda; class Malacostraca; order Decapoda; family Parastacidae; genus Cherax; species Cherax quadricarinatus. Next base: position 47,849,736 of record NC_091302.1, on the reverse strand, counting down.
TCCTTACATCTCTCTCTCTCTCTCTGTCTCTGTCTCTCTGTCTGTCTGTCTGTCTGTCTGTCTGTCTGTCTGTCTCTCTCTCTCTCTCTCTCTCTCTCTCTCTCTCTCTCTCTCTCTCTCTCTCTCTCTCTCTCTCTCTCTCTCTCTCTCTCTCCCTCCTCAAAATATCACATGCTGGCACCTTTGGCACAGTGTCAAACATCTTCGCCAGAGCCACAACTCCAAAGGCAACATTTTTCCAGGATTCCAAAGGTTCTTACCCTCCACTGTTGTCTCCAGTGGTGTTCTCTCACTCCAGCGTCTCTTACCTCCAGTGTGTGTTCTCCAGCATTAACTGCAGCACCTCCCACTGCTGCTGTTTAACACCATCTTCCTTTCCGTTATACTGCATTATTCTTCGCTGCATTTCGACTAATGTTGAGTGCTGTTCTTGCCCTGTGTTTGTTCTCATTACGTTTCGTTGGACTCTTCACACTCTGCTGCTGTTGCTGCTGCTGCTGCTGGTGCTACTGGTGCTGCTGCTGCTTCTGGTGCTACTGCTGCTGCTGCTACATCTGCGTGACGTGTGAATGTTAGTGTTTGCATCGCTGAGTTCTCGTTAATTTCCAGGATTTAAGATTTGCTGTAATGTTTACCTTACACACCAAGTGTGTGGAAAATCCCCTGTGTGTATTTACAACTGTATTTACAACCTGGAGAGGTGTGGGCTGGGGATGCTGCTGCTGCAGGAGGAGGAGGACGAGGTGGAGGTCTCTAACTCTGGCCACCATCAGTTGTTTTATGTGAGAAATAGTTTAGAAATCCGACATGTTGAAGAATTAGACACATGTGCAACATTTTGGTAATCTTTGTTGAGGAAACATTTCGCCATCCAGTGGCTTTATCAATACATATTCAAGGACGTAATGGGAAGATAATAGAACTGTATCCAGAAGACGAGGTAATAAGTCCCTCGCCCTTGGAGTTGGTGAAGAGCACCGCACCTTAGTCTTGAAGAATCTTTAAGGCTGAGGGATTGATTACCTCGTCTTTTGTGTATAGTTCTACAGTCTTCACATTATGGCCTTGTACTACATTAATAAAGCCACTAGATTGCGGAACGTCTACAAACTAAGATACCCAAATGTTGCACATGTGTCTAATTCTTACACATTTAGGATGTTCTGAGAGTCAAGAGCGTTCATTGACTGGCGTCTGTGTCAACAGCAGCTGGACCTTCCAGGGATGATGCTGGACCTTCCAGGGATGATGCTGGACCTTCCAGGGATGATGCTGGACCTCTCTGAACAAAAGCGATTACTATCAGAAACAGCAGGGCTTGTACCGTGTGAACATTACTCTCTCCCGTGGCGTGTAAATACCTGAGCGTTCAACCCTGTGGCGTCCTGGCTAGAGGATATCAGGGCTCAGCATTGTGGAGTCCAGGCTAGAGGATATCAGGGCTCAGCACTGTGGAGTCCTGGCTAGAGGATATCAGGGCTCAGCACTGTGGAGTCCTGGCTAGAGGATATCAGGGCTCAGCACTGTGGAGTCCTGGCTAGAGGATATCAGGGCTCAGCACTGTGGAGTCCTGGCTAGAGGATATCAGGGCTCAGCACTGTGGAGTCCTGGCTAGAGGATATCAGGGCTCAGCACTGTGGAGTCCTGGCTAGAGGATATCAGGGCTCAGCATTGTGGAGTCCAGGCTAGAGGATATCAGGGCTCAGCACTGTGGCGTCCTGGCTAGAGGATATCAGGGCTCAGCATTGTGGAGTCCAGGCTAGAGGATATCAGGGCTCAGCACTGTGGAGTCCTGGCTAGAGGATATCAGGGCTCAGCACTGTGGAGTCCTGGCTAGAGGATATCAGGGCTCAGCACTGTGGAGTCCTGGCTAGAGGATATCAGGGCTCAGCACTGTGGAGTCCTGGCTAGAGGATATCAGGGCTCAGCACTGTGGAGTCCTGGCTAGAGGATATCAGGGCTCAGCACTGTGGAGTCCTGGCTAGAGGATATCAGGGCTCAGCACTGTGGAGTCCTGCCTAGAGGATATCAGGGCTCAGCACTGTGGAGTTCTGGCTAGAGGATATCAACGCTCATACGTGAATAAGCAATGTGAGGCTCGAAATCATGGTGTTATACAATGCAGACGTGTGAACGCCTGGCATTGAAACACTGCAGGTGTCAGATTGGTGTTCTGACACTCTGACATGATAACAGTTATGACTGGTGTTCTGACACACTACAATGATAACAGTTATGACTGGTGTTCTGACACACTACCATGAAAACAGTTATGACTGGTGTTCTGACACACTACCATGACAACAGTTATGACTGGTGTTCTGACACACTACCATGACAACAGTTATGACTGGTGTTCTGACACACTACCATGAAAACAGTTATGACTGGTGTTCTGACACACTACCATGATAACAGTTATGACTGGTGTTCTGACACACTACCATGATAACAGTAATGACTGGTGTTCTGACACACTACCATGACAACAGTTATGACTGGTGTTCTGACACACTACCATGATAACAGTTATGACTGGTGTTCTGACACACTACCATGATAACAGTTATGACTGGTTTCTGACACACTACCATGATAACAGTTATGACTGGTGTTCTGACACACTACCATGACAACAGTTATGACTGGTGTTCTGACACACTACCATGACAACAGTTATGACTGGTGTTCTGACACACTACCATGACAACAGTTATGACTGGTGTTCTGACACACTACCATGATAACAGTTATGACTGGTGTTCTGACACACTACCATGATAACAGTTATGACTGCTGTTCTGACACACTACCATGACAACAGTTATGACTGGTGTTCTGACACTACCATGATAACAGTTATGACTGGTGTTCTGACACACTACCATGACAACAGTTATGACTGGTGTTCTGACACACTACCATGATAACAGTTATGACTGGTGTTCTGACACACTACCATGATAACAGTTATGACTGGTGTTTTGACACACTACCATGATAACAGTTATGAGTGGTGTTCTGACACACTACCATGACAACAGTTATGACTGGTGTTCTGACACTACCATGATAACAGTTATGACTGGTGTTCTGACACACTACCATGACAACAGTTATGACTGGTGTTCTGACACACTACCATGACAACAGTTATGACTGGTGTTCTGACACACTACCATGATAACAGTTATGACTGGTGTTCTGACACACTACCATGACAACAGTTATGACTGGTGTTCTGACACACTACCATGATAACAGTTATGACTGGTGTTCTGACACACTACCATGACAACAGTTATGACTGGTGTTCTGACACACTACCATGACAACAGTTATGACTGGTGTTCTGACACACTACCATGATAACAGTTATGACTGGTGTTCTGACACACTACCATGACAACAGTTATGACTGGTGTTCTGACACACTACCATGACAACAGTTATGACTGGTGTTCTGACACACTACCATGATAACAGTTATGACTGGTGTTCTGACACACTACCATGATAAAAGTTATGACTGGTGTTCTGACACACTACCATGACAACAGTTATGACTGGTGTTCTGACACACTACCATGACAACAGTTATGACTGGTGTTCTGACACACTACCATGACAACAGTTATGACTGGTGTTCTGACACACTACCATGATAACAGTTATGACTGGTGTTCTGACACACTACCATGACAACAGTTATGACTGGTGTTCTGACACACTACCATGATAACAGTTATGACTGGTTTCTGACACACTACCATGATAACAGTTATGACTGGTGTTCTAACACACTACCATGACAACAGTTATGACTGGTGTTCTGACACTACCATGATAACAGTTATGACTGGTGTTCTGACACACTACCATGACAACAGTTATAACTGGTGTTCTGACACACTACCATGATAACAGTTATGACCGGTGTTCTGACACACTACCATGACAACAGTTATGACTGGTGTTCTGACACACTACCATGACAACAGTTATGACTGGTGTTCTGACACACTACCATGATAACAATTATGACTGGTGTTCTGACACACTACCATGACAACAGTTATGACTGGTGTTCTGACACACTACCATGACAACAGTTATGACTGGTGTTCTGACACACTACCATGACAACAGTTATGACTGGTGTTCTGACACACTACCATGATAACAGTTATGACTGGTGTTCTGACACACTACCATGACAACAGTTATGACTGGTGTTCTGACACACTACCATGATAACAGTTATGACCGGTGTTCTGACACACTACCATGACAACAGTTATGACTGGTGTTCTGACACACTACCATGACAACAGTTATGACTGGTGTTCTGACACACTACCATGATAACAATTATGACTGGTGTTCTGACACACTACCATGACAACAGTTATGACTGGTGTTCTGACACACTACCATGACAACAGTTATGACTGGTGTTCTGACACACTACCATGACAACAGTTATGACTGGTGTTCTGACACACTACCATGATAACAGTTATGACTGGTGTTCTGACACACTACCATGACAACAGTTAAGACTTGTGTTCTGACACACTACCATGACAACAGTTATGACTGGTGTTCTGACACACTACCATGACAACAGTTATGACTGGTGTTCTGACACACTACCATGACAACAGTTAAGACTGGTGTTCTGACACACTACCATGACAACAGTTATGACTGGTGTTCTGACACACTACCATGACAACAGTTATGACTGGTGTTCTGACACACTACCATGATAACAGTTATGACTGGTGTTCTGACACACTACCATGATAACAGTTATGACTGGTGTTCTGACACACTACCATGATAACAGTTATGACTGGTGTTCTGACACACTACCATGATAACAGTTATGACTGGTGTTCTAACACACTACCATGACAACAGTTATGACTGGTGTTCTGACACACTACCATGACAACAGTTATGACTGGTGTTCTGACACACTACCATGACAACAGTTATGACTGGTGTTCTGACACACTACCATGATAACAGTTATGACTGGTGTTCTGACACACTACCATGATAACAGTTATGACTGGTGTTCTAACACACTACCATGACAACAGTTATGACTGGTGTTCTGACACACTACCATGATAACAGTTATGACTGGTGTTCTGACACACTACCATGATAACAGTTATGACTGGTGTTCTGACACACTACCATGACAACAGTTATGACTGGTGTTCTGACACACTACCATGACAACAGTTATGACTGGTGTTCTGACACACTACCATGACAACAGTTATGACTGGTGTTCTGACACACTACCATGACAACAGTTATGACTGGTGTTCTGACACACTACCATGACAACAGTTATGACTGGTGTTCTGACACACTACCATGACAACAGTTATGACTGGTGTTCTGACACACTACCATGATAACAGTTATGACTGGTGTTCTGACACACTACCATGACAACAGTTATGACTGGTGTTCTGACACACTACCATGACAACAGTTATGACTGGTGTTCTGACACACTACCATGACAACAGTTATGACTGGTGTTCTGACACACTACCATGACAACAGTTAAGACTGGTGTTCTGACACACTACCATGATAACAGTTATGACTGGTGTTCTGACACACTACCATGACAACAGTTATGACTGGTGTTCTGACACACTACCATGACAACAGTTAAGACTGGTGTTCTGACACACTACCATGATAACAGTTATGACTGGTGTTCTGACACACTACCATGATAACAGTTATGACTGGTGTTCTGACACACTACCATGACAACAGTTAAGACTGGTGTTCTGACACACTACCATGATAACAGTTATGACTGGTGTTCTGACACACTACCATGACAACAGTTATGACCGGTGTTCTGACACACTACCATGACAACAGTTATGACTGGTGTTCTGACACACTACCATGATAACAGTTATGACTGGTGTTCTGACACACTACCATGACAACAGTTATGACTGGTGTTCTGACACACTACCATGACAACAGTTATGACTGGTGTTCTGACACACTACCATGACAACAGTTAAGACTGGTGTTCTGACACACTACCATGATAACAGTTATGACTGGTGTTGTGTACACATGCATCGCGTCAGCGGACCTCCCTCGCAGTAAGGCCTCGTGTACACTGAGGTACAACAAGGTTAATGTTTCTGTAATTGACTTCCAGTGTGTTATGAATTACATTGTTTTCCAAATGTGCAGTAGATGTTTTTTTACAGACTTGCCTACTGACTGTCCAGGTGCGGGTCGTTGTCAACAAGGGTGACCCACACCCTCCAGTCCATTAAGAACACAGTACTTCACTCGAGTTATGAATACAGTTCATGATGAACATCAAAATGGTATACAATACCGACAGGTTGGTAGGTAAGACACATAGGCAACAGTTAGGCAACTTTATTCCGAAACGTTTCGCCTACACTGTTCCTGCCTACTTTCTGTATTCGACTGAAGAAGCCTACTGTGTAGGCGAAACGTTTCGGAATAAAGTTGCCTAACTGTTGCCTATGTGTCTTACCTACCAACCTGTGGGTATTGTATACCATTTTGATGTTCATCTTGTCAGACACTGCAACACATGGCATCTTGGTACAGAAAGCGCCTTAGACAACCCTTTCAAGTGAGAACTGTTGGATCTGAGAGGGACTTGACCTCTCAGTGGCTACACTCTCACTACTACTACTACTACTACTACTCTGCACCTCTCCTTCCGACAGTATTTAAGTCTCCGCACTGTCGCTTGATCTTCAGATAGTTCCTGACTATGGAACTGAACTTCTCCAGGCCGAGGGACTGACAACCTCAAATTCTACGACTTCAAGGGTGATGGACTGATTACATCATCTTCACATCTCTACTGTTCCTGCCTACTTTCTGTATTCGACTGAAGAAGTCTACTGTGTAGGCGAAACGTTTCGGAATAAAGTTGCCTAACTGTTGCCTATGTGTCTTACCTACCAATACAGTTCATCCTTCACTCAAGAACGTAAGAAAGGGAGAGCACTACAGCAGGCCTACTGGTGGCAATATAAACACAAATGCAGTATAATGTGATCCTTTATTGACTACGTTTCGCCCACACAGTGGGCTTTTTCAAGTCACAAACAGAACTACCTGGGGTGGAAGGAACGCGAGTATTTATAGTCCGGCTGAGGTCAGGTGAAGAATGCTGCATCTGATGATGTACCGAGTTGGGTTGTAGAGTCTAAAAACTTGGGTAGCTTGGAAAGGAGACTGGACAAGTTTGTGAGCAGACCTTCTACAGTGTTCTTATGTGGGATAGCGATGAAGAAGTTTCTTGGCAAGTGGTTCAGCTATGTTATAGAAGCCACTATTCTGGTTGAAGTTGTCGGATATAGAAATAAGTGATGATTCCAGGATTCTTCGGTATTGGGTGTTGTCTTCTGTGGCGATAAGTCTTGAGTTTCTGTAGTTTATCAAGTGGTTGTGTGAATTACGGTGTTGTACGCATGCATTCCTTGTGTCGTCAGACCTGCTTGCGTATTGGTGTTCTGAAATACGTGTTTGGAGGTCCCTTGATGTTTCGCCCACGTATAACTTGTTGCAGTCATTACAAGGGATTATGTATACCCCTGCAGAGGATGGAGGCTTGTCCTGCCTACTACTGGTGATGTCCTTGATGGTCGTGGTTGTGGAGGTAGATACTTGGAATGATGTTTTGGCAAAGATGTTGGAAACATGTTTGGCAATGGAGTTGGTGGGAAGGACTATGTATCTCTTCTCGGCAGTGTCTTCTCTGGGTGTGTTGAAGATGTTTAATGCTCGTCGTCTGCAGTCTCTGATGAAGTGACGAGGATAGTGGAGTTTGGAAAATACCTGTTCAATTATAGTGCATTCTTCCTCAAGGAACTCGTTGCTGCAGATTCTGAGTGCACGCAGGAAGAAGCCTATAATTACACCACGTTTGGTTTTGGTGTCGTGGTGACGTGGTGTAATTATAGGCTTCTTCCTGCGTGCACTCAGAATCTGCAGCAACGAGTTCCTTGAGGAAGAATGCACTATAATTGAACAGGTATTTTCCAAACTCCACTATCCTCGTCACTTCATCAGAGACTGCAGACGACGAGCATTAAACATCTTCAACACACCCAGAGAAGACACTGCCGAGAAGAGATACATAGTCCTTCCCACCAACTCCATTGCCAAACATGTTTCCAACATCTTTGCCAAAACATCATTCCAAGTATCTACCTCCACAACCACGACCATCAAGGACATCACCAGTAGTAGGCAGGACAAGCCTCCATCCTCTGCAGGGGTATACATAATCCCTTGTAATGACTGCAACAAGTTATACGTGGGCGAAACATCAAGGGACCTCCAAACACGTATTTCAGAACACCAATACGCAAGCAGGTCTGACGACACAAGGAATGCATGCGTACAACACCGTAATTCACACAACCACTTGATAAACTACAGAAACTCAAGACTTATCGCCACAGAAGACAACACCCAATACCGAAGAATCCTGGAATCATCACTTATTTCTATATCCAACAACTTCAACCAGAATAGTGGCTTCTATAACATAGCTGAACCACTTGCCAAGAAACTTCTTCATCGCTATCCCACATAAGAACACTGTAGAAGGTCTGCTCACAAACTTGTCCAGTCTCCTTTCCAAGCTACCCAAGTTTTTAGACTCTACAACCCAACTCGGTACATCATCAGATGCAGCATTCTTCACCTGACCTCAGCCGGACTATAAATACTCGCGTTCCTTCCACCCCAGGTAGTTCTGTTTGTGACTTGAAAAAGCCCACTGTGTGGGCGAAACGTAGTCAATAAAGGATCACATTATACTGCATTTGTGTTTATATTGCCATTGTGTCGGTATTTTATACCATTTATTTCCAGGCCTACTGGTCCATACTTGGCAGCTGATTATCAAACCCAAACCCACTAACACAAATATTCGCCCAACCCATTATCACTGTTACCAAGGAATAAGCTTTGTTAACCTTATTAACTCAAGTATAAATCCCACTCAGATCCGACCCCGTCTCACTCATGTATTTATCGAACCTATATTTGAAGCAACCCAAGGTTTTAGCTTCAATAACCTTACTAGGTAGACTGTTCCACCCTTCGACTACTCTATTTCCAAACCAATACTTTCCCATATCCTTTCTAAATCTAAATTTATCCAGTTTGAATCCATTACTTACTTCCATCACTCTTCACAGTACCGCCGCTGGGAGTGAAGCTGCGGGCTCCTGGCCCCTGGGTTCCTGCCGACCAGCCCACCTTCTTCACCTGTCATGTAGAGGGCGCCTTCCCCCGACCCATAGTGCAGTGGTGGCTGGGCGCCCACCTCCTCCCTCCCACACCCCCTCCGGTAAG